>NC_142047.1:753960-1060675 GCF_982192425.1 Myodes glareolus | reverse complement strand
TGGATTCCACGATTCTGGAGTAATGACACTCACATCGGCTCCTGTATCTATCAAGCTAACAATTACAATTCCATTCATATGCACTCTCAGCTTTGGTCTCTAATTATTTATAGAAGTTTGCCAAAATATATGCTTCTTATTTCCTCCAAATTTGAGGCATCATTTAGAACATTATTGTCTTCCACAGAAGGTTCTAGAGTTAAATTTTCCTGGTGTTACATGTCCTCCACAATTACTGGGAATGACTGGGCCACTTTTGGCTTGGGGGCCTGTTAGAGGCCCTTCAAGGAGTTTCTCGATGGTATTGGGTTGCCTTGACTGTCTGTTGTTGATCTGCATTCATTGGTCCAATGTCGTCCTTTACATTTCATACAGATACCTGAATGCCGAGGTTTCCTATTCTCATTCCCAGATGAGATATTATTCCTAGAAATTCCTTGCATGCAATCCCTTTTCAGATGTCCTAATTTACCACAATTAAAACATTTGGCAATTTGATGTCTCCTCATTGCTCTGGAAATTGCTTTTCCAACCCAAGATTCATCATCGTAGTTAAACACCTCCAAATTCATTCATCCATAGGTGCTTATCTAGATCTTAAATGCCCAATTATCTTTTTGCATTCTAAGTTCACATTTTCAAAAGCCAGAGATTCAAGAATTATTAGTCTGGCTTCTGGGTCTGTTACTCCTATTTGCAGAGCCTTAATTAATCTTTGCAAAAACTTACTATAGGATTGTCTCTGTCCCTGCCTAACCTTGTTATATGATTTGATAATTTTTCCTGGTTCTTGTGTCCTATCCCAAGCATTCAGGGGTGCTTTGTGGCCTAGGGACAATACTTGTTTGTCATAAAGAGCTTGGACCTGTGTTTTAGCATACACTCGTACACCAAGAATTAGATCCTGGGAAACCTCCATAGCTTTTGCTCTTCCTTGCTGTTCCATATGTTTGGATTCTTCTCTGAAACAAATTCCAAATATCAAGGAAGATCCATCATCCTATACTGCTGTTGCTGAGAGATATCATGGAGTGTAGCCCTGACATTAGAAGCCCAACTCCTTATCATTTCCTTAACACATGCAGAGTGCAAGCCATAAGTAACGGCAGCGTGCTTAATTTCTTTTAGATCATTCATTCTTATTGCTGTCCATCTACCTTCTTTGGCTCCCTTTGAGCCTTTAGAAGTTGACACTTTGTCAGAGTAAATTACATGGTATGATGCTAAAACCCTGAGTAAACCAGTTCTGACAGCCAGTGGTAACATTGTATCCTGCCCTTGTGCCTTCTCACCCAGTTAATCAGCTCCAACAATTTCCTCAATCAGTTCAAATCTTTTTATCATTGTCTCTTGAAAAGTCTGAATCTACTGATCTGAATACATGTCTAGTGTTTTCCCTAAAGTGTCAATTTTCTGGTCCCCATTCTATACCGGTGATTCCAAGGATTTAATGTTTCCCTTCAAAGATAGCATCTCCTTGAACTGTTCCTGGATATCTTGTAGATTGCCATCCTGGAGGTACATTCTGTCTGTTACCTTATCAAAACTTTGTGATAATTTCTGAACATCAAATTCATCAGCATTAACCTTTTCAGGTAACTTCCTAGTACCCTAGGATATGGAGTCAATTTTGCCTATTATAGTATCTACTTGTTCAGATAATCTCTGATTTTCAATTGTATTAATCCCATCAACTAGAGCCATATACTTCCTTAATGATAAAATATTTAGAAGAAATCTGAAACCTAGTAACCAGTAAGTTGAGGTATCTCCAAAGTCATATAGGCCTCATGTAATACCTTCCATCGTGATAGCAAAAAACGACACAAAAGTTCTTTTAGAATCAAAATCTGCCATATTACATGTTAACTAGCAGATGGTTCTGCTTCTGAGTCGCGACTAAAATCAATGCAATGGTGTCACAACAGGTCCTGTGGTAAAATCCTCCTTAATACTTGTTAAAAATCTGAGTAAAAATGAGTCGCTCAAGAGTTTAGATGTAGTTAAATCAGTTCTATACACAGAGCAAGAAAACCCAGATTCTAGGCACAGAGAACAGAAACCCTGAAGCCATATATGCCTGGGTTGCAGCAGCTGACAAACAGCGCTTCTATTCGCACCGCCATGACAAAGGGTTGTCCCAGGGAGTTTTTAGCGGCTGGCAAACAATGCTTTTATCCACCCGCCAGCTCTCACGCTGCAAACTCCGTTGTGACGGGTATTTATAAAAAACATATTGTTCAGGCAAAAGCAAATCTCTCTGGACTCTGGGAGGACTAAACCTCCAGTCCAAAGGGTGTGAAGTTAAAACTTACATGGTGCCAAGTGCTGGTTGAGAGATAGGATGCTTAAAAAAGGAATCCCACACTAGCTCAGAACTAAGAAATAGACAGTCATTTATTAAGGGGTAAAACTTACAAAATCAGGATTCTCTGCTTGAATGATGGATAAAGATAAGATCCAAAACAAAATGAACCAGCAAAATGAGGACCAGGGGGAGGAGAGAAGGGCTGGACGTGCTTCCGCATCCAGGTAAATAATCTATGAGGCCACACCCCAGTAGGCTTATAATTACTAGCTGTAAACCTTCCTGCAGCATAGTTTTTCTTTTCTGTACCCCAGGGGCTGGTATTCAGCTCTTGGTGAGTCGCCAACATGTGGAGGAAGTATACTTTAAGCCATTTATCATGATGTTTACATTTGCTGCCTATGATAGATAACCCATAACCAGCTCAGTGCATATGTTTTCCTTGTCCATAGAGGCAAGACAAGGGAGGATTGTGGGTATTGCTTGAAGGCATATGTCTCTATGTAACATGAGGGCCTGCTTGTCGGGGTTTCTGTCCTACTCAGTTCCCACAGCCTGTAAACCCTAAAGAAAATCACACAGAGGATTATATTAATGATAAAATGATTGACTCATTAGCTCAGGCTTCTTATTAGCTCTTGTAGCTCATATAACCCATTATTCTTATCTATGTTAGCCACATGGCTCAGTACTTTTTTCAGCAGGGTAGGTCACATCCTGCTTCTTAGGTGTCTGGGCAGAACTGGAGGAATGGACTTCCTCCTTCTTAGAATTCTCCTGTTCTTATTGACCCGCCTATACTTCCTGCCTGGCCAGTCAGCGTTTATTTAAAACACAATTGACAGAATACAAACAGTTCTCCCTCACCATCTCTAGAGCATGTAAAGTTCAGGTCTTTTATAACCAGTGTTTTGAGCAAGTAGAGAATATTAATTTCTGAGCTGATTTCAGCCTGCACTCATACTTTGCATTCCTTAAGCCTCTGTTGACTGCTTCTTTTATTCTTATTGAAGCAAAAGTCTCCCAATTGAATGTGTTTGACAGCCATCCCATTGAATCTCAACAGAAAAGCAAAGGGTTCTGACATCTGATCATGTTGCAGAGTTAGAATGAGAAGTAGAGTTGTTAAGTCATAAAACATAGGCTGTGGGGCAGGGCAGGAGGCATGGAGTGTAGATGAGAGCTTGCTCAAATGTGACTGATTACCCAGACATGCTGAGTTAAGATGGTGCCTGTCTTGGAACTAACTCTTGTAGACCAGACTGGCCTCAAACTCACAGAGATCCAACTACCTCTGCCTCCCAAGTGCTGAGATTAAAGGTGTGTGTCACCATTGCCTGGCTTACTCGACATAGTTCTTAAGGTCTCTCTTCAGAGCCCTTGAAAGACTCCGTTGACATGTTTTACTTAGTGTGAGTCATGGCTGTTACTTACTCTTGAATCCATGTATTCAGGCTGTGACCACCACTTTCCCTAGATGTCAGCTCTCAGGGTATTGCTGAGGTAAGATGAAAAACGTCACCAAATTAGTATATGCATGTATAGAAAGAAACATTGTAATTTCAAGTTTTACTGTGTACAGTTCCAGGCATGTCTGGGAGGTCTTAGTACACATCTCCATTTGTGAGAAGGTTACCACCACTTTGATCCTTATGGCTGCCATAACAAATTATCATAGTCTTGGTGGAATAATAAAATCACCTTTCTAGATGTCTAAAAGCATTCTCAATAGACTAAAGTCAAGGCGTGGGTATGGTTTGTTTCCTGTGTAGGCCCCAGAAAGAACCCTCTCCTAAGAGTTTTAGCTTTAAGTGGCCACATACTGTCATTGTTTTAGCCTATTTCACATTTCCCAGCCAGAAAATTTATGTCTTCAGGCCACTTTCTCTCATCTCTCAGAACTCTGCTCTGTCTACTTCTTTTCTGTGTCTGTGACCCCCGCCCGGCTTTCTTGTTCTGAGGATTGTTACCTCTGCACTTGACCACCAAAGCAGCTTGTGATATAATCGGCTCATCTCAGCATCCACTGGCCCTGCAATGGATGCATGCAATGTGGTTGTTAGATATTAGCTATGGTGGGAGGAAGCATCTCTGTTCTTTCCATTCCTTATCTTCTTTTAAGAGGATGTGAGGGGATGTTCTGTCATCTAGTTCCTTATAAAGATATCTTAGTTTCCCTGAAAGAGTTTAAGTAAAAAAAAAAAAGAAAAAATACACACACACACACACACACACACACACACACACACATACATATATACACACAAGCATACATACACATATACATCTATATATATTAAGACCACACACACACACACACGTTCAGTTGATCTCAATTGTCCATCATGTTACCATGAAATTTGACTAGAGATGCATCAAGGTTTTTCTGGCAAGAAAGATTAAGAAATTCTGAAATTTGTTGGTCCCGGGTTTACAGGCATTTTAACTTATTTAATAATTTCAGATCCCAATTTGTCAAAAAGTTTTGATGGTTTTAGCAAGAAGCCTACTGATGGTTGAATAACTCTGATAATTACAAGCAAAATGCAGCCATTGATGCAATTACATTGGAAAAATTGCTTTTGTCAAAGCCAAGCATACCCATAACCCATCATATCTATCTCTTCATTCCCTTTAGTATTCTCAGTATTCATGTATGCATAAACCTTAAACTGAGATGCTTACATGAGTGTTGTTCATGGAAGTACCAAGTAGGAAATTGTAGGATGTCTGTAAATAGGCATTTATGGCAGTGCAGTAGTAAAATGGACAAATAGCGACATTTTTATATATTGAAGCTCCATAAAGCAATGCAAGACTTGTGGTGTTGACTAGAAGGAGGCCACTGCTTGCTGTGAATACTGTGTAATTCCAATGGTGCAGAGGTTAAACCCAAGCAAGGCTTAATCTGTACCCTTGCCAACCAGTTGTGGTGGTTAAGTCTTGTGGGTACAGGTTAGCCTAACATTGGGGCATGGAACAAAGAAGATGTTGGATTTTCCACTCATGTATCAATTATTCAGGTGTACCTCTTTGTGATAATTTATTAAGCATTTGCACTTAATGTAGTCACTTTGCCATGTATATGATTTGTTTATTTTAAAAACTTATGCAAATCAAGCGCTCATTAAAGCACTTGTCTGGCAAGTATGTGAGATCTGACTTTGGATCACCAGAATTTAAAAAACTGGTTGGTGGTGCAAACTTTTAATCCCAGAGATGCTGAGAAGGGAGTCAGAGACTGGCAGAGCTCCCTGGACAGGGACTTTACTAAGTTCTTGACCAGTGAAAGACCTGTTTCAAAAGGTGGAAGAAACATGAAGAAAGAACAAGGAGGTTGTTTTTTGACTTCCACACGAATAAGTGCATACCTCCAACCCCTTCTCTCTCTCTCTCTCTCTCTCTCTCTCTCTCTCACACACACACACATACACAGCCACACACACTACAGACCCTCATGCAAATCTAGATAGTTAATTACATAGTTGAATTTAAAGTGCTTTTATAAGATTTTTATCCTTCAAGTTGACTCTCTCATTTATTCTTGTTCATGTATAGTTTTAGACCTTGTTAGCACAATGTTGTAGAGGGCTAGGGAGGGCCTGAGTCATCAGTGTCCCTTCAGCAGTTGTATGTGGCCATGTTTGGAGAAAATTAAATTACTGCACTTAAAGGGCCAACTGTGTGAGAACTTTAGAGATGACAAAAAGTTTGATGTTGCTGTGACTGGGTTGACATAGTTGGTTATAGTCCCTGTGTTTCACTTGAAATAGAATACATTCTCAGCTGATGCTTCATCTATCTTAGATATAATTTCGGCCTACAGAATCAGGAGTGCTAATAACTGCTTGATGGGAAACAAGAGCCCCCCTTCATGCTTCACAGAGAGTTGGTCCAGCATCATTTTAGATTCAGTGGGTCCTTTGAATATTCTGTCCATGCTCTCAAGCAACACTGCCTTAAGAAATCAATGGAATTTAACGAAAGCCACTCTGGAGGTAAGAATACTGGGGATGCCCAATACCTCTTTTCAGACTTCGTCAGTCCTGCCTTTAGAGCACGACTGCTTTCTGTTTGGTCCAGCAGAGGCACTAAAAGCCTCATTTCACAGGAATCTGAATGACCTGAGTGGAGCACAGCCAGTAGAGCTTGAGATGATGTCCTGCTTGGAAGCTTCCTGTTGGCCCTGTTGATACCATAGTGTTCATATAGTGATGCACCATTGCGTATGGGCTTCCCTGTCCATATGAAAGGACACTCCTTGCCACCCATTAGTGATGGAGCATATTCATTTTTAATGCAGCCACTAAATTTCAGAGCTAGGAGTTGGATCTTCTATGGTTCTTCATTTGTTTATCAAGCGCAACCAGGACTGGAGCTAGAGCTCTCATACCCAAGAATGTCCTCATTTCTTATAAAACTTAATTCCCAACAGGGAGAGAAGTTGTGAGCACATTCATGCTGTGCTGAGTGGTGACAAGACGACAATGGTAACTAAAGCATGGTATCAAGATGTCATGGTGTCAAGCCTAGGTGACAGGTTGAAGGGCCTAGTTAGGTGAGGGAGTGGGAAATACTGCTTTAATAGTGACTTTTCTGCTTTACATACACACACTCAGCAACTTCATCAGGTTCTGGGATTGCCTCAACTTCTTTGTTTCTCAGTGCTGCCTTGTCAGGCCCCAAAGAGTTCTCATTTAACAGACAAGGAAATGGAAATAAGTAGTTCAAATTTGAGAGTTAGGGATTGGGGTGCTAAAATTTAACTGTCTGCTACAGTAATCGTGTCTTCTACAGCATGGTCTGGGTTCTTCCACTTCTTAAATAGGCTAGATTTTAGACCCACTACTCTTTGATGTCAGATTGCTCTCTATTGCTTTGTTACCCATAGAAGTTGGGACAATTAGTAAATTTTCTTTATATCACCTTAAATGAGAAATGCTATTTTTAAAATAATTCTTTATATATGTGACATTTCAGTTATAGTTTCCTCTTTCTCCATCCCCCCATTCACTCTTCCTCCATTTCCCTTAAAAATGAAGTAGGTCTTCAATGGATATCAGCTAAGCATGGCATAGTACATTACAATAAGACTAGGTACAAACCCTCATTATCAAGGCAGGACAAGGCAACCCAGTAGGAAGAATAGGGTCCCAAGTGCAGGCAAAAGAGTCACCTCCTATTCCCACTGTTAGGAGTCTCACAAGAAAACCAAGCTCTTAGGACTGGAGAGGGAGGAGGAGACGGAGTGGGGGGAGTTGGAGTTATTGGGAGGAGGGGAGGAAGTGGAAATTTTTATAAATAAATAAATAAATAGAAAACCAAGCTATACAAGTATAATGTATATGCAGAGAACCTAGCCTAGACCCATACAGGCTCCATGATTGTCAATTCAGTCTCTGTGAGCCCTTATAAGCCCTTCTTAGTTGAGTCTGTGGGTCATGTGTTCTCATGATGTTCTGACCCGCCTGGCTCCTAGAATTTTTCCTCCCCTTCCTCTTTGGGCATTCTGGCTTTACCTAGTGTTTAATTATGACTCTCGAAATCTGATCCTGTCAGTTGCTGGACATTGACTCTCTGATGACAATTGGGTTAGAGATAGATCCGTGAGTATAACAGAATATCATTTCACTGTCTTTTTTTTTTTTTTTCAGTCATACTTGATACTATTCTGTGTCTCTGCGATGACCAGATTCTGATTCCTGGCTATCCAAGTAATGTTAGATATGGCCTCTCTCTCATGATATTGGCCTAAAGTTGGACCTCTTATTGATTGGCCACTCTCACAAGTTCTTCACCAGTAGTACCCTAGCACATCTTGCAGGCAGGACATAGTATAGGTGAAAGGTTTTGTGACTGGGATGATGTCCAAGTTTCACTGCTGGGATCCTTGATTGACTATAGAAGATTGATTCAGATTCAATATCCCTCCTTACTAATGGACTTCACTAGGGTCACTCATGTAGATTCCAGGGAGTTTCTACTGTTTAATGTTTCTACATTGCACAACCCCCAGATGCCCACCAATTTCAGTTGTCTGTCCTAGTACTCTGTTCTTCTATCTCCCCCACCCATTGCCTGAACTTTCTTGCTTCCATTCCCACCTGCCTCCACTTCATTTGCCAAAATCTATTTTATTTCCCCTTCCCAGGAAGCTCCATACTAGTATAAGATCTCTCTGATTTCTTTAGGTGCTTAGTGGTATAAATTTCTCTTAGCAATGCTTTCATTGTGTCCTATAAGTTTGAATATGTTGTGCATTTATTTTTATTGAATTTGAGGAAGTCTTTCCTTCCTTCCCTCCTCTCCTTCCCTCCTCTTCTTCCCTCCCTCTCTCCCTTTCTCCTTTCCTTCCTTCCTTCCTTCCTTCCTTCCTTCCTTCCTTCCTTCCTTCCTTCCTTCCTTCCATTTCTTCTACTTATAGAGACTATCTCTATGACTGATTATGTGATCAATTTTAGAGGAAGTTCTGTGCTGTGCTGAGAAGATTCTTCTGTGTTTGGGGGGAATGTTTTGTAGATATCTATTAGGTCCATTTTGTCCATAATCTCTGTTAACTCCTATATTTCTCTGTTTAGTTTTTATCTGGATTACCTGTACACTGGTGAGAGTGATGTATTAAAGTCTCCTACTATCAATGTATGAGGTTTGATGCATGATTTAAAATTCAGTAGTGTTTTCTTTGCAAAAGTGGGTGCCCTTGTTCTTGGAGCATAGATGTTAAAATTGAGAAATCATCTTGGTAGATTTTTTTCCTTTGATGAATATGAAGTGTCCGTGATTATCTCTTTTGATTAACTTTGGTTTTTAGTCTATTTTGATAGATATAGCCATATTAGCTTGTTTCTTAGATTCATCTGCTTTGAAAATCTGTTCCCACCCCTTTACTCTGAGGTAATGTGTCTCTTTGATGTTGAGGTCTTTCTTGTATGCTACAGAAGGATGGATCTAGTTTTCATATCCTATTAGCCTATGTCTTTTTATTGGGGCATTAAGTCCATTAATATTGAGAGATATTGGTGACCAGTGATTGTTAATTCCTTTATTTTATTGTTGTTGTTGTGTGTGCTATGTGTGTGTATATTATGTGTGTTTCCTTTTTTTGGTTTTTGCTGATATGATATGAGATTATTTATTGTTTTTTTTTGTGTGTGTAGTTTACTTCCTTGGGTTGAAAATTTCCTCGTAGTACGTGCTATAGGTCTGTGTCTATAGATAGATTTTGTTTAAATTTGACATTGCCATGTAATGTCTTCTTCTCTCCTTGTATAGTGTTTGAAAGTTTTGCTGGGTTTTAAAGTAGCCTGGGTTGGAAACTTAGAATTTGCTGGGTTGGTATATTAGAAGTCTGCAGGCCATCTCTCCAGGTTCTTTTGGTTTTTAGGGTCTCCATTGAGAAGTTGAGTGTCATTCTGATAAGTATGTCTTTATATGTTACTTACTTTTTTTTTCTTACAGTTTTTAGTATTTTTGTATTATTATGTCACAAGGGGAACTTTCTTTTCTGGTTCAATCTATTTGGTGTTCTATAACATGGGGACCTGCTTGTTGGGGGTTTCTGTCCTCTCACCAGGTCCCACAGCTGTTTAGCTCCAAAGAAAATCACACAGAGGTCTCCATATAAGTTATAAACTGATTGGCGAGTTAGCTCAGGCTTCATATTAGCTCTTATAATTTATATTAACCCATTATTCTTATTTATGTCCGTCACATGGCTCAGTACCTTTTTCAGCAGGGCAGGTCACATCCTGCTTCTTAGGTGTCTGAACAGGACTGTGGAGGAATGGGTTTTCTCCTTCCCAGAATTCTCCTGTTCTTATTGCCCCATCTCTACTTCCTGTCTGGTTGTCCCACCTATACTTCCTGCTTGGCTGCTGGCCAATCAGCATTTATTTAAAACATGATTGACAGAATATAGACAATTGTCCCACACCATTTTCCCCTCTTTTTTAAAAAATAAAACAAAACAAAACAAACAAACAAACAAAAAAGGAAAATATCCATAGTCCATTTTTTGTGAATATGGGCGTAGTATTCCAGACTACTTCCGGCTGGTTGGGAGTGCTGATAATCTTATAGGGACCTAAAGAAAATTTAGAATTATAATCAAGTCCTGACTGGAGTATCCTGTGAGTCTTGATCATCTCAGGCAGCAGTCTTGAATCTGTTCTGGATGTAGAACACAGACATCTGGGCTATCGGTTCCTAGCAGAGATGTCTCAGGTGGTCTTCTTTGATCAAACTTGATTTTTCTTAACTCAGAATGAATTCACAGCCTCTCATTTCCTGTGGAAACTAAAGCAAAATCTCTTCTCTAAAGTCACATACCTTTTGACTTCAATTCAGAAGTCAAGGTATTTTCAAAATACCTATCTTGGATTAATTTAGCAGCATTTATAAACAAATATACTTTAGTAGCTGTTGCTCCTTTCTCACCATTCAAGCAATTCAAATAGAGCATAATATACAGTATCCAGATTCTCTGTGTGTTTTCTATCTTTGTGTGGCTTTATTTTAAACTCTATTTCTTTTATTTTTGACTTTTTGAGACAGGGTTTTTGTGTATCTTTGTCCTGGAACTCACTCTGTAGACCAGGCTGCCCTTGAACTCACAGAGATCCACCTGTCTGCCTCCCCAATGTTGGGATTAAAGGTGTGTGCTACCATACCTTGAAGTCACAGAGGTCAGGCTACCTGTATCTCACAAGTGTTGGGATTAAAGGTGTGTATTATCCCACCCAAGTACTCTCTTTCATTTTTATTTTAAGGACTTTAACCTTTTTTTCAATCCTGCATATATATTTAACACACTGTAAACAATATAGAGGTTTCCTTCATCTTTGAATCTCTCTTTACTGTATATCTCTCTTTGACCACATGAGTCTTTAATTTGATAAAAAGCCTTGACTTTGATAGCTAGATCCAGCCCGTTTCTTTACTTCCTGAAATTTCAGGCTCATGGCTGAGGTACTGACTGTAGCCACATTTATTGCCACAACTCTATGGTATTTTAAGGACCTTGCCAGCAACTAAACTGGAGCAGTGTGCTCACAAACCACACTCAATACTCTGTAGTCGGACCACCTGCCTAAAGGAGTCAGAGTTTGCCCTGGCAGGTTGGCCCAGAAAGCCGGCATTTTAAAATGGCACAGCTTTTTTCCTGCCACAGCTGAAAACCGAAAAGCATGTGGTCAGCTTTTTGTCAACACTATTTAAGTGTTTCTTGGCAGGACCTCTTAAGGAGATGCAGGGTTTTTCAGCTAAAGCTGAGTCAGGAAACCTCTCTTAAATTAGAGTGCTTGCTTGCATCTATGAAGCAGTGCCCATCTGAGAAATTGTTGCTATCATTAAGCCATGCTTAACTCTATTTTTTCTCTGTCTAGAATTACTTCCCAAGCTCTCTCAGGTTTTATGTGGATGCAGTTGTCCATGTGGGCACCATTCTGTAACATGAGGGCCGCACCAGTGTTCTGTAAACTCTTTGTACCTTATAGACTAGGAAATTTTTCCACTGTGATTTTGTTGAAAATATTTTCTGGGCCTTTGATATGGGAATCTTCTCCTTCTGTTCCTATTATTCTTAGATTTGGTCTTTACATAGTGTTCCAGATTTCCTAGATGTTTGGTGTCGGGAACTTTTTAGATTTGACATTTTCTTTGACTGATGTATTCATTTCTTCTACCATATAGTCAATGCCTGACATGCTGTCTTCTGTCTCTAATATTCTGTTGGTGATGTAATGCTTGTGCCCATGGTTTCTGTTTCTCTACAAAGATTTTTCATTTCTAGAATCCTCTTAGTTTGTGTTTTTTTTAAAATTACTTCTATTTCCATTTTCATCCCTTATACGGTTTTATTTGTTTCCTTCAACTGCTTGTTTTTCTTTGCATTTTTAATAAAGTTATTAGTTTTCTCCTATTATTTTTTGTGTTTTTCTGAATTTCTTTAAGGAATTTTCGATTTCCACTTTAAGGACCTCAATCATCTTCATAAAGTTGTTTTTAAGGTCTTTTATTTTTGTTATTTCTACTGTGTTTGAATATTCACATGTTGCTGTGATTGGATAGCTGAGTTCTGGTGGTGATACATTGCCTTGGCTGCTGTTGATTGTGTTGATTGTGCCTAGGCTCTGGGTTTAGGGTGATTATAGGTCTAGGTGCCAATTCCTCAGTTTGTTTTTGTTGAATGGGTGTTTTGTTCCTTGGTTTCTGTTTTCATCTCTAGTCTTCTGGTAGGTGTGGCTTGAACTTCTTACAGTCTGTGTGGCCTCTGATACAGTGGGTAATCTGCACCCAAATTAAAGGCTGGAACAAGGCAACTAGGAGGTCATGAAACTTGGGATAGGGTGGGAGGATGGGAATTAGTGAGAGAGTGGGGCAATTTGCCTGACAAGCAGCCTACCAGGACTTTTCCAGTTTGCGTGGTCTCTGGTAGAATGAAGAGTCTGCTTTGGCATTCTTGAACTTCAGATTTTCATGCTTATATCTTGGAATTGCATGCCATTTGACATTCTTCTATTGATGACTAGGCTCAGTCCTTGGAGAGAAATTCCTAGGAGTCAGGCTGTGATGCATGTTTTCTAGAAGCCTGTGTGTGACCTACACAAAGCACTGTGGGGCAGTTGGATTCCTGAATGGTTTAGATTTTCCAGTTCAGAAATGACTGTGTGCATGTGTGGACAGTGGGATTTTTAAGTGTGCACATGGGATCCCATTCAGAGGAAGCTAATAGAGCCTGGTCTCCAGAGACACAGCATCTCACCCACCTTAATTTCACGTATTTGATAAACACTCAAAGGTGAATGACATGAAGAGGAAGATAAGTAAGTGTCTCAGGGAGTATTTCCATGCTGTGCTTCATTTCCTGAACTCTCCTCATAGATACCTGCTCTAAGGACTCTTGGATGAATAAAAGGGAATCTCTTTATCTCCTTTCCCCTCTTGTCCAGCCATTGCCCTAGACAGCCCATCTTCTTTTCTACGTGCTTCTCTGGTAGGTGAGAATCAGAAGGAGATGCTTGAATCGTGTACTTGCTTTTTTTTTTTTTTTAAAGTGATTCCTTATAGGCCTGTAGGTTTTGAGGCTGTGCTTTCTTCCTATCCTTAGTGTAAGATCATAAATGTTGACACATTGTGATTTTTCATCACATGTACCTTTCTGAGTGCTTGGATTGTGTTTCATAAGACATTGTTTAGGCAGGCACTAGCATCACACTCTCCCTAAACCCCTACTCCTATTGTAAATGACGTACTGAGTGTTGGTTTTGCTTGACCTAAGTTGAAGCAAGTGGGCATCTAGCTCAGAATCTGAACTCTCCTCATCATGAGGTCTGTTTCTTCCTGCCCTGCCTGTGTACTGCTCTTGTGCCCCTTCCCATAAAACGAGTAGTCTATGTTCCCATGTGTTGAACATTGTGTGTGTCCGCAGGAAACAGATGAACAAAATACTGTCCTGGGACTGCATATGGCGTTGAGATCCAGAAGTGACAGTTTTCTGCCATGAAAACACAGGCTGGGGTGGTAGAATTTTGCATGGCTGGAAAATAGAAAGGGGCTGCACAGAGAAGTTGATTATCTTGCTTGGCCTTGAAAGGCCAGTTTTAGTGTCCTGATGATACAGGGGAAACAATGGTGTTACTTTAGATGACAAGAGCAAAACATCCCTGGCAGGATTAGACAGTGATATGTGGACAAAGGGAATGGAAACATACATAAGGATGTCTATCCATGCCACTGTGATGATGGTTGTTTTCTTGTATGAACCCCAAACTGCTTGATCATCTTAATCTTTGAACTTTTCACACATGTTCATTCCATATAACAAGGGAGCAACCTAAAACCAGGCGTTGGGGATGCGGCGTCTGGGGAGTTGGAACCCTGAGTATATTCCAGATGAAGATTTATGCAGAACTTGAATGGAAGAGAACATTGGGATGATATGGGAGGCACACATAAATTTTATATAAATTATTTTATGTGTATGAATGTATTACCATCATGTGATGCGTATGCATTACATGTGTGTATGGTGTTCCTAGAGGTAAGAAAAGGGGTCAGGTTTCTTGGAACTGGAATAACAGACACTTATAAACCATTATGTAGGCACTGTGAATTGAACCTAAGTCCTCTGGAAAAACAGCCAGTGCTGTTTACTCTTTAACTTTAACTCTGAGCTCAGGCTAGCTTTGAACTCTTTTTGTAACAAAGGATGACCTAGAATTCCTGATCTCCCTGTCTCTTCCTCCCAAGTGCTGGAATTACATGTACCTGCCACCATGCTGCCATAGCTGGTTTTATACAGTGCTGATGATAGAACTCAGGGCTTGATGCATGCTAGCAAATGTTTGACCAACTAAATTCATCCTAGCCTGAAGTTTTTATTTTTGTTCTTCTTCAGTGTGAGACCTTTGAGAAAGATTCTGATGCCTTCATATCACTAACACCTACTAGTTGGGCCTAAGAAGTTTGTGCATTCTTTCATGCTATGCTTCCCTTTGGGTGTCCCTACCCCCATTTGCCCTCCATTATCATAATTTTGAATTAAGCACTATATGTGCTTGTTAGAGTATGAGAAGCAGGGGTAAGATTAAATCTTGGCTCTTGACCTCAAATAAACTCTTGTCTTTATAGTTGTGAGCAGTAATAGCTGCCCTCCACTTGCTCATTGTGTGTGTAGTGGGTCTGTGGAGGAACCCAGATGAGGATCTGAAGGCTGACAAATGATAGCGGAATCAAGGGATGGCAGAATTAAGGCTGAGAGCAGCAGTCTCTACAAGAGACTCAGAATTGCAATCTAAAATTCCTCCTTTGATGAATGTGTGTATGCTTGTATTTGGGGACCAGGAGGAAGAACACATAGCCATCTGGAGACATCAAAGGAAGGGGGAGGAAGTTATGCCACGGGTAGAGTCTTCACATGTGGTAATGAACCTTCGCCATTGGTTTATAAGAGGAGGGGGTGATAGGAGGGGTCTGTTTGCTGAGATCATTGAATGATAGCAGGTGTGGTCTAAGAGACCAGCATGCTTAATTAACCAAGATGAGATGATCTTGCTAGAAACTAGGTTCAGCTTAGGGCTGCAACAAGCAGCCTCCTGCATTGACTTCTGAGCCTGCCAGAAATCTATGTCTTCAG
The DNA here is from genome assembly GCF_982192425.1 of Myodes glareolus. Classification (NCBI taxonomy): domain Eukaryota; kingdom Metazoa; phylum Chordata; class Mammalia; order Rodentia; family Cricetidae; genus Myodes; species Myodes glareolus. The sequence continues at coordinate 1,045,232 of NC_142047.1, read as the reverse complement.
TATTTCTTTGGTATATCTTCCTGTTTTTGTAGACGTTGGAGGTCTCTCCCCATCCCTTACCTTTGTGCAAGTCTCCATCTTTGGCTTTCAGCGATTCTGTATTAATAGCAGTAATTAAGCCACCTCATGTCACTGGGGAGGATGCATTCCACTTCCTCAGGCACAGGGAGGAACTTAATTAGTTTCTGCTCACCCCTTCCCTTGCTGCCTTTGTGGTGTTCAGCGCTGTCAGTTGCACCCATGTTTGTGGGAAGCTTAAGAATCTGTTTCTGTAGATACCTTTCAGAGGCTTTACTTCTCTGCCTTCCTGAGAACGTTTCCTTCTGTCATTCAAGACCAGGGAGAGTCAAGAGGGAAAAGGGAGAGGACAAGACTTTTTAACAAAAATTTCTGCTTTATTTGTCACCGTATGTTTTAGACAGGGCAGGACTATAGGTGGAGACAGGGGCCTTCTTGGTGTATGAAATCCAGCTTAGTCTTTGGAGAAGCCCACAGACTCTTGGGGCCCTTTGCACACACTGTCCGTGACTGTCAGCACACTGAGCATGTTGGATGCAGGGCAGCAGGAGGCAGGGAGGCTTGGAGGTTAGCTAGAAAATTACGATAGAAAGAGATAGCCTCAAAGCATGTTCTATATTAAACACTAGTCCTGCTTGTTTGAACCAATTGTCAACAACAGTTTATCATCAGTAGAGTTTGGACAGATGTTAGGCTTGATCCTGCACAGCACACTAGACATGCTGTTCTATTTCATTCTCACAGAAAGTTGCTAGAGACATACCCCTGTCCCATTTGTTTGATGCAAAAGCTGGAGTCTGAGGCGTTCAAGAATCTCTGCTGAGGTTACACAGCTTTCTAGGTTAGGAACCTCAATTCTTGCCTCACTTTTCTGACCTGTTTGTCACATTCCACTCTTGGTACCTAGGATGTCTTGGATAATTTGTTAGTAAAAATGGATTCTTTTCAGATTGCAAGATGATCTAGATGAGTGTGTCCCATGTGGCAGTTGGAGTAAGTCAGATTGACTCAGGGAAACTGAGGAACTCAATCCTATCTCCTATACACCAGGACAGGGTAGTATTGCCAAGTACCCCCTTCAAGGTGAACCTGCTCCTCTACCCACTTGGTGGAAGAACTGTGAGTAAAACAAGATTCAGGTGTCGAATTGTCAGCGGTTTGATGGAGACTGGCAAAGAGCGCCATGCAGGTATGGACTAGGATATGCTTGCTCCAAAGATAGTTATCAGAGATGGCTTAGAGAGCAGTTGGTATCAACACAAGAAGCAAGTTTGACTGTTCAGTGTTCAGGGTGTGGATGATATTTCACACACACAGAAAAGTGTGTGCAGAGGTCTATACAAGGCTTGTCAGAAAGCTCAGTGAGCAGCAAGGCTGAGATTGATGGCAGCAGGGGCAGCTAAGAGAGAGCAGGTGAGTGACCCGTTCTGATGGTGGGAGATTTGCAAGTGGCTACAGAGGTTCTAGGATATTTCTTGAAAATGTTGTCTCCCTTCCCCTCCCCCTTTTACCTTCCCCTTTTATCTTCCTCTCCCTCTTTCCTTCCTCCCCCTCTCTTTAAAGCTCTCTCTCTCCCCTTTGTGAAAGGCTTGTCTAAGTCTCATCTGACTCTGCCTTGCATGTGTCCGTGTCTTGCACCAGGCTGAGCACAGTTATGTGACAGCTGCAGTGGGTGATTCAGATAATCCCAAGGCTTTGGTAAGGTGAAGACACTTCATTTTCTTTGCCAGTGGACCAAATCCCCCACTTTACTACCCGTGCAGCATAGGCCTTCCCTGGGGCCTTTACACCTGGTTTCTTCTTTTTCCTTTCCAGACTTAAATACCATTCTCCACCTTGTTTTATGCCCTCAGCCTGACATGAATGGAGGATATCCACCAGCTTCCCGTTGGTAGGATCCTGGCAGGAGATGAATGAGAGGGAAGGGAGGCTGGGCATTTCTTCCATTCTTCTTGACTGTGGGCAGAAGAAATGGAGCATGAAGAATACAGTGCCCGCAGGTGGCACTGTCTGATCTTCCCAAACAATCTCAGGACTCCAGGGAGCATCATTCAGTTTTTCTAAACTCCACTTTCCTGTTAATGAATTTATTGGTACATAGATAAGGTAATTTCAGAAGGCACAGTGTAATGTGACAGAAGCCCAAGTATTTGACTGCTTTGTCATTTTCGTGTAGGCAGATATCACCCTTACACAAAACATTAAGTAGATTAATTATTGATTTCCTAACTATAGTCGATGATTCCTCATTTATTTGTTTTTCCAAATACTTTATTGAGTCATGATTGGGATAGAAAAAAGTGATTTGCAGATAAATATAACCATGAAACAAAACCATTATTCTAGTCTGTGATCCATCACCTTCAACAGTTTTCTTTTCCCTTCCTTGTTTATAATCATTATTATTTTGAGATAAATACAGTTAGCATAAAGTCTAGCATCTCAGCAAGGTTCTGCTTGTGGGATAAAGTGTTGCTGACTTTAGTCAGTGTGCTGTGCTGCAGCTTTCCATGCTCTTGGTGCTTAGCTGCAACCCTACAGGGTGCTGACTCCCTCCCTGATTCACAGCTCCCAGCCTCTGGCTACTACCAGTCCACTCTACACTCTCTTCAGGTTCCTAATTGTAGTGTGCTGTTTTCTTGTCAGAATTCCTGCAGGTACCCCCTAGGCATTTTCATTCTCTCATTTTGTCTCTTAGTTCTCCAAATTTTGCTTAATATTATTGTCTCCCTCCGTCTCCTCCAATCACCGTGTCGAAAGATTGAAAGCCATTCCTAGTTTTTCTTACCCTTCCTTACTTTGTGATTATTAGCTCCTGGAAACAGAGTGGCGTGTAACCTTGAACTGCTGATTACCCTGCTTCCTCCTCCCAGGTGCTGCATTTATGGGAACATGTTCTGACATCCAGCTACCGAGCTATCTATTTGTATTTTAGTCCTTACTTATTTCTACCTTTTGATTTTGTCATTGCTCCTTTTTAAATTTTTTTGGGGGGGCAGTGTCTTATGTTTAGCTCATGCTAGCCTAGAATTTTTTGTGTTACTAAGGTTTGCCTCAAGCTCACTCTTTTCCTTCCTGAGTGCTAGACACTACCATGCCTGGCTCTTGATACTTTTAAATATGTTGTGTTATGGTTACTTTGTGTATCCCTGGATCTTTCATCTCTCCTTTCTCTCTCTGTCGCTGTCTCTGTCTCTCCATCCATAGATAGATAGATAGATAGGTGTGTGTGTGTGTGTGTGTGTGTGTGTGTATAGTCTGAATGTCTGTCTGTTAGTCTCTCTCTTGTCTCACATACATTCATGTCTATCTCACACATCTCTGACTTTCTGTCTCTCACATGCACACACACTACAGGCGCACACACTCTTTTAATACCAGGGAACTTGCTCATTATGTACCCCACCATAAGAGTGTTATCTCCATGAACATCCTTTAAAGTGGCACCAGAGTTATATTTAAACTTCCACATTTCTTTAGGGACCTGAATATCATAACTTGTATGCTTCCTGTGGCATTCCTCCTCAGTGGACAGAGACAGTGGGATTTATAAACTTAGAGGAATCTAGGTTCACAGTAGGGGAGGGTCTTGTGCCCACCATACCCTGAGTTCCTGCTATGGATTATCCTAGGTTTCATCATCCTCTGTTGCTTGGGAATGGGCTTTGAAGGATACAGAATACTTCCTCTTTAGAGTATCAGAGGCATTTTGAGTTAGACTCAATGCAAACCACCTGTGCAGCTGTGCAGGCGAGTATCATTGTGTGGAGACAGGCTGTAGATATCCGCTCCACTTCATCATCTGAGCAGTTTATTTCTCTCATAGGATAATCCACCTGAAAACATATTTGATTCATCATGTTGTGGGTTGTGTTGGTGACACTTTGTATCCCCAGAAAGGCTAGTGCTTACCCCAATTGTTCATGACATTGTTCCATGTCCCTTCTGTCACAGAGAGTGACCATATTCTGTTTATCTCTCCTCCTTTGCTGCTGGAGAAGAAGCCTGTGTGCTCTGATTGTAGTCAGTATTCTCTGCCAAATCTCTGTTGATCATTTCCTTCATCACCCCACTGCAGTGCAAATTGTTGCTTGCTTACTTTGCATTTTGGTGTTGCATACACATACATATTTTAATTGTAATTCACATCACTTTTGGGAAGGCAGGAATTAAAGTGTATTATGAATGAAGTGTGCATTCTTTCTACTGTGCTACACTCAGTTTGCCATTGTTGTGTGTCCTTTCATGACAACACTATCTAAATAGGTTCCTATTCTGAAATACTCCAAATATTACTTTTCCTCCTATGATAATACTTGATCTTGCTGCTTTTATTTTTATGAGTATGACAAAACATGAAACATGGGTAGTATCCTTTAGGCCAGTAGTTCTCAGTCTTCCTAATGTTGCAATCTCTCTTTTTGTTTTTTAATTTTTAATTAATTTTATTGAGCTCTACATTTTTCTCTGTTCCCTTCCTTTCCTCTCCCCTCCCCTTCAACCCTTTTCCATGGTTTTTATGCTCCCATTTTACTCAGGAGGTCTTGTCTTTCTCTACTTCCCATGTAGATTAGATTCATGTATGCCTCTCTTAGGGTACTCATTGTTGTCTAGGTTCTCTGGGATTGTGAATTGTAGGCTAGTCTTTTTTGCTCTAAGTCAAAAATTCACTTATGAGTGAGTACATATGATATTTGTCTTTCTGGGTCTGGGTTACCTCACTCAGTATAATACAGTTTCTCTTCTTGTGGTGACCCCCAACAACAAAATATTTTTTAATACTATATGTATGTGTGTGTGTGTGTGTGTGTGTATATATACTATATATATATATATATATATATGATTTTTATTGAGCTCTACATTTTTCTCTGTTTCTTTCCCTGCCTCTCCCCTCCCCCCTTCAATCCTCCCTCAAAGTCCTCATGCTCCCAATTTACTCAGGAGATCTTGTCTATTTCTACTTCCCATGTAGATTAGATCTATGTAAGTCTCTCTTAGTGTCCTCATTGTTGTCTAAGTTCTCTGGGATTGTGGTTTGTAAGCTGGTTTTCTTTGTTTTATGTTTAAAAACCACCTATGCGTGAGTACATGTGTTAATTGTCTTTCTGTGTCTGGTTTACCCCACTCAAAATAATGTTTTCTAGCTTCATCCATTTTCCTGCAAAATTCAAGATGTCATTTTTTTTTCTGCTGTGTAGTACTCCATTGTATAAATGTACCACATTTTCCTTATCCATTCTTCAGTGAAAGGGCATATAAGTTGTTTCCAAGTTCTGCCTATGACAAACAAAGCTGCTATGAATATAATTGAGCACATGTCCTTGTGGCACAATTGAGCATCCTTTGGATATATACCCAAATGTAGTATTACTGGGTCTTGAGGAAGGTTGTTTCCTAGTTTTCTGAGAAATCGCCACACTGACATCCAAAGGGGTTGTACCAGCTTGCATTCCCACCAGCAATGCAGGAGTGTTCCCTTTTTCCCACAACCTCTCCAGCAAAATTGTCATCAGTGTTTTTGATCTTGGCCATTCTTACAGGTGTAAGATAGAATCTCAGAGTTGTTTTGTGTAACATGAAAAGGCCGGGCCTGCTTGTTTGTGTTTCTGTACCTCCCAGTACCCCACAGCTGTTTAGTCCCAGAGAAAAATCACACACAGGTCTCTGTAAGCTATAAAGCTGATTGGCCCATTAGGTCAGGCTTCTTACTGGCTAACTCTCACATCTTGATTAACCCATTTTTCTGATCCATTTTAGCCATATGGCTCAGTACCCTTTTCAGTGGGGCAGATCACATGCTGCTGCTTGGGTGATCTGGGCAGGAGTGGGAGGAATCAACTTCCTCCTCCCAGAATTCTCCTGCTCTTCTTGCATCATTTCCACTTCCTTTCTGGTTTCCCCACCTACACCTCCTGCCTGGCCAATCAGCATTTATATAAAACATGACTGACAGAATACAGACAATTCTCCCGCACCACTTCCCTCTCTTTTTTTAAAAAAAAAAAAACAAAGGAAAATATCCATAGTCCATTTTTTGGGAATGTGGACGTAGTATTCCAAGCTACTTCCAGCTGGTTGGGGGCGCTGATAATCTTATGGGGGCCTAAAGAAAATTTAGAGTTATGATCAAGTCTTGACTGAAGTATCCTGTGAGTCTTGATCATCTCAGGCAGCAGTCTTGAATATGTTCTGGATGAAGAACTCAGACATCTGGGCCATCTGTTACTACTGGAGTTTTCTCAGGTGGTCACCCTTGGTCAAACTGGATTTTTCTTAACTCAGAATGAATCCACAGCCTCTTATTTTCTGTGGAAACAAAAGCAAAATCTCTTCTCCAAAGTAACATACCTTTTGACTTCAATTTTGAAGCCAAGGTATTTTCAAAATACCTATCTTAGATTAATTCTGCAGCATTTATAAACAAATATCTTTTAGCAGTTGTTGCTCCTTCCTCAGCATTTAAACAATTCAAAGAGCGCATAATAGCATACAGTATCAAGATTCATCTTTACGTGGCTTTATTTTAACCTCTATTTCTTTTATTTTTACTTTTAACTTTTGGCTTTTTGAGACAGGTTCTCTGCATATCCTTACCTGGAACTCCCTCTGTAGACCAGGCTATCCTTGAACTCCCAGAGATCCATCTGTCTCTGCCTCCCCAGTGCTGGGATTAAAGCATCTACTCTCTTTCTTTCTTTTTTATTTTAAGGCTTTAAACCTTTTTTTTTTTTACAAGTCTGCATATATTTTTAACACACTGTAAACCGTTTAGAGGTTTTCTTCCTCTTTGAATCTCTCTTTACTGTATATCTCTCTTTTTCTGACCACATGGGTCTTTAATTTGCTAAGGAATATGGAGAAGACAACATTCAAAAGCTCCTATGGCATTTCAAGGTCCTTGCCAGGAAGCAAGCTGCAACAATGTTTCCATAGTCAGGATGGCCTGCTTGAAAGAGCCAGAGTTTTCCCTGGCCAGACGGCCTAGAAAGCCGTCATTTTAAAACAGCGCAGCTTTTTTCCTGCCAAGACTGAAAACTGAAATACTTTATTCTTTCCCAAGCTCTTTCAGGCTTTGTGTGGATGCAGTTATCCACGTGGGTGCCATTCTGTAACATTTTGCATTTCTCTCATGGGTAAGAATGTTGAGCATTTCCTTAAATGTCTTTCAGCCATTTTAGATTCCCCTGTTGAGAGTTCTCTGTTTAGGTCTGTATTCCACTTTTTTTATTAGATTATTTGTTCTTTTGATGACCAACTACTTGAATTTTTGTATATTTTGGAGATCAGTCCTCTGTTTGATATGGGATTGATGAAGATCTTTTCCCATTCTGTGGCTGCTATTTTGTCTTATTGACCATACCTTTGCTTTACAGAAGCTTTTCAGTCAGGAGGTCCCATTTATTAATTGTTTCTCTTCGTATCTGTGCTCCTGGGTTTCTTTTTAGGAAGTGGTCTCCTGTGCCAATGAGTTCAACTGTATTTCCTACTGTCTCTTCTGTGAGGTTCAGTGTGGCTGGCTTTATGTTGAAGTCTTTGATCCACTTGGACTTGAGTTTTGTGCATGGTGATAGATATGGGTCTATTTTCATTCTTTTCCATGTTGATCTCCAGTTATGCCAGCACCACTTGTTAAATATACTTTCTCTTTTCCATTTGATATTTTTTTCCTTCTTTGACAAAAATAGGTGTTCTTAGGTGTGTGAATTAATATCTGGGTATTCTTTTCGGTTCCATTGGTCTTCCTGTCTGTTTTTATGCCAATATCAGGCTGTTTTTAGTACTGTAGCTCTGTCGTAGAGTTTGAAGTTAGGGATTGCGGTACTTCCCAAAGTTCCTTTCTTGTATGGGATTGTTTTGGCTATCTTGGGTTTTGTGCTTTTCCAAATGAAGTTGAGTACTATTCTTTCAAGGTCTGTGAAGAATTTTGCTGGGATTTTGATGGGCATTGCATTGAATCTGTAGATTACTTTTGGTAAAATTGTCATTTTTACTCTATTATTTTTACCTACCCAAGAGCATGGGAGATCTTTCCACTTTCTGGTGTCTTCTTCAGTTTTTTTCTTCAAAGATTTAAAGTTCTTGTCATACAGGTCTTCTACTTGTTTGGTTAGAGTTACTTTGTGATATTTTATGCTATTGTGGGGGATGAAGTTTCTCTGATTTCTTTTTTAGCCAATTTATTATCTGTGTAAAGGAGGGCTACTGATTTATTTTTTCTGACTGAATCTTGTATTCTGCTACATTACCAAAAGTGGTTTGAGTTGTATAAGTTCGTTGTAGAACTTTTGGGATGACTTATTTAGACTATCATATCAGTCAATAGTCGAGTTTGATTTCTTCCGTTTTCAATTTGTATCCCCTTGATCGCCAAGAACTGCATTGAATATATATGGAGAGAGTGCACAACCTTGTCTTGTTCCTGATTTCAGTGTGATCGCTGTGAGTTTCTCTCCATTTAGTTTGGTGTTGGCTGTTGGCTTGCTGTATATTGCCTTTATTATGTTTAGGTATTTTCCTTGTGTCTCTCTGAGAACTTTATCATGAAGGGATGTTGTATTTTCTCAAATGCTTTTTCATCATCTAATGGGATGATTTTTCAGTACGTTTCTATGGTGAATTACATTGACAGATTTACATATGTTGTATCATCCCTGCATCTCTGGAATGAAGCTGACTTGATCATAGTGGATGATGGTCCTGATGTGTTCTTGGATTTGATTTGCCAGTATTTTATTGTTTGTTTGCATTAATGTTTATGAATGAGATAGATATTTAATTCTCTTTCTTAGTAATGTCTTTCTGTGGTTTGGGTATCAGGGTAATTATAGCCTCATAAAAATAGTTTTGCAATGTTTCTTCTGCTTCTATTGTGTGGATCAATTTAAGAAGTATTTGTTCTTCTTTGAAAATCGTGTAGAATTCTGAGCTGAAACCATATGCTCTTGGACTTTTTGTTTTTGTTGTTGGGAGACTTTTGGTGACTGTTTCTATTTCTTCAGCAGTTATAGGTCTATTTAATTTGTTTATCTGGTCTTGATTTAATTTTAGTAAGCGATATTTATCCAGAAAGTTGTCCTTTTCCTTTAAGTTTTCCAATTTTGTGGAGTACAGATTTCTAAAGTATGATTTCCTCCATGTCTGCTGTTATGCCCCCTTTTCATTTCTGATTTTGTAAATTTGGATATTTTGTCTCTGCCTTTTGGTTAGTTTGGATAAAGGTTTGTCTATTTTGTTGATTTTTTTTTAAGAACAAATTCTTTGTCTCATTGATTCTTTGTATTGTTTACTTTGTTTCTGTTTTGTTGACCAGCTCTCAATTAGATTATTTCCTGCAGTGAAGTTCTCTTGGGTGAGTTTGCTTCTTTTTGTTCTAAAGTTTTCTAATGTTCTGTTAATTCACTAGTTTTCCAGCTTCTTTATGTAGGTGTTTAGTGCTATGAACTTTCTTCTTCACACTCCTTTCATTGTGTCCCATAAATTTGGGTGTTGTGTGGTCATTTTCATTGTATTTTAGGAAGTGTTTAATTTCTTCATTTTTTTCCTTGGCCCATTGATGATTCAGGTGAACACTGTTTAATTTCCATATGTTTTGGGGCTTTCTGGAATTAGTTATGCTATTGAATTCTAATTTTAAACCATGGTGATCTGATAAGATACACGGGGATACTGCAAATTTTTTTTGCATCTGTTTAGGTTTGTTTTGTTACCTAGTATGTGGTTAGTTTTTGAGAAGGTTCCATGAGGTGCTGAGAAGAAGATACATTCTTTTATGTTTTGATGGACTATTCCATAGATGTCTGTTAAGTCCATTTGAGTCATACATCAGTTAATTCCCTTATTTCTCTGTTAATACTTTGTCTGACAGACCTGTCCAGTGGTCTGAGTGGAGTGTTGAAATCTCCCACTACTAGTGTGTGGTGTTTAATGTGTAATTTAAGCTTTAGACGTGTTTCTTTTACATCTGAGATACCCTTGTTTTCGGGTCGTAGATGATCAGTATTGAGCTCTCCTCTTGATGGATTTTTTTTTTTGTGACTTATATGAAATGTCCTCCTTTGTCTCTTGATTGATTTTAGTTTGACGTCTATTTTGTTAGATATTAGGATAGCTGCACCAGGTTGTTTCTTAGGTCCATTTGATTGGAAAAGTTTCTTCCCATTCCTTTACTCTGAGGTGATGTCTGTCTTTGAGGTTAAGGTGTGTTTCTTATATGCAGCAGAAGGATAGATTCTGTTTTTACATCCAATCTGATAGCCTGTGTCTTTTTATAGGTGAGTTGAGTGCATCTATATTAAGGACTATTAACGACTAGTGATTGCTATTTTCTGTTTACTTGAGTTAAAATTGTATTTCCATGAAGCTAGATTAGAGTTCATAGGTTTCTCCCCACTTTATAAAGCCAGGGCTACGTGTTTCGATAACATGTAAGCATGTGAGCTGAGTAAATATTTCAATATGGAAAAGCGCCAAAGAAATACATATAGACAGAGACACACATATTTGCATATACAGATATCTCATAAAAACATAAAATCAGAAACCATAATATATATGCAAAGAATCTGTAAAAAAATAAAGAAGCCCCAACAAAGCACTGTGAGAGAAAGAACATTTATAAATGCCACTGAGGTCTTTTGTTCGTGGATTTTTTTTTCTTGATGTCCTCTCGTGTGCATGTATGCCTGTATATGTGTGGGGTGTGTGTGTGTGTGTGTGTGTGTGTGTGTGTGTGTGTATGTATGTCATCTGCTTCTGAACATGGATGTTGGCTTTAAAAGCGGTTTGTATACCCAGTACTTTAAACCTGAGCTCTCTCTCCAGCCAGCCCAGACTGGGATATTTTGGAGTCATTACCTTACACACCTTATATGTCACTTTTTCTCCAAAGACCAGTATGCCTGATACACCATCATAATTACTCTGCCTTGTTCTTAACCTTTCTTTTCCTCTCATCTCTCTGTCTCTTGTTTTCCCTTTCTTATCTTTCCAGTTTTTCTTCCTACTCCCCTCATCTACTGACTTCCTTGTTCTCTCTTCACTGTCAGTAGGCTCTGTTCTAACCTTGGTGTCAAGATCATGACAATGGAAAACAGGATTGTGCTTCATTCCCTCATTGCATAAGACAGTGAGGGGAATTTTTGCTAAAGGTCCTACTAGGTGCTCTTTGAAGCTGCATCATTCCCTGTACTTCAGATTTCAGCAGCCTGCTCAAGTATCACTCTCTCACTATAAGCGTGTTCTATCAGAGTGGCACAAAAACCACTTGAAGGGCCCCTGTCTGGTGACTCTTCTTGAGATATTTCCTGAGCTAAATGTACTGTGATTCCCTAGTTTCTGTCTCCCCAACTTTCTCAGCTGTGTTCATTGTTGTTAATCCCTATGGGGATACTCACCCCCACACCCACACAGTACTACTAAAATTCCAGTAGTGACATCAGTTCTTGGTTATGTGGGTTGCCTGTGGGAGGCAGCTCCATCTGGAAGCTAAATAGAGCAACATAATCATGTTCTTTTCCTTCCCCCAAACCTGTCTGTATTCTTTCAGGTTGAGACTGCCAATCAGGATACTTCCAAATTGACACTTTTCTAAACTATCTTCATATTTTAAAAAATTCTTATGGTTTCAAAGAGCTGGGAGATGGGTGTGAAATTGGCTAGGAAGCCAGTGCAACTGGAGGCAGGAAGCAGGCGGAAACATATGTGCCTGAATTCCTGTGTCTGGAAAGTCTTGGCTGTGTCCTGCACATGTAATTTTGGGCTCTTCAGCTGTTAACACTTGGAGCCATTCTCAGTCCCAAAGACATGGTAAGACTGATTTTTACAAATTTGATTATATTGCACCTGAGTGCTTCTCTTACCCATCTCAGTATTCTTTGGGTTTTCTCATTGAATGACATGAGGCCAGTATGATCCTGAGAGGCAGTGCAGGATGATGCCCAGGTGCTTTTACCTCTTCTCCCCCTTTTTCTTTGCCAGCCATAGCATCATTCAGCAATCATTGCTCTTGTGTACCTCTACTGGATCAATTGTAGATGATAGACTTCATACTGCATGGTGGGGGGTAGCCATGGTGTTTTGGGTTGCTTTCATTTTGCAGTGAGTCCAGAATGTGTGTTAGGATCAGAAAGAATCAGTGCTGGTGACTGCTCTTGAGTAGAAAAAGGTACATTTTTAGGGTCTTGCTCATGTGTTTTGAGAAATATAACCTTTCTGTAGACCACCTAGACCCCTGTATATCCCCACCCCTGAAGAGATAGATCGTTCTCCCAAAGTCATAGGCTGTTTTTTCTAGATTCCACTTAATACTAGCAAAGGAATTTTGCAATGATGTGAAGTCACTTACTTAGGAATGTTCTTAGTTTACATATGGCCAAGGCTAACTTGCTCTGAATCACACAGTAGTGGGGAAGAGAAGACACTTGAACCTGTGGCCTCTTTTCCTTGCCTAGAGTGCTTCCCTTGCAAAGATTCACTTTTCCCAGTCATCACCTTGAGGCTGCCTACCCCACATCAGATGGTGCCCTTCTAGGGAGCTCCTTCTTCCTCAGGCTGGTGAGAAGACTTCATTTAGCCACGAAGGCAATATTCTTGTGGCTTGTCATAGGTGGGAGTCTGAGCCTTATGAACCATGCTGGCTATAATAGGAAAAGCTCCCAGAGGAGAACAGCAAGCATTTGTATGCAGCCAGTATGATGGGATTAAATAAACACTGTCCCGATCAAACTACACACAGCCATCACCTCTCTCGGAAGACAGAGCCGAACAGAATGCTCATCTTTGGAATGCTGCTTTCTTACTGTTGCCCACAAGGTGGTGTTAACTGTGAGCACAACACTCTTTAAACAGCTCAGATGGAGCACTTGATGTTTTACCAACACACATTTCTTTGTGGTTGGGAAGTTGGATGCTCAGAAAGCGTCCTTGCTTTTCAGTTGTGTCACATATTGTTGTTGCGGAACTTTAAAAGCAGTGATCCATCTTTTGTTTGAGATCCAGTGACTTCCCAGTGTCAAGACATTGGATCAGAGCTCAACTCGAATCTCCCTTTGATCGGGAAACCCACTGCCTTCAGGCCCTTTCTCTTGGTGACAGAAAGGCACTGGCTTGGAACCTCTGTGTGTCTGGCCTGTGACCTCAGGGTCTAGAGACAGTGCTCGAGCAGATGCAGCTTGATCACATCCAGGGTTGCTTGGTGATTCTTTTAGCTGCAAGCAACGTTTATCCTAAGGAATAGCAGATAGTAGTAGACTGCAGAGGTGTGCACATGACACAGGGTGTACAGGGAAAGGAAGAAGTGCTGGAAAACCTTTTGTGAATGTAGACTAGGACTGGGTTAGAGGTTAGAGTGTGTGTGAGCTACTGGATTATCTTTGGTCTCTGATGGGTATTGTGTCTCATACTATATGTGCTCAAGGAATCAGACTCAGTCATATGAAGCTCAGATTTCTTGATAGATGAGAGAACTTTGAGAAAGAATGACGGTCAAAAGGTCTACAGGAGAATGACCATGGAAGTCTAGGTGCAAGGTGAGTACTCAGTAAGTGTTGGTTACCATTACCCTTCCTGGAGTCAGAGCTGAGTGAGATTCTGGGGTCTTTTTCTCATCCAACAGTGCTCTGGCTAGTGTTTGTGGGGAGAATTCCTAACTTCTGGTACAGTTCTGAGTGTGCACACATGCTTACCCATGTCATAGCTCTGCCATGCATGGCTGCATCTTTGGAAACGTTAGGGTAGAATTGGGAGGGATGAGATCATCACCTATTACACCAGCTTTTCTCTCTTTCCATAAAATTCATTATAGTCTACAATAAAAGAAAGGAAAGTCAGTAAAATGGAGAATTAGACACATTGTAATTCCTAAGATTTAAGAAGCTCAAATGAATAGATGCAGTACTAACCATGGGCAGTCTTGTTCTGGTATCCCTCAGCTGATGCCTTTCCTGTCCCTGGTCAGGATCCATGAATACAGGCCAGTGAACAGACCCTTCCATCATGGATTTGGTTTTCTTGGCCATTTTCATTATCTCTCAGTATTTCTAAAGATATACCCCTTTGCAGCTATCACACATTACCAAATGCTTCCTTGCTGAAAATAATCCACATTTGATGATCATTTTGGAGGTTTGAAGTTCAAAAATCATCCTTACAGGCAGCGTGTCAGGTTCAGGATGTAAGGATAGTTCTTATTCTTACTGCTCTCAGCTTCTATAAACTACATTACTTGCTTTGTAATTGTTTCTTCTTTTCTTCTTTCTACAAAGCACATCTCTCCAATCTCTTACCTTCTGCCACAATGCTGTGTATTCCCCATATACTTCTCTTATATGGACATTTGCAGTGACATGAAGTCTCTTTAGGGATAATATCCTCATCTTGGGCACTCATCGTACTTTCACAGCTCCTTGTACCATGGAATGCAGCATTCACGTTGTAGGAATTATCATGCAGACCTCCTTTTCTGGAAACATAATGTGTACATCAGTCTTTATGCCCATCTTACTGCTTATCTGCCATAGCATCCTCTCTGTGAGCTTCTCTTTCCCTGATCTTGCACTGTCCTGCACCATTAACCCAGTGATACCTTAAAAAAAAAAACTTTAAAAAATATTTATTTATTCATTCATTTATTTAGAGATGGGTTTTTGTCTTTTTTTTTTTTTTTTTTTTTTTTTTTTTTTTTTGAGTAGCCCTGGTTGTCCTGGAACTCACTCTGTAGAATTGTCTGGCCTGAAATTTAGAAATGCTCCGGTCTCTGTCTCCCAAGTTCTGAGATGAAGAGTGTGTCCTAACACTACCAGGCAGTGGTGCCCTTTTCTTCCTTGTTCATGTAATATCTGGAGCCTGCCCCTTAGGAACATGTGCCACATACTGTCTTGTCACTACTGTTTTATTTATCTGCCTGTTTGGACAGAGGCTCATGGAAACACTTCTTATCTCTGCCACACACCATAACCAAACATGGCAGGCATGATTTCATGCCTTCCCAGGAGCATAGGTTCCAGAGCAAGAACACTGCCTTCCTTCATGGAAAAGCCCCAAGAAGCTCCGTGTTCTGTTTTCCATGGAAGCTTGTTGACCTGAAAATTGGATATCCTCCCGAATCTCCCCCGTCCTCTGAGCTTCTGCATTTTGGGGTCCCTATTTTCCTGACCCTTCAGATGTCTAATTCCTTCTTTGTTGAACTGCAGTAGATTAGGCTAAATAACAGTGAGTAGACAAGTTCCTATTAACATTTATATTGCTTTTCTTTGCTATTTCTTGGCAAGGTTCTGCAAACTATGACTATAGAAAATGTTCTTTAATCTAAATAATGTCCCTGTTGGCAGCTGGAATCTGGTTTTTTGCTGGGCTATAGAAAAGAAGAGGTGTGGGGGTTTTCCAAACCCAGAATGGAAAAGAGGCATGAAGGTGAGACCAGAAACTGCATGTTAGATGCTTTCCACTCATGTCGAGTGCACACTGAATTGTGTGCTCTTGTGCTGGGCTGTGGTGTAGAGAATTAATATCCAGTACTTAGTGAGTGGTTATGAAGGTCCTCATTTTCCACTGACTACAGTGTTTCTTCTCTCTCTCTCTCTCTCTCTCTCTCTCTCTTTTCTTTGTTTTTGAGACAAGGTCTTACCTTGAACTTACCTGCTGCCTCCATCTCTAGAGTTCTAGGATTACAGACTTGCACCAGTAAGCCTGGTTTATGCAAAATTATTTATGCTAAATAAGCATGCTATCAATTAGAGTACTTTCCTAGCCTGAATTTCTTTCATTTCATAAAATAATCCTTTTTATATGCATATCAGTTTATTTATATTTTCTTTTGTAAGTTTATTTTAAAATTTTTTATATATTTGGTCATGTTATTTCTCCATCCCTAACCTCCCCAGACTTCTGTCCCTATCGACCGCATCTCCCAGTCTTTCTCTCCTTTCAAAGCCACAAAAATCAAAAAAAGTGCACGCACATGCACGTGCGCGCACACAAAAGATAAAGAGAAACAATTTCTTTTAAAAAATGGAGTCTGTGTTGGCCGACTATTGGAAGAGGAGTTAGAGAGAGTTGATCTAAAATGTTTTCTAGGAATTAGCAGATAAATAATTTGAAGATCTGCAGGTGAACTGAGGACAGTAAGGATTCCCAGGGCAGAAAGGATAATGAAAACAAAATCAGGGAACTGTGAAGGTAATTACTTTGTTCAAGGCGGATACTTTAAAATTATAAGCTGGTATAGATCTCCCATAAGGTATTAGGAGAAGCTGATAAGGAGTAAGATGCATGGAAGGACAGGAGGATACAGCCTGAGAATGCATTTCTGCCTTAGTCTAGAGCTAAGCATATGGAGTCTGGGAGGAAGACTTGAGTGATCATCAGTGTTTCCTAAGTTAGGAAGCGCATTGATATAGACTTGGCTTTCAAAATGCAGAATGATTACTAAGAGATCTCTTTTTCTGGCTAGTTCTGGGTATACTGATGCTCTTGATGTATGAGTCATACCTGGTATCATGAGGGAGTAGATGGAGGACAGGTGCTGTGGGAGAATGGTACACTCATGTTGCTGTATGGTTAAATGGTTCAGTGAGTATGCAGTAGCATTATGGAGAACGGCATAAGTAGAAGCCAGAAAGCAAAATTGGTGTAAAATCTCTTTGGTGAAATGGAAGAAAAACTTGATTCTATATGTGGAAAGAGTTGGAGATTTAGTAGTCTCTCTACAGCAAGATACATTAGCATATAACAATGATTATCCAAAAACCCTGGCTTGCACTATAGGAGTATTTATCTCCTGTTTATCAGGAGGTTGACCATATAGGTGGTGTGCTGGTTTATTGGTGTCAGAGGTTCCCAGAATCTCGTCTTTGTTTCATAACCTTTGTTCTGAGGCTGAGGTTTTATAGTGCCCAATGTGGTCCTCATGTTCCATTTTACATTTTTTTTTTCCAAACACACTATACCTCTTCTTCATGTATTTGATCCCTGGAGTGCCTGGTACTATATGTAGTCCCAGCACATGCTGTACTAGTTGAAACTCAGTGTATATCCTATAAAGCTTGCTGGCAGGATGGAGCATGGTTTAGGGGTTTATACTAGAGTAGCACTCCCCAGCCTCTGATCACTGGCCCATCTATGATCATAGCATCTTTACGCACAGCTTTTCAATTATCCAGTGTTGAATAAACCTGAGAGTGTGCATATATCATAAGCTTCAGGAATTTCTAGTTTCCTAAAACAACCCTTAGTGATGATGATTTTTTATCCCTCAGGGGACCATGTGCTGTGATGGAAATAGACCTGGGAATTAAATACAGAGGGATAAATTTAAAATTGAACAACAGAGAAATATTTGTGGCCAAAGTGATTCAAGTCTTATTTTAAGTTGTTGTTTTTTTTTTTTGACAAAACAATCCCTATTTCTCCTCATTTTCGATGCCACTGACTGTATGATACACTGTCATTCATATATAGTTAAGACAAAAAAAAGGCTGCTCAATAAACTATGTAACAGTGTTATCTCATCCTCTCAAATCTTTCTTTTTGCTTGTAAAAGAGCCTCTTCAGGGTTATTTAATTGCCCTTTTTAGAATCAGGTTCACATGAAAGGGGAAATAAAGGCAAATGTGCAGATTTGCAAATTTCCGAAGCTTCTCTCCTCACTTAGTCTCACTCTTTGGCATTCATTTGATAAGTGTCGACTTATCTGTGCTTCTTTCTTTCCACTTGCTTTGGAAGCACTCTCAATGGGTGCCATGACTTCGGGCAGTCCTTCAAAGGATAAACTGAGACCTGCTTTGCCTCTTTCTTCCTGGCTTCTCTTTCAGGAATACTGCTGACCACATCTGATTCTGAACCACATCTTACAGTAGCATCCAGATCATAGCAGTTGGAAGAGTGATCAACACGATTGCTGTGGAGGCCATTGTGATAGTTTATATTGACCGTCAACTTGACAGGATTAGGGATCACTTGGGAAAGGAGCTCTGGTAATACCTGTCAGTTGAAAAGGGGAGAGCCATCCTAATTACCCAATTTAACAAAATGAAGAAAGGGAAATTAACGTCAGCATCTCTTTCTCTCTCTGTTTCTTGACTGCAGATGTTCTGTGACCTACAGTGCCAGCCACTATGATGTATATGCCCCAAGGGATTATATTCTCCAACTATGAGGGAAAGTTAAAGTCATCTTTCTTTATATTGCTTCTGTCTGCTTATTTGTTTAAGCAACAAGAGAAGTAACTGGTACAGACTCTAGTGCCCACTATGGAAATCTATGAATGTGATAGTGGTGCCAGCCATGTCATCATGGTTGGGTGGCTTCTGACCATTAGTAGATGTTTCTTCCTTGCATTTATTCTAGAATATGAGATATTTTAGTCAGTAGGAAAAGTTTTTTTTTAATGCCAGCATATGAAATGCATGTTTGTCTTGCTATGGGTTCTCAGATAATATTTGCCATAGGTGTTCATATAAATAGGAAGATTGGTTTTGGATTGGAGCCCCAGACCTGTGTGAAACAAGCAGCTAGGCATCAATATATATATGGGTATAAAATAATGAATCAGTAAAGTGCTGTGGAAAAAATTAATTTCTTTTCTGCAAGATTGTAGGAAGAACTTTTTGAGTAATTTTGGATGAAGTTATGGCACTTTTAGTACAAATACTTTGGTTCAGTATGTAGCTCAGTTTGTAATGTGCTTGCTCAGCATACACATAATTTTGATCCACAACACTGCATATACTGGACATGTTGTAATATATGCATGCATGTACATGCATATTTATAATCCTATCACTCAGGAAATTGAGGCAGATTATTCAGAAATTCAATTTCATCTTTGGTTATATAGTGAATTTGTGGCCAGATTGGACTACATGAAATATTATTGGCATGCAGATTCTATTAATAGAATGTTGATAATGTAGAGATCTTCTTTGGCAAGAGGATATTTATGTTGTTTGATGAACAGCAAGTAAGCTATTGGCTTAGATGAATGGAAGTTCATCCCAGTGACCTAGGCTTGGATGTTGACAGCTAGTGCTTCTAGATATTTTCTAATTTGAGGTTTTGCCCATATGTAGGTGACCATGAGCATCGACTGCAAATGAGGCCCCCACCCTCATTTACTGGAGTGAGTTTAATCTTTAAAGAAACAAATGTCTTAACTGATTCTTCTCCAGAAATAACTCACAGCAGACAGATATTCCCATTCCTGTGTGTCATGTCATCCCAGGGAGAACCTACAATGTCCTTCCTTCTCAGAAGGACTCATTGCATCTTGTCCATGAACAGCAGTTTAACCCAGAGAGAAAGAAGCACACTAGTAGATGGGTATGGAAGGCAAACATTTTCTTTCATGAGTGTGTTCTTAAAAAAGAGCATGGGGCTTTCAACTCATCCTTCTTTGAAGAGAAATAGACACAGCAGAGGGAGAGACGCTGTCAGCACACTGGAGTCTAAGTACAAAGACCTGGGTTTTGATCCCTGTTCTGCCAGTAATTAGCCAAGGTACTGTGCCCATCAGAGTTCACTCCAATAAGAAAATGTACGAGTCTGAGCAAAAATGGATTTATTATTATCCACGAGTTCATTATGTACAGAGTTCAGTGGAGACTCTGAGCTAAGAAGCAATGTACAAAGCTCAGAACCACATAGGATCGGACAAGCTGGGAGACTAGTAAGGAAGCCACTACCAAGCACCAAATCAGAACCATATACTTTGTGTGTGGATGCCTGTGTCAGCAGAGTGGCACCATAGCATTTGGAAATTGAGAAGTTTGATGCAGGCCAAATGTAACTCCACCTTCTTCAGAAAGGATGACCTGAGCCTTCTGTGCTTTCACAGCAGTGGTTAATGTGGGAGTGGGTTCTACTATCTGATGTTGGCATAACACAGGAGCCCAATACATAAAGGAGTTTGGAATGACATGACTTTCTCAAGTATGTACAGAATTGTTTGAGGTAGTCCTATTTAAAGGAGAAAACATGTTGTCATGTTGTGGAAGTTTCACATACAGTGATGTTTGTGAAATTGTTCATTTGTGATAAAAGATTAAGAACAGTGACTCAGAAAGGTATATAGTGAAATGCAGTAAACAACAGCAAAATAAGATTAGTGGAGGCGGAAGTCTAAAAACCATGTTCAGATGTACCAGCAGAAGTCAGGAAACTATAAGATGTCACTACAAAGCCACCAAAATATGTATATTAATGAAAAAAGTCAATCAAATAGCAACAATATAACAAATGTCAGCAAAGATGTAGCGTGCCTGAGAGGTTAGTGTGTAATTGGTGGTACCTCTGGCAGTAGACATGGAGCATGTTCATGGAGATGTTCTTGTAAGGGCTTAAAACTCCAAACATTCTCTCATTTGTCTGCCTTCTCATTATTCTTCTCTGGTAGTTTGAATGAGAATTGTCCCCAAATGCTCATATGTTTGAATTCTTGTTCCCAGTTGGTGGTATTATTTGAGAATGATTAGGAGATGTGATCTTATTGGAGGCGGTATGTTATTGGGGGTGGGGATTGGGCTTTCAAAGACTGGTACCATTCTCACTGTTTTCTCTGCCTCCTGCCCATTGCTCTCTCAGCAACTCTCATGTCTTATTCATCTCTCATCTTGGCCACTTGATGCCATGCCTTTGCTTTGCTATTATAGACTCTCATTCTCTGGAACCATAAGCCCAACTAAATTCTTCTAAGTTTCCTTGATCATTGTTCCTTATTAGAACAATAAAAACACTAAGACAACTTCTATTCATTCCTCCTTTGGAAGATTTCACACAGTTCCCATTCTTTTTCTTTTTTTGCCTTTCTCTATTTTGTTGTCCCCAATATATTCAGATATCTCCTCTCTTTGAGATCCAGTTTCTTTTTTTTATCTTATTTTTTCATCCCTAACACATCGCCCTTTACTCTGTGCCCTACCTGGTACCTCCTTTTCTCTTTCTCCTCCCCTGTTTCTCCTCTTCTTTCATTTTTTCTTTTTATTCTTATGCCTCTCTCCTGTCCTCAACTTTTTCCTCCTTCCCTTGCTCTTTGTCTCATTTCTCTTTGATTTTATTTGTCTTTGTACTCTGTAAAGTCTCTTGATCTCTCTCTGGGATGAACACAACCCTCATCCATTGTCAGAGGGTCTCCAGTACCCAGTTTGAACAGAACCAGTAAGCTGCACTGCCTCTGCACTCCTTAGTGTGTGATCCGAAGTTCCGCCTTCTGCAGCACATGTGCCACCAATGGATCAAACAAGAAGCACATGTCTAGTGCTGAGAGTTCAGCCATTTCAAATTCTGGAAAGTTCCAAAGTTACATTTCAGCACCCTGAATAACTTATCTGGACATGTACATGCAGTTTTACGTGCTCACTCACACTCAGAAATGGATACACATTAAGTCAGTGAAGCTACTAGCCCATAGTATGGCATACAGTTCTAAATATGGGCTTGTTTAGAAAAGAGACTATCCCTTTACTGTGGGAGCCATAATTTTTAATTTACTGGCTCAAAACTCTAAACTAGGCTTTGTGTTCAATTTAGTGTTTTTTTTAAAATGTTTGATATAACTTTTCATGCTTAGACAGGAAATTTTTGGGAAGTCAACAAAGGGGAGACAGTAGATGGTTAATGGATTAATTAATTGATTGTTAATTAGTGTGCCATACAGTGTTTACCATGAAGAGAAGGACTCTTTTAAAAGAAGGAAAAAAATAGTATTAGAATAACTTTACTTTTTTAGTGGATGGAACTTATTGATGAGACCTAGGGGTCCTTGCCAGTCTACTCTTTATATCAGAAGTAGAAATATTGGAACAGGTGCTGGCCAGGATGATGGGACTTGCCAGGAAATTAGACGGAGCTTGGAGTCATTGGAAGCCCTTTGGTCTTTGCAGAGCTGAGGTGAGAATAATGATGGACACTCTGCCCCAGTGCTGAACACTGTTTGCTATAGACAGTGCTCTCCTATTTCTTCTCATTGCAACTCCAAGAGACAGATAGACACTAAGATACACTACACTGGGTCTTAAGACCTAGATTTTTTCCTAATAGACTGACTCTGGATTTAGAGTTATGTGTCAGTGTTTGTGTGTTTGTGTATTTGAGTGTGTGTGCATGTGTGCTTGCTTGCTTGCTGTTTCAGGTATAGAACCTTAGGCCTTGCACGTGCTATGTAGATGATTCACCCCAGTTCTGACTTTAGTTTGTATGAAGCAATGTTGTGTTAGGTAAGTTTCTTAACTCTTGTGAGTTTCAACTTCCTCCTCAGAAAGATGAGAAGAATTAATGCTCATGGTTGTGAGGGATCTTGGGTGAGAATAAGCATATGGTATTTCTCAGTAGGTTTGCCATACAATTTTTACCATGAAGAGAACTCTTTTAAGAGAAGGAAAATAAATTAGTATTAGAATAATTTTACTTTTTTAGTGGGTGGAACTCATGTTGGCAGTGGTCCTACCTGACAAATGACAGATTCTCTTCCTTCCTCCCACCTCCTCTGTCATCCACAAGAGAGGGTGCATTGGTTTTTCAATTTTCTCTCCTCTTCTCAGTACACCACACTTTGCCCAGCACAAGATGTAACTGTGAAGTCAACAACACCTGTTGGGTGTGTTGTGCTGGCATAGCTTCTGTCATGACTCTGTTGGGAGAAAAGGAGCATAGTTTTTCCATGAACATCCATCCTTTCTTTAGGGAATTTTTCCCTTATACCTGCTGTGTGCCACCCAGTGTTCTCAGCTCATGGGACTTCATTGATGGCTTCAACACACAGAGTTTGGTCTTCTTAGGATTTCCTTTTCAGTGAGGGAAGTAGATAATAAATCAATTCTATCTACCAGTAAGAAAGGTCATTAAAAATAATAAGGGAGAAAGCCAACTAGTTATAATAGGGCATAACTTTAATCTCAGGACTCATGTGGCAGAAGCAGGCAGATCTCTGTGAATTTGAGGTCAGCCTGGTCTATATAGTGAGTTACAGTCCAGCCAGAGATAGACAATGAGACTCTGACTAAAATAAAGCAAACAAATAATAAATAGGTAGGACTGAGGAGTTAGCTTGAGTGATAAAGGTGCTAAATGAGTTAAGTTTCTAGAACGCACATATTGAAAATTTGAGTGTGGTGAATGTTCCAGGCTAGTGAGAGACCCTGCTCCAAAGGAAAAAATAGGCAAAATCTGAGGAATGACAGGTAAGGTTGTTTTCTAGCATATGCGTGAGTGTGTGTGTGTGTGTGTGTGTGATGAAGGAACAGTGGATGGGTACAATGTGGAGCTTTTGCAGAGGAGGGAAGATTTGGAAAAGGGATGTCCATGAAGCTGGAAGATAGGCAAAGTGATGATTTAAATGAAGATATTCCAGAGTAGTGAATACCAAATGCTGATATCCTAAGGTCAGACATGGCCTTGCTTAAAGGGCAGTTTTAATAGGAAGAGAGGAGTACAGGGAGGGTTAGGCTGTTGCAAGTGATTTAGGTCTTCACTCATAAAGAGACAGTAATGGTGGCAATGGCAAGCCATCAACATAGGGTTGCCACTCAAAGTCCAAGATGGCAGGTTGAACTTGAATCGTAGATAACAATGAATACAATGATCAAGTTCTATGCAACTTGGAATCTTATGTTTCTTATTAATTCTGGCAATGTGTGTTCATAGGCTCAGGAGTAAGTGTCTGGTGGGGAAAGTGAAAGGGACAGAGAAAGAAGAAGAGAGCATTCTAAGTAATGAGACAGGAAAGCTTTTTGTTGCCCAGAACAGAGATCCAGACCAGATCAACCCTATGGTAGTCCCAGCAGAGGTGGGAGAAGTGTTTGTATTTGGGATTTATTGTGATGCCTCTTGGTGCTGCTAAATTGCTTTGCTATGACAGAGAAAGGGGGGTTAGGGCTGAGCCTAAGCTTTAGTTTACTGGGAGGAAGCAGTCAGTCTAGAGTCCGGAGGCTCTTCAGTGTGTTAGCAATTGGGTACGTGAGTGCCTCTGATAGTTAAAGATTTGCATACCCCCAGACAGACAAAATGAGCGGATTTAATTTGCCATGTTTTATCACATTCTTTTGCTCTCAGTACATTTATATGCTCCCCATGTGACTAGATGAGGCAATAGGTACCATCATTGGCATATCCAACATCTTTTGAGGACTAACTTGTGCCAGATCCCCTGCTGATTGCATTGCATGTCTGTGGCTCACCTAAACTGATGGGATCATGCTGTAATCAGACTCTTGTTAGAACTGAGACTCAGAGAGAAGGCAGTACACATACTGTTCTCTTTTTTGAAGTTGATTATTTTGTTGTTGTTTTTTAGTTTCATGGAGAGATGATTCAGTGGTAAAGAATACTTAGTGATCTTATATAAGAACAGGGTCCACCCATATAATGGCTTTCAACCACCTGTAATTCCAGGGGGTCCAGCACCCACTTAAGGCATCCATGGATGCTAGGCATGCCCATGGTGCACATACATACATGTAGGTATACACACATACACACTAAATAAAAAATATATTATGTGGACACTTGAGTATACTCAGCCCTTAACAGGGGCACTGTATAGTTGAGATTATGACCTATAAAGATGCTTGTATTCTAAATGCCACAAGAACCCCCAGCTCTGTCTGATTCCTGGGTTTTATATACAGCATCATTCTCAGATGATAGTGGGAATAGCCAACTAAGGGAGTTTCTTCACAATGAATATTCCTAAATTGCTATGGGACTTAGCTTAGTGGCAAAGAATTGATCTGTATGTATGTGGTTTTAACTTCAATTTCCTGTATTAATAGCAGCAAAATCAAACAAACAAACACTGAGTAATCCTTGGCCACATGACAAAATTCTGCTTTGTTTAGATGTGGATGAAGCTCACAATGTTATAGTCTTGATTTGCTTTATCTAAACAGGTTGGAGAACTGGAAGCTTGTTTTCTGCTGCCGTGTAGTAAAAGGTGGCCATGTCATGACTGCTCTAACACAAGGATTCATACTGGTCTTGCGTTGAGTTGAGTAGCTCCCAAAAGAACATTGTTATAAAAGAGGAACCTGATCCTGATCCCCCTTTCTCTATCACTCTCTTTTTTATGTATCCACTATGTTGTCCTAGCATGCAGTGGGACTGCCTGAAGACCCACAGTAGAGGTTAATGAGGCTAGGGTTTCATTGACCTTCTAAGTCGTAGTGCTCGTTTAAAAGACGATAACCCACTCAGTGGGCGCCTACAACTCCATGAGGAACTTTTGAGGTTCAGGGGCTATCTCACCAGTGATCTCTGTGTAAATAATGTTGGTTCCTCAGTACTGGATCTGAGAAAGAATCTCTGATCATGACCTTTTAGCTTCCCCAAACTGTGAACTACAAAGACCTCCTGTCCAGAAAAGGTGCCATCCTCAGATATTTGGACATAGCAATGGCAGAATAGACCAAAGCATTCAAAACATCTCAATTTAATCAAACCCATAGTTGATCTAGGTGTCATTATTCTACCTTGTGCTTTGAGAAATGCTTCCTGACTTTACATTATTATATAGAAATCCCCTGAGTTCCTCACATCCCTAGTGTACATGCCTGGATTCCATAACAGAGATGCCAGGGATGGGAGTTTCAATGCAGTCTGATAATATGTGCTACTCAGATTTGGGACTCTGGGAATTTCTACAGGCTTAGTAGAGGTCTCTAAAAGCAGCTTTCTGGCAAAATTACCTTGGAATTCTTTTACATAGTAATACCCTGTTCCCAGGGTATCATGTCCCTGTCATGGTTCTCATTACTGGAAGCTGTGCTAGTTGCCACTGCTGCTGCTTTAACCAGGATGGTTTCTGATTAGCTGGACTTCTCTCCTACCTCTCCCTAAGCACAGTTCAGGATGGGTTCTGAATGGTTAGGCTTCTCTTCTTGATCTGTGCTCGGCTGGATGCTAGGCAGTGCTCAAAATAAGAATTTTATGAGCATCAACAGGTATCACCCAGAACCTTGAAGAAGTGAAGGAAGAAGTTCAGAACCTTTTTATGGGAAAGTGTGTATTTAGGACACTGCTTTATCAGGCACATGGCATTGGAGTAGTCTTCTTGGTGCAGAAATAAGGGGTCCTGAGAAAGGGCAGTACACATTGCAGTGTTATTCCTTGCTTCTTACCTACTTTTATCAGACTCAGCCAGGCTTTTCTTCCTCCTCAGATCCAGTACTGAGGAACCAGCATTATTTACACAGAGATCACTGGTGAGCTAGTGCCTGATCCTCAAACGTTCCTCATGGAGTTGTAGGCGCCCACTGAGTGGGTTATCCTCTTTTAAACGAGCACTATGACTTAGAAGGTCAATGAAACCCTAGCTTCATTCTTACAAAAGAGGTCCACAGGATGTCTCTGTAGAATTTGGAAGAAGTCTTTTTCTTTCCTGCCAGTAAACTCTCAAATAATGATGTGGAGCCTTCCTATTAATTATGAAAGTTAGGACTTAATTTAGGATTGTTCCATTGACTCTTATAACATAACTTAATCCTTATATATTAATTTATATTTTGCCTCATGGCTTTTAACTTTCTTTCATCTTGCACCTCCTCTTTCCTCTCTATCTGGTCATAACTTCCCCTTTTTCCTCAGAGTTCTTTCAATCTCTCTCTGCCTGTAAGTGTCTCCTATACCTCCTACCTAGCTATTGACTGTTTAGCTTTTAATTATACTTTTAATTATACAAATCACAGCAATATATTTTCACACAATTTACAAATATCCCACAACATTTCCCCATTTGTCTAAATAAAGAGAAAAGGTTTTAACTTTAATGTAGTAAAACTATATACAATAAGGACAATTATCAAGTAAGAAATACATTCATAATATCCAGTCCATTAGGATTGGCAAATTCAAAGAAAGTATTCCATTATCTAGTTTATCTTGGTGAGTCTAAAGTTTTATACATAAACCACCTTGTATCAAAACTTGTATTACCATTCTTAACAATTTCACATAAAAGATCTTAGATTAACTACTTAAGCTTTTATATTTTTCTTATTTTTAAACTTTTAATCTCTTACGTAAATATCTTTCCTGAACTTGGTAATAAGGAAAAGTATATCAGTCTCATCGTCAACTCCATCAGAGACCTGAGGATGATATAATCTTACCGGAGTAAGCAGGAATTGTAGAATAAACATCTTCCAAAACTATAAAAATAACAGAAGCAGTTGGCTGCATGAACTATCATCCAAAGTTCCTCTGTAACATTGGGACATCCATCTACAGCCTCCAGGCCTAAAATATCTAACAGACTTTGTAAAGCAAGAATTTTTGAAGGATTGACCTACCTTATTTTGGCAAAGTTTAGCAGTCACCTTTTTTGTGTGTGTCCTCATCCACTTTGGACAGAATACAGTCAGCAGTTGAGGCAAGAGCAGTTTCTTGCCCAATGGCTAACTATACCACAAAAAAGCAAACTTCATATGAAGGTTCTCTGGTGCCCATTATCCTTTTATGAAGTAAATTAGTAGTACTACTGGAATCAGATGTGTCTCACTGTCATGAAAAGCCTTAGCTTATTGAAACAACCTAAATGCAATAGCCTTTAGGTCTCTGAAGTGTTTGAAAACCACCTATCTATCTAAAATGTGCCTCTGTTTAAATTTGAAAACAAATCTACCATAAGTTTGATTATTATAGATTACTAACTACTAGCCTGTTTTTTAATTATACATTGTATTTTTTAAAGGAGCTAGATAGGTACCATAATCAAGAATAGAAACATTTATACAGTATAACAAAAATAGCCTTAAATTTGTATCAATAGACAAAAATTCATGCCAGTGTAAACTATTTGAGACTGTTAGTTGCATTTTTATTTTTGTAGATTCAACAATCTACCAAAAATAATATTAAATTCATATCAGTATACAAAAATGCATACCAATATAAGATATTCAAGATTAATAATTGCTTTTTAGTTTAATAGTATTTTCAGTAGTCTACCCTTTTATTCTATCCTGTCCATACCCAGCCTCCTGTTTTTTTTTTTTTTTTTCCCTCAGAGAGAGATCCTTAAATACAAATTCCTTACTTAGGTTCCTCCCTTATCACGAGCAGTGACAATTTGCAACCATTAACCTAAACAATGACAAACATTCATAACCCATCAAATGACCAAAGATTACAGTTCTTCTCTTTGGGAATGTGGGTGTTGTATTCTTAAAATTAGTTCTTCTTGTCTTGGGTGACAGCGTTTTAGGGCAATTCTGAGAAAGCTGAGATGATGGTTGAGTTCTGGGACACCTAGCTGTATTATTTTTATTATTTTTATTATTTTTTTTGTTTAGTTTCTGTGTGGTGGGAAAGCATAGAATTATCTGAAATCTTGGCTAGATAGTCTTTGATGATAGCTCATCTCAGCTAGCAGCTTTAAAATTGTTCTGGATGCAGAAATTTGAGGAAACTGCAAGAAAGCCATTCTGAGAGCCTGGATCTTCTGGGCTCCTTGTTTTCATTGTTGCCTGGTTCTTTTGCTGTGAAAAGACACAAACTTTTAAAGGTAACATATATATCTACATTAACACTTGTATGAAATGTGTGGTTTGCACAAGTCAGCTAAGGATGATTTCTTGTGCTATGTTTGAGTTAGGCATCTATCATAGATGTTTGTTTAGACTGTATAACCAAACTGTAATATAAATTTCTATTCATGTTATATGGAATGATGGCATATAATAATAACTCATGTGGATTCTGTGGCCAACAAGATTTATCATGTCTCATCCAGTCTCAGAGGTGTTTCCTTGTCTAAAGGTCAGCATATATGTCACCTGTCCTGTAGTCTTCCTTGGCTCTTTCTCTCATGTCTGCAGCTAAGATACTCGGGATGTCTTCCCTCATCAAATCTGATCTTTATTAATTTTGAAGAGAAGCATAACCTTTTGTTTCCTGTGCAGACCAAGTTATAAACTTTCCCCCAAAGCAGCATATTTTTTCTTACTTTCATTTTGAACTAAAGATATTCTTGAAATATATAGGTTGGTTCAATTTAGCACTTTTCATAATCCAATGTCTCTCTGTAGCTATTGTTTTTGTACATTAGCATCCAAAAAATTCAAAGGCAAAACAAAGCATTCCAGGTTTATTTATTTATTCCCTGTGTATATCCCATATTTATGTGGCTTATTTTTCATAGATTACTTTGCTCTTTCTTTAAAGACTATTACTTTTCAACTATTTTTTCCTATGACTATCTATACCCATTTTCTTTTCTTTCTTCAGCATCTAAGCAAATTTTTAAACATACTGTTCCAGAGGTTTTCTGTGTCTGGAACTGGCTTTTTCTCAGCACATGCAGTATTCTCTGATCACATGAGCAAAATATTAAAATGCCATGTCAGCCACCGCACAGCTCAGGTTAGCATATGGAGCTTGTGCGTGGCAATGGCGGCCGGCCCCAGCCCACAGGTAGTAGCTAGGAACCGCATCTTTATATCCTATGGTCCATCTGAGAGACTGGGACGAGGAAGTCATGTCTGGTTCCATGTCTGCATTTTTGGAGCTTTTTCTTCTAATCTTTCTCAGGTCCTATGTGGATATTCTTAACCCCCCCCCCAGCTCCCAAATAATGACATGAAGACTTCTTATTGGTTATGAAAGCTTGATGTATAGCCTAGGATTTTTCCTTAATAGGTCTTATAACTTCAATTAACCTATTTATATTAATCTACATCCTAAAAATCATGTGGCATTTCCTCTCTTCCATCTTGTACCTCCTGTTCCCACTCTTTGTCTCCTGGCATTTCCTGTGTGCCTAGATTCTCCTCCTCTCACTTTCTCTCCCTGGAAATCCTTCCTGTACCTCCTGCCTAGCTACTGACTGTTCAGATTTTTATTACACCAATCAGAGAAAATTCATTTTCACACAGTTTACAAATATCCATCCCACAACAGGATTTTCTTCTCTCTAAAGTTGTTTTGTAACTGATATTTGTTGGCCTGTAGGTGTCAGGATATAAAGGGTGTAGAACACATGGGTTCCTGGGTGGGCTCCATAGACACCACGCATGCACACGATGCCTATGTACATGCAGTTACACGTGCATACACTTAAAATAAAAATAATCTTAAAAATATGTGGGCATATGAGTCAGACTCATATTCAGCCCCCAACGGGAACATTCGAAGAGAGTAGTTCCTATAAAGTTGCCTGTATATGGTGCTTGTGGTATGGTGCTTGTGTGCTCATTGGCTTTGATATCCTAGTCCCCTTAAGTTTCCTGCAAACAGTAGGCAGATTGAGCAAGGGAAGGTGTAGATTCTCAAAAGAATGGATCCAGTAAGGATATCTACATCATTTTTACTCCCAAACACACTATATTTTCCGGGTGCTGCCGAATTAAAGGTGAACATGGTTATTCCTAAGCTTGCTGTAGTCCTATTACAAAGGCTTTCTGTCAACACCTCTTCCTTGTGATCACTGCAGAAGCTCACCACATCACATTTTTAGACTGTGTTCTATTGTATGCTGTGTGTTAGTATGTTAGTTGGTGAAAGCCTGGGAGTTTAAATTTACGTGAGTCCTGGCTACAGGATACTCATTCTTCAAAAGAAAACAAATAGGATTTCATGCTAAGAGATGTTAGAAATATTTTCTAACACGAGCTCTCTGTCGACGCAAAAATTCCAGTCACAAAAATCCAAATCATGCCGAATCAAAACAAGCTGAATTAAAGGATATCCAGGTTTAATAGGACTCCTGCTCTCTGGGGTGGCCCTGAGGGGAACCAGGAAGCCAACAAAGTTACGGGTTGGGGAGGGGGGACACCACATGTTGACTTTCTGGGGAGCAGTTAAAATAGACTGGGGAAGTGGTCCTGACCTCCTCTGAGGAGGGGTCAAGGTGCAGGGAGCACAGGATTTAAAAGAGATGTTTGTCAAAATGGAAGGTCAGCAGACCCAGTCAGGTGCATAGGTATTCTTTGCATGTAGGGTCAGGGAGACTTCACAGCAAAGCAAAGAATTTATTTTGGGAACTTAAGAGTTGAGCAAGAAAGCCTGGGTGGTAGGCAGGAACACACATTATTAGAGGGAAAAGGGGAGCAGACCACAGGCTTTGGCTAGATCACTGGCCACTTTGTAGCAGTTCAGTAATTTCCTTTTTCAAAGTACGTGATTATCATGAAATCTATGATGACTGAAGTGCTTGCATTGTAGTATTGTTTAAACATGCAATTTGATTCAGCCTCTTGAACAGGCTATAAGAGTAAATGATACAAAAGTGATGCCCATATCCTCCTGTTTATTATGGCACTGTTTAATATGGCTTGGATATAGACTCAGTCAAGGTAGCTATTAGAAGAAGAATGGATTAAAAAATACAGAATTATGTTGTTTTATGTATGTAATGCATCATTATTGATCTGTCAAGAAAGATGAGCTCTTGTTATCTGCAGAGACATGTTAAGTGAAATAAGGCAGACAACAGAAAATGAGTATGAAAAAATTCATATGAAGAAAATAAATAATTACATTAGTAAATAAATAAGACATTTAGGAAGAAGAGTGATATTGTTAGGGACTGGGAAAGGTCCTGATTAGGTGGGAAATGAAGGGAAGGTAGAATAAGGGTAAGCTGTCTTTATTAACACATGCTATACACATATAGAGCACTCACTGTGAATATCGTTGGTCCAGTTATGTGGTAATAATGATAAAATGATTAAAAATAAAATTTACAGCGTATATAACTGTTTCAATATATGAATTTTAACAAAGACCTCACAAATTTGAAATCATGACTATTTTACAAGGTCTAGTAATGATATATTAGCCTCCCAGCATGGCCATAGGATGCATCAGTGTGCTCTAGGGTTTAGACTGCTTACTCACTGCAGTATGATTTACCTTCCCTACTTTCTTACATCTAAGAAGGCAGTGCCCAGTCTCTCTGTCGTTACTTCCAGATGCTTAACCTTGGCTTGGTTCTACTCAGTTATGTGATTTTTTAGCCTTGCTCTGATTGCTTTTTTTTGTTGTTGTTGTTGTTTTAGCCTGAGATACTTAAGGCCATGGGCAGCATGTCTATCAAAATAGGTTGAAAATAGATTGTGTGGCATTGGACTCCACTAAAAGACGGTGGTGCTGAGTACCTGAATATGTTTGAGAGATGGGAGGAAAATGCTCAGAGAATTTTACATGCACATATAAATGAAAATGTAACAGTGAAATCCCATTGTACATTTAATATAGATGAAATAAAATAAAAGTGCACTGGAAAATATTAATGCTAAAGTGGAAACTTCAAATTAACAAGCACAGGAAATCTCAAAGGCATTTACATTGGAGAGGTAAATGTCAAACCAATTTGGGGGCGATTTGGTTAGCTAAATTATGCTAATACAGAGTAAAGTACAGATAGTTGTTATTATTGTATAAATAGTGTTAATTATTGTCAATGTTGGAAATGCTTATTCTAACAAGTGTTGAATTATTCAGACAGTATTCTAGAAGCTTTATCCATGCTGTCTGGATTAGTTATTGCCAGCACTCCTATAAAAAGTGTATTGTTTTTATTCTCATTTATCAGGAGAGAGGTAAACCTAAAATGTTTGTCAAGACTGGAAACACAAGGCTGACAAACAGCAGCTGTAACATTCACACCCTTCTAATGTGGCCTTGGACCTCTGACTCTTTAGGACTGAGAGTGTGAATTAAAATTTCAACTTCTGCTTTAATGGCTTCCCACAGATATAACTAAAAACCTATTCACTTTATTCCTTACAAGGACTTATTTTGGGGTGCGGTGGGGTGTGGTGTTGACAGCTTGTTAAAGTTAATATTCAAAGAGCAGTTGCTTACCACAGCTCTTTGACAGTTTTAGATGCAAATATACCTTAAAGGTGTATGAGAACAAAATATGCCATTTAAGTTTTAAGTACATTTTCAGCAATATAAATAATGAAGTGATGTTGGAGCTGGCAAGTATAGTACATTAAATGCAGTGTAATTAAAACCTTGTGATATTTTTAAATTAGCCAGAAAAAAAAAGTGGCAAGATTAAGAAATCTGGATGTGTCTTCACACCTCCTTCCAGCTCATAACTGGATGGGTGGTTGCTGAGGGTATTGGTAACATTTATGCTTTGTTTTAAGTGGCATGATTGTCATACTTCATACCAAGATTGCTTTCAGGCAGGTGACATTTCTAAAAACGAGCCCCACTCCGTTTCTCAGCAGATGACAGAGGGTATTTTGAGACACCATCTGAGTTGAAATAATGACTCACCTACTGAGTAGTGTGTCAAAGAGATGGTGAAAGTCAGGAATCCTGTTAACCCAGGGACAAGGTGTTCTTTCACACTCACAGACACAGTTCACTCTTTTCAAAAGCCTGCAATCTGTTAGTGGGAATCCCAGAGTACAGTACTATGGTTAAAATCGTTTTTCAAAACTTATCTAAAAGCTTTATATGGATGGAGTGATGTCTTATCCAGTCCCTGGAAGTGAAGGACTGAGCTATATGGATCTGTACGTCCAAGGTCTCCTTGAGTGACTATGTAGACTTCTCCATGGTTGAATGTGTCAATGCAAGTTTGGTTCCTAGCACCCATGTAAAACAGCTCATAGCCATATGTAGCTCTAGCTCCAGCAGATCCAATTTTATTTTCTGTCCTCCATGGATACCTACACTCATGTGTACAATCCCCACACAGAAACACAGATACATACTTATACCTGATTAAAAATAATTTTTAAACAATCTTAAAAGTGTGTGTGTGTGTGTGTGTGTGTGTATGTGCGTGCGCGCCCGCCCGCCCCAAAACCCTATCCTGGTTGAAGGCCCAAACAAAATGTTGATTAGTTATTATAAGTACACCTGCTTTTACATTTTTATCCAAGTGATAACCCTGGAACTCAGTCATCTCACTTACCTGTCTACTTATCCTTTTTTTAATCCTCATGGATTATGAACTCTCTGGAAATACAAGATGTATATGGTAGTTATTTTGAAAATTTTGTATGTTTTGTTTATATTCATCCCTCAACTGTTTGCAGACCCATATCTCCATTTCCTACCCTCTCAACTTTTTAAAAGAATATCTGTCAAGATCAATCTGTGTTTCCCAAATACTCTTAAATGCATTACTTCCCACTGGAGCATGACTGACTTACCAGGGGCCATTGGTAAGGGGCCAGTTTTCTTAAGTAATAACTGACTGCCTCTCTCGCAACATCTATCAGTAACCTGTAACTCTGCAGACAGAGGTGGGATTTTGTGCCTGGCTCTTCCCTCTTCAAGCTAGGATTGGTCTGGCTTGGGTTTACAGAGATCTTGTGCATGTTATCACAACTTCGGGGAATTCATATGTGCTACTGCCCTGCTGTGTCCAAAAGACAAGTTTCCCTGTCATCCACTGCTTTGGTTCCTACACTCTTTCTAGTCCATCTTTGTAATGATCCCAATCTTTTGGGGGAGGGGATCCATTGTATGTGAGGGGACGCCTACCATGTGATTATCTCAGTTTGAACCTCCTGTATGTTGATTTGCTGCCACAACCAAGGACCAAAGACTGAGTGGTGAAAATGATACTACCTTACTGTCTTCTGATGCTGGAGTCCAGAAGTCTGGAAGTCTAGGTTTTGAACAAGCTGTGGTGCCTATTTAGGCTTTAGCAAAGGGCTACTACTCTAAGTACCTCTTCTGGCCTCCCCTAGTTTCTCCTGTTCCAAATGTCTTCCTTTTAAAAGTAGTATATTGTATCAAACATTTATAGAATGTATATTGATCATCTGCATCTACCACTACCTTCCTTCAACTTTCCCTAGTGCCTCCACCAAGTCTCCTTTTGATGACACTACTGCTGTTAATAACCCTTGAGTCCAATTAACGCTGTTCATGTGTCCACACATAAGTGGCTGACCATGGGGGAGGGAAGGGTACAGATTTCTTGTTATGAAAATATCAGATTTATTACATTTTTGAGTCCTTTTTACCTGGCTCTTAATAGACAATAGAGACAAAGCAGTGATGCATGCTGTGGGAGTACCTTCCGCTGCTTCAGCCAATAGTCGCTGAAGCACAAGCCTACAGTGTTGCTGGAGCCGGAACCAAGCACCAGAACCAAGAGGCCTAGCCGAGCTTGCCGCTCTTCTTTTAAAGAGAAATATACCACACCCCAGTGGGCTGGTATTTCAGCGGCTATTGGCTGACGGAGCGGAAGGCTGAAACAGCTTGGCAGCCCTGTGTGATTGTATAAAAATCTTAGTGTTGCAGTTTCTTTTGTTATGAGAGTGAGATTCATTTGATAGAATAAGAATTTGTAAAAATTAAGTCCAGACTATTTAGTATTTGATCCTTTGTAGGAAATAAAAATCTGATGATTTTATTCTCAATGGGTAAAATATCATTCTTAAATGCATTACATAATAATATGTACATAATCTGTTATTATAGACTTCATTTTATTATTTTGACCATTTTCTTGGTCTTTGTTAAGTATATGGCTTCTCTTATAACCTTATGATATGTTTTATGAATTCTCAGCACAAATACTGCATTTCAAATGAAAAAATACTTGTATATAAAATGGATTCAAAATTCTTTTTCAATTTATTAGTAAATATCACAAATGTAGACAGTGTTCTTACAGTTTTAAATGAAATTGTAGAGTTGAGTCCCCTTTGGGGGCCTCATATCAGAGATCCTGCATATCAGATATTTACATTACATTTCAAAATGGTAGCAAAATCACAGATATGAAGTCGTAATGGAATAATTTTATGGTTGGGGAATCACCAAAATATGAGGTGTTAATGGATTGAAGCAGTAAGAGGAATGAGAATCAGTGCTTTAAGAAATGATAGCATTGGTTGCAGGCTGAACAAGCCATGACAGTTTGGAATGGCGCAGTTTGGACTTCACCATCTGTTTTTTTTTTTTCTTCTCAGACCCTAAAGTCAGTTTAGCAATTAGAGAATGATCATGTCTGACTATCCTGAATCTAGACATTGGACATAACATAGTATAAAGAAAAGAGACCCAAAATAGTCTAGCACAAAGGAGTCAGATCAGGGTTTAACTTCTGGCAGTTTTACCTAAATTTTGGAATCCAGATTGCTTATGTATAAATGTGGGATCATAATAGCTTCATAAAGCATCTTGAAGTTTACATAGAGTTTTTATTTCAGTTGAGTGGGTTAGGTACAATTGAAGGCCATTACCTGGAAACTGAATTTTTACTCCATGTTAATGTGTGTATCTTAGTTAGGGCTTCAATTGCTGTGGAAACACCATGACCAAACGAGAGGAAAGAGGGACCTAGGGACAGGAACTGAAGCAGAGGTCATAGATCTTCCTCTATGCTTACTGACTTGCTCCTCATGACTTTCTCAGCCTGCTTTCTTATATAATGCAAGACCACCTGCCCATGGGTGACACCACCCACACAGTGCTAGGCCCTCCACATCTATCACTAACCAAGAAAAATGCCCAGCAGGGTATTCTATAGGCCAGTCTTATGGATAGTCTCTCTTCCAAATGAATTTAGCATCTGTCAAGTTGTCAAAAAATCAACAAGGACAATGTAACACTTGTCACTGTGACAAGTTAAGAGATGCAGCCACTTTTAAAGGAAAGTCTAGCAAATCTCAGGTGATTTCTTGCAACAAGGCAATCTAGACCCTCCTGTGGCTCCTTCTAACCTCAAGATGAAGGTTGTTTTTGTTCATTCCTTTGTAGACCCTCTGTAATCTTTCTTACTTTTATATCTGCACTTCAATCATGTCAGTGTGTGTTCGGTGGAAACTCTACCTCCTGGTTTTCAGTCATTGAGTTGCATGTTTTGTTCTTGTTGTGTTCTCAATACATTTGCTATCCCAGCAATTATTTTTCATGGTATTGGTAGTCCAAATAAATGTTCAGCTTCTCTTTTCATCAAATGTTTATGTCATAACAGCTACCGGAAAAGAAGAATATGAAACAATTGAAGGGAGATGCTGTTACTTCTCTCTTGCAGGACCATGATTATTTGATGAATGGATGGATATGGCTGTTGGGAACTGCACAGTTTGTTGAAGCTGGGTCATACTGGACAGTGATTTCCATGCAGTTACCGAGTTTTCTGCTAGCAAGTGCTGCAAGTCCAACTTCATAAAAACGTGGCCTTGGAAGCAATTAGTGCAGTAACATATTACAGTCACTGTTATCCTTGGGCTATTTTTTGGGACCATGTTCAACTGATCCTGAGGTTTTTTTAATGTGCTGGAAATTCTTTATTTTTCGAAATTGAAGATAATTCTGTGATACCACTGTTGGTTCTCTTTGGCATCCTGGGGCAACTTGGTCCCATCTCAGCATTTGGATTCTTCTAATGGAATACCTCTCGCCAGTTTCTGATCTTAGTAAGAACAATATGTGTTCTAGATTTTGACTTTCCTTCACCTTTAAGACCATACTAACTGGGTGCTTTGGCATGATTTGTTAGCATATGATTTTCTGTTCTGTTACTTTATCTCATTGCACATTATCTCCCACTGAGTTTTGAGTTCTTTTAGGGAAAGATACAGAATACTGACTATATATTGTATGCCTCAAGAATTTATGGAGTGAATGAATGTACTGGGTCTTGGACATTTAGATTGAGCTTAACTCAGAAAACCAACATAATCGTACCTGACAGGTAGCAATCAGTAGATATCTCTGGTTATATTCATACAGCCTCACAAATTATGAAACTATTAACATAGTTTTTTAATAATAGCTCATTTTGCCTCTTGCATTTATTCATGACATAAGATTCTGACCCATGTACACAATGTTTTGAGTTAGAAACCATAGATGTCATTTATTTAAAATGTGTTTGTTCTTTCCTTTAGAGGAAAATATATTCAGTTTCCTAATGGCTCAGATTTCTGGTATAGCAAAGCATGTAGGAAATAATGTTATGCTATAGTCATTTAATCTAGAGGTGACGGAGGCCCAGGGACTGTGGTGTGGTTTTTTTATGAGGTCTAGCTTGAATTTTATACACAAAAAGTGAAAAGCGTCTCTCTAGAACTTGGTGAGCAGGTGGTGGTCATATAGATGCCCCCATATTACTTCTCTGTATCTCTTGCTTTGCTGCCCAGATCTGGTATAAGCCTTCTGGTATAATAAATATAAGGAGAAGTTATTTCCTCCACCAGGCTACAATAACTCAAATGACTTTTCTGAGTTCTGTAAACATTGCTGTGCTTTGGAATTACTTTGTCCTTATAATCTGAAAATGTTAATGCTGTAATCTAGCCCAGATAGCTGTTTCTATTGCTATATTAAATAACTAGATACATGATCTCCCACTAATAATAACCGTAATAGCAATAGAATCTCAACAGAATCCTGTCTCTTCATTTAAGAATATTGCAGCTATTCCCATAAGGTTTCATTTTTACCTTGGCTAGAAATTTACTCTAAAGAACATTTTCAAAAAAGCCTTCTAAAATCCTTCTAAGGTAGGCATTTAGTTACAGGTTGAGACTCACAAGTATTAAATAAGTTTCCAAATGTCAGTTCAGCTGATCTCCTTGCTCTGATCTCCTCTGTTTTGGTCACTTACTTCTGAAGGGTCCTGTTTTCTCCAGCACTAGACCTATCTAGCCTTGTTGCCATCAGAATAGTCTGTGACTCAGCAGCACTCAAGGTCAGCTAAAATCTCATGTGGTAAAACAGAGGTCTGCTGAAGGATTTTCACGTGGACTTAAAACCATTCAGGGAAATGTGAGCCTATGATTCTTTGATGCTATTAAATACTTGGGCTACTCTCGTTTTCAATATTATAAGATATATACAGGGAGCAATTTCAGGGGTTAGAAACTAGCACAGTCTAGGATTTGATTGTTCCAGGTTCTATTCCCTATATTCCTAGAAACATTCTGCAATAACCTGTGGTCTTCTGGGTCTCTATTACATCATGCAGAATAGACACAGTGGCAGTCCTCCATGTTTGCATCATCTTAAGTAAGAGACAGACATATGAACATAAGATGCTTTGCACTTGGTCTCGTGGTTTTCTGTCATGTAGAGTATCTTTAAACCTTTTTCTATTGCTGTGATAAAATACCCTAACAAACGCAGCATAAGGAAGGAAGAGTTTATCTGGGCCCATTGAAGAGAGAAAAATAATGATGGGATGCTGTAGTCAGCCCACTCTCGTGCTTTGTACAGTCCATGATGCTCTATCTAGAGAAGCAGCATTCCACATCAGTTAACGTAATCAAGACAATTCCTCACAAGCAAGACCAGAGACCTATTCTCCATGTGATTATAGATTCTGTCGAGCAGACGTGAGCCATCACATAGACACAGTTATTTTATCGGAAGCACATAGGTGACTATTTCTGATCCAACATCTGTAGTTTACAGGAAACAGTACCTTGACCAGTGTAGTAGAGAACTGTGAGCCCCTTTGCTCTTACTGAGTACCTATTCTGAGAAGCAAAAGATATCAAGCTGTGTGTGCTCCTGTTCATTCTCCCCTACAGGACCCCTGGGAAATTCTCAGCAGGAGATTCTTAAGTCATCTCCATATAAAAACAAATGCAGTAGCAGTTTTTCTGTCAGAATACTCTCCAATGTCCAATATGAATGGAGTATTTCTGCCAGAAGCCTACTTTCCAGAGCCATATGACATAGCTCATGATACCAGCTCAGTTGTGTAAGGAGCAAGAGTCATGTAAATACATTATCATACCTGTATGGTAGATCTTTATTATGTTATTAAATAATAGGATTTCATTATTACTTCTAGCCTTGGCATATAAGTATAGGAAGTGTCTATAAAAACACTAAGTTACTGGTCTGTGGTGGCACACACCTTCAACCCCTACACTTGGGAGGCAGAGGCAGATCTCTTTGAGTTTAAGGCCATCCTGGTCTACAAGAGCTAGTTCCAGGACAGGCTCCAAAGCTACAGAGAAACCCTGTCTCAAAAAACAAAAAACATAACAAAATAAAACAACAACAACAACAAAACAAAAAAAACCAACCCCCCCCAACTAAGTTGTATACTTTAAACCATGGACAAAAGGCAAATTGTTCTAAAAGAAGCTGCTAAGCAAGGTAAGTTTAAGAAAAAAAATGAGAGAAAAGCCAAAAAAAATAGGGAAGAGATTTTGTTACTGAAATACCTTTTTTTTTTTTAAATGTCTTTTACATTTAAATTGTATTTTCAAAAAAAAATCCAAACTGGATGTGTTTGGTAGTGTCTTTTTCATATATGAAAAGGACAATGTGGGATTTTGGACTTCAGTTCCATAGCAGAAGATTATCAGATTGATGAATCATTATATGTTTAAATACTATAAATTGAAGTCAAGGTGCATAATAAGGACTAGTAAAGAATTCTTTTCTTCAATTTTCTCAGCAAAGGTGGCAAGGCACTAGGAGGGTCACAAGCCCAATCATGAATAAAGAAAGCCTTAGTTAATACTTTTGCTATTACTTTGTCCTACTTATCTGTTTCTTTAGAATATTATAAGTATGATTTTAGGCACCTGTTCTTGGTTCCCTTGGCTTTCTTATTACTCCCAGGCACTAGAACCTTCAACTGACACTGATATTTTGAAATCCCTGATTTTTTTCAAAGCATGTTAAGGACAGTATTCTCCTTATCCTTTTGGGCATGTTTACATCCTCTGCTATAGCATACTTTCCCAGAGAAAGAGAGGCATGCTCTTTAGAGACGTTTCCCCTCATAAGCCAAGATAAATATAACAGAATTAAATCATCAGATGAGGTGAAAGGGACATTGCTGGCATTCCCATCTAACTTGTTCCTCAGTGCTGAAGCATCTCCATGGGCAGGTGCAGAGATTCAAAGCTTTGGGAGTTGGTGGCAGTGATGGAAGCTTTCTCTAGGAAGTCAGCCCTGTTCCATGATGCAGTGAGTCAGCCCAGGTGTGTGAGTGGGCAGGGTGTGCTCTAGCATGCACCCAGCCTGGTAACTACCCATCCTGGAGCTATACTCTTTGTGAAATGCATCCTCCTCAAATTTTCAGAGAGAGGTCTCTTATGTGAGCTCTGGATTTTGCTGAATATCTGACTTTATTAGCATGGAGCAACACATGGGGAGCAGGCTAGATCCCCACCAACCTCATCCTTCTCATGCTGTACAACCAGGAAGCACATTCTCCCTCTCATTGTGGCTTCCAAAGGAAGTGTGCTTTACATATGCAAATGTAAGCCTCAAGTTTCACTTAATAATTATCAGCTGGAGATTCTATTGATGAGCAGCTGAAGCTACTCATCAGGGAAGAATCTGTAAGTTAACCATTTGTGGGTTCCCCTGGAGGCTGCTGCCTCACATCAGCATCTGAATACTCTGGTGATTGCAGACCCTAGATGCTGATTTTCCCTATTCACTTATCCTGCCTGGCCTGAGTCTGGCAGCTCTTTAGTATCCTGCCCCTGACCATCCTCCTTCTGTGTTAGAAGTTCAAGGGACAGTGGAGATTCAGCTTTATTTGCAGGAGCACCATTGCCTACAGCTCCAGAAGTAATGGCCTCCTCCTTACCTTGCAGCTGCTTTGCCCCGACTCCCACAGCTTACTATTAAAAGTTCTCAGGGTGCCCTGGATGGTGTGGTCAGGATGTCAGGCCCAGGTATCCTTTTGCCTTCATTTTCCAGTCTTCTGCAACTGTGCTCTCCATCTGGGGTATCTCATAGCATAGTGGGCGATCTCTGTTCACTATGTTGCTGTTGATGAACCTGTGTGGAGTTCAGTGGACTTTAGAAAGGCACTCGTTTAAAGCTCTTAGTGTTCATCATTTTATAGGAATTTCTTCACTTTTCTGATTCTTAGTGAAACTATCCTTTTTCAGTTCTTTCTTGTATGTGTAGTGAGATGTTCCCACCTTGTTACTGGAAAATGTAACCTTTATTTTCTGATAAATGCTGTTTAGAGGCAGAATGTGAAATGAACTATAGAAAGAGCTTACACATGGCAAGTCACTCAAGTTCAGCAGGCTTCTGTTTCTTTCTCTTTAATATATGGACAATAAAACCTGCCTCAGAACTACAGCAATGAGTTGGGCTATGTTAGATTCATCCAGGCAAAGTCAATGGTAGGTAAGAGAAGTGGCACACCCATCCTCACTTCAACCTGGTTCTAGTAAGTGTCAGGTTTAGTAATTACTTCCATACATTCCTGATTGTGATATTCAGGTATATTTGGTTGTCTCTAAGCCCTGGCAATAGCATGGTGGATTAATCAGGTCTACAGAAACCCTGTCGCTGTTGAATTCATGCTTGAGAGGTAAGGACAGACCAAGAGGAAGGGAACATAAATGTTTGTTGTGCAATCCTAATTAGTCTGTTATTAAAATCCTTAAGTCAGATATTAAGAGGTTAAAGCTGAAAGATCAGAGAAGCAGAGCAGCCGGCCACTAGAGCTCTTACCTCCACGAAATCCTCAGACCAAATGGTGTTTCCTGTTTCTACAAGTTCCCAGACTCAATAATATGAGCTCCTGTCTCCTCCTGCCTTATATTCCTGTATCCACCTCCCTTCTTCTGGTATTAAAGATCTCTACCTCCTGGGTTTATTTCTCTTTTAAACTGATTCAATCTGGTGTAGGCCAGGTGGCATCGAACTCCTGATCTTTCTGCTTCATCCTCACAAATGTTGGGACTAAAGGTGTGCACCACCATTGCCTGGCCTCTATGGTTAAGTAGTGGGTAGGTCCATCCTCTGATCTCCAGACTTGCTTTATTTGTCAGAAATAAACAAAGTATCACCACAAGCATTAGTTTTGGAGAGAGCCTTGTGATATTTTGCAGTGGAAGATGTGCCATAGTTGAAGGGAGAGACCCAAGGCTTCAAAGTGCTCCTCTAAGGAGTGGTGTTGAAACAGATTCTTTCTGAAAGGATCAGAGCCATCACTCTCAGGGAAGCATTGCTAGGAAACATCCAGAACGCCAGTGTAGCAGGCAGAGAGGCCACAATGGACAGCATTGAAGTCAGATAGATAGCTTAGGCCAGGTAACTGTTTGTGAGACACTGTAAAGTCCTTGGGTCTGGCTTTATGTTTGATGGGAACTGTGGGGAAGAGATTGAGTTAGGTAGGTGAGTGGTTCAGTGGCCATTGCAAACATCCAAGCAAGAGTGATGTGGTCAGAACTGAGATTAGAGCAGCAATTTAGGTGTAATCTAGAGAATTTAGGTGTAATCTAGAGAAAGAACTAATATTTTAATATATTCCTGATGGGTTATGAAGAGAGGAATTCAGTGCAATGTTGCAACAAATATCATAGTGATGTCATCATCAGAAAATACTTTTTACCAGTACAGTGAACACCCCAACAGGAATTCAACTGACTTTTATTGAGTCATAATGTGAAGCAGGTTGTACATACAACCTTGATGTGTAGAAGAAGAGAGTCATTTCTAGGCAAAGAGCTGACCAGGCAGGCAGTCATTTTCCCCTTCCATTACCTGTATAGTATAAGGCAGTGGACATCTAGGGACATGAGAGGAATGTAAGACCAGCTCTACTTAGGCAGGTTAAGTGTCCTAGGCAGGATCCTTGAGCTGGTATTGAAGGGTCACTGTTAATTCACCAAGTTAAAAAGAAAAAAAAAGCTTGTAAATTGTAACACAAAGGGGCCGGCTTGTTGGGGTATCTGTTCCCGCCTGGTACCCCACAGCCGACAAGTCCAGAGAAAATCAATCACACAGAGATCTCTATAAGTTATAAAGCTGATTGGCCCATTAGGTCTGGCTACTTATTAGCTCTTATAACACATATTACCCCATTATCCTTATCTACGTTAGGCATATGGGTTGGTATCTTTTCCAGCTGTCAGCTTACATGTTGCCTCTTCGGTGGTCTGGGCAGGAATGGTGGAGGGAGCTTCCTCCTTCCTAGCCTTCTCTTGTTCTCATTGCCCCACCTCTACTTCCTGTCTGGTAGACCTTCCTATACTTCCTGCCTGGCCAATCAGCGTTTTATTAAAATACATGATTGACAGAATACAGATAATTCTCCCGCACCAGTAAATGACATAGATCTGTTTCCCTATGTCCATTCCATTTTCTTGGAACCTAACTGACACCTTGCATATATGGGGACTCCCAAAACCATGTCTTTGTGAAGATGGGATTATAGTGTGCAGGGGATTCTGTAGCAATTCCTGAAGGTCCAGAAATTCTTGAGCCATAACCCATCCTGCTGTGTATACCTTTATGATCCTGGCACTGGTTCTGAGTCATTGGGTACCTTCTCTGCCATGACTCTTC
Organism: Myodes glareolus; assembly: GCF_982192425.1. Classification (NCBI taxonomy): domain Eukaryota; kingdom Metazoa; phylum Chordata; class Mammalia; order Rodentia; family Cricetidae; genus Myodes; species Myodes glareolus. The sequence goes on along the minus strand of NC_142047.1, from coordinate 1,001,012 downwards.
TCTCTGGGACCATGAATTAGGATCTAGCATTGCAGGCTCTACTACCAAAGGCTTCACTTTGGTCCTGGGTATCTTTCAAGGTTTCTTCTTCCCCCCAAACCACTCCCAGTTTTGCTTCACAGTGAAGTCAAGCCAAGAGTTTTAGGGGTGGGTGATGCTTCAGTGGTTAGGAGCATCCACTGCTCTTGCATGGATCACAACCAACTGTAACATCAGCACCATGGGATCTAGATCTATCTTGTGAACTGCAGTAATGTATACATACAACCACACAGACACACACATAATTAACAATAAAAAAGTAAATCTTTTAAAAAACAATTTCTTATTGAAATTACCTGGCACGAGTGAGAAGGAAACACGGAACACACAACAAATCCGCTTAGGAGTTTATTAGAGGGTGTACACTGGGGAATCGGTGTGCAGAGAGAGAGAGGAAGATTGCGCATTCAGCTTTTTAAAAGCTGCCTAGCGCATGCATACAGGGGGTTGGCATGACTACGTCATATGCAGATGACAGGCTCAGGTATGCCCGCAAGGGTTTAGCTGAATCTTACTTGGATGGAACCACTCATGCACTCAGGTGGGTCACAGGGGGTCCTTTTAACATTCATGCACCTCCGCGCCCCAGGGCCTTCTGCATAACATGGCTCTAGACCCAGAAGTGCAGCCTTATTTGTGGCTGAATAACTACATTCCACCCTTTTGTTTATTATAAAAATTTGGGGGTTTGGAAGTTTTAATGGGTGGGAATGGGGCTTCATAAGGTCTGTCCTGACTGCTTCATGCTGACTTTGTGGGCATTGTTGCTGATTTTTTGGGCATTAGGGAGTTGCGATGATTGACCACATACAGGGGTGACTGATTACTGTTGTTATTCGGGCTCTGTGGAACTGACTAGCTGGAAGCTTGTACCTCACAAGATGCTGGAAAGGCAGAAAATTATATCTGGAAAAAAATTTAGATCCTGGTGATTAAAAGAGGAGAGTCCCAAGATGGAAGATAGAGGGGGGTTCTTTGGGAGGAAAGGAGGAGGGAATTTCCCAGGGGTTCCTGAGACCAGGAATGATATGAGAAGAATTAAATGATACTTATTCTGGGTGAGTCTGGTCAGTTTAGGTAGGTCCAATTGATTTCCTGGAGCTTATGCAAAAAAGTGTTTGAAAAGAATTAAATTTTAGACATATTAAAAACTTATGATTACGATGATATATTGTTGGAATGGAAGATGGGGGAAATAAGGGGGAAATTATTGAAAAAGATAATTATTAGACCCTTTAATGTTTTACCTGAAGTAAATCCTAAGATACTGGCTTTCCTTTTGCATCATGGTATTACCTTAACATCCAGGAAACTGCTGTAGTCAGTGTTATGTTAAAGTCTGTTTTGTAAGGTTTTTGGAGTTTGGGGCTGCAAACTCGTTATTGTTTCTTACCACCTGGGCTTTTGACAGCCCTTGTTCCTCTGGCTCTATGTTTAATGATGGTCCCTGTAATAACAGCTGAGTGGTTAACTGGAAATTTAGGCATGACATTGAAAATGTGAAGAAGTTGGTAAAGCATGTAGGAGAACGTGTAAGAGGGGAGAGTATATGGAGGTTTTTTGCACAGGAGAGTTGAGTAAGGACGAGACTTTTATTTTTCTGGAACTGGAGAAAGAGTGGCTGATCTTGGTGCCCTCTAGAACTTAAGGGAACAGGGCCCTGTTTGAGTTACTCTTTTAGAGGGAGTATCTTGAGCAAGAAGATTAAAAGGTTTAAGGTGGGACAGGTGACTCCAATGAGGAAGTTCCTTGACCTTGGCAGCTGTGGGAGTTACAAGAATTACTTTAAAGGGGCCCTGCCATTTAGGGGAAAGGGGTTAGGGTATTGGTCTGTGGGAGAGAATAATACCTGATCCCCTATTGGCAGTGGGCATGAATTAGCACCTGGTGAGGTAATGAGTAGTTGATAAAATCCCATAATAGGGAGTTTAGATGGGATAACAGTGGAGTAAGCAGGTGATCAGGAAGGGGAGTGGTTTTAGGTGAGGGGCTGAGGATTAAAACTGGCTGGCCTTACATGAATTCAAAGGGCAAGCTGAAAAGGGGGGTTTTGGGAGAGCCCTAAGCCTAAGAAAGGGCAGAGGCAAAGTTTTACCCAGTCAGGGTGAAGCTCCTGTGACATTTTAACAACAACATTTTTATTTATTTATTTTTTTTTGGTTGAGCATGAATCTTCTTTTTTTTTTTTAGTAAATTTTATTAAATTATAAAAGTTTCCATTTCCGCCCCCCCTCCCAACACCCTCCCACTCCCCCCACTCCCCCCCTCCTTCCCCTCCGTCCCCCAGGGCAGTCAGGGTTTCCTGCCCTGTGGGAAGCTCCAGCTCCCTCCCCCTCCCTCCAGGTCCAGGAAGGCGAGCGTCCAAACAGACTGGATCCCCAAAATCCAGCATATGCAGAGGAAACAGGTCCCAGTGTCATAGTCAATGGCTTTTCAGAAAGACCCCGGGCCAGCCACAGTCAGAGAATCCGGCCAAATTCCGAGAATCTGGCTAGATCACGTCCTCGTTCAGTCCCAGTCCGACTGGCCCTGGTAAATTCTCATCAGATCCGTTCCCTTGTATCAGTGGGTGATAGCATCCCTCGCAGTACTGATTTCGTCTTTCATGTTCCTCCTCCTTCCGCTCCCCCTCCGAACCTCGGGGGGCTCAATCCCTTGCTCCAATGTGGGCCTCCGACTGCATAGCCGTCCTTCGCCAGACGAAGGATCTATGGTGATAAGCAAAATATACATCAGTATGGTCATGGGCCACCAGGAGGTAGGAAATAGACAAGAGTCCCAGGTAACCTCGGGTGCATGGGGGGGTGGGAGGGTCGATGGAGGGGGAGAGGGCTAGAGAGAAGGGAGTAGGGGAGGAACAGGGAAAGCTTGGTGGCCGGGGATGGGGGGGGGGAGGGAGGTAGAATGAATATGGGATCAGGGAACAATATATTTCAACTAAGGGAGCCATTTTAGGGTTTACAGGAGACTTGATTATATATGGGATCCCAGGTCCAAGGAGAAATCCCCCAGATTGCTCTCTGGACAGAGGAGAGGGTGCCTGAAACAACAACATTTTTAAAGGAACAACTAGTTCATTCTACCTTCCCTGAAGACTGAGGGTGGTATGGGATATGAAAATGCCAGGGAATGTTAAGAGCCTTAGACAAATTTTGGGAAATCTTGGAAGTAAACTCTGGGCCATTATCCAACTGAAGAGAGGTTGCCAAACTGGGGGCTGATTTCTTGGAGAAAAGAACATCGGAAACTGTCTGGGCCCTCTTGTTAGTGGGGAAACAATTCAGCCCAAACCAGGAGATATTTAACTCTTCTGACCTTGGGAATATGAGTAAAATCCATCTGCCAGTCAGTTCCTGGAGGGTAACCCCTGGCCTGGTGGGTTGGAAAAGGGAAATTACAATATTTGATCTTGGGATCTGACTTTTGACAGATTTTACAAGAGGCAGTAATAGCTTTTAAGAACTTTTAAGTCCTCAGGGGTGGGTGGAGGTGAGTCTTGACAAAAGGAAACAGAGCTTTGCTATTAGGATGAAAGAGCTGATGTAGGTAAGACAGAATTTGTTGGTTGTCAGGAGGTGTCTGTGAGAATGTGAGCTCTACTTGGTCAGCTCAGTTAGTTCCTTTGGAAATAATGGAACTGTCAGTCTGATGAGACCGGCAGTGAATAATTCCTGTAGCTTAGAGGAGATGGGAGACTTTTATCAGGTCCATAATGTAACCTGAGTTAGTTATGGATCCTCCTTTCATCATAAAAAGCCCACGCTCCTTCCAGATAGCTGTGTGGGATAGGAGGATATGAAAGGCATATTTGGAGTCTGTGTTAACATTTTAAGATTGTCCATTTGTTAGCTGTAAGGCATTGGGTAAGGACTATTAACTAATCCTGCTGATTAGTTATATGGGCAGGAAGTGCCTGTGCCTCCACTGTCCCAGTATTTTGATACTATGGCTTAGCCTGCTCTATGGGTCCCTTCACATAAAAAGGAGCTGCCATCTGTGTACCAGGTATAATTTGGCCTGGGACAGTTTGCCCTCCTGTATATGTGAGAGGTGGGATAGTAGATCCTCTAAGGTTTCTATGCAGGAGTGAGATGGGGAATAATTAATGTTAGGTAGAGAGGTAGGAGATTTGAGATATTAAGGGGTGGGCAGCATTGGAAAGTGAGTGTGGCATCTTCTATTAGTGCCACCTAGAGGGAAAGAACTCGGAAAGGGGGTAAGATTTGTAAGCCTTTGTAAGTTAAGAGATGGGATAGATTGTGGTGGGAGAAGACAGTGGTGGTCAACCCAAAAGTTAGTTTCTTTGACTCACAGGTCAGAAGCTCAGCACCACTAAAGCACATATGCAGGGTGCCCAGCCCTGAGTGGTGAGATCCAGCTTTCTTGACAGGTATGCTACAGGTGCAAAAGAAGGTCCCAGCTGATGTCCTAGGACCCCAAGGGCATATCCCTTATTATCTTTGACATAGAGGGAGAAAGGACATGTTAAATCTGGGAGATGAAGAACTGGGGCCTGGATAAAGACTTCCTGGAGTCACTAGAAGGGTTTAGTAATGGGATGGAGAAGGGGCTCATGCAGAGAGCCTAGAGCTGCCTAGTATAATGGGCGGGCGAGGAGAGAAAATGAGGGAATCCAGGAATGCAGGAAGCCAGCTAGTCCTAGGAACAATGAACCTCTTCTTTTGTGAATGGAACTGCAAGGGACTAAATTAGCTTTTTTCTGTCTAGGGTAATAGCTTTTCAAATTGGGGTAATAGTGAATCCCAAGTAAATGACCTGAGAGGTAGACATTTGGGCCTTAGAAGGTGAGATTCTATAGCCCCTTTTGGATAGGAAATTTAAAAGAGCAGAGGTATTAGTTTTGCTGATCTCCAACGATGGACTGCAAAGTAAGATATCATTCATATACTGTATGAGTTTAGACTTAGGGAGAGACAGTGAGAGCAGGTCAGAAGCTAATGCCTGGCCAAACAGGTGTGGGCTGTCCCAGAATCCCTGGGCAAGGACTGTCCAGGTGCGCTGTATGGAGAGGTGAGTGTCAGGATTAGTCCAGGTGAAGGCAAAGATGTTTTGAGATTGAGAGCTGAGAAGAATAGAGAAAAAAGCACCCTGAGCACTTATGCAATATGTGAAGTGATGTTCTGAAACAATGACATTTTGTTAAGCTGAACTCCTGATAAATATCTCCTGCTGCCTTCTTCCCTAGTCTACCCTAATAAAAACCCGTCTTTCATTTCTGATTTCCTTGAAATTGCTCATTTGGATTTGTGGAGAAAGTAACTGATAGAGGTCCTCTTTCTGTATTTCTCTAACAATGTAACTCTCACTAATTGGATTCTAGCACTAATGTTAGTTAAGGTGACTGACAGTAGGGAAAGAGAGCACAAGAAAAGGGAGCTGTTATTTCTACGCAAAGGCTATCCAGGCAAGCTTTACCTGTTTTTAGTTTATAATCAAACTGAGCATGATAGCATTCATTTAGGTCATATGGCAATTTATAGCAGCTGGATAGTATGAAAAAAATTGTCTATATTGGCAAAAAGGATTGCTTCAGTTTCTGTCTAAAATGTAGAAAAGCTCTGCATATGTGGTGCCATGGGGTGACTCTGCAGTCATCACTAACATTAATCAAATACAAATGGATTCCTATCTGTCTTTGATATCAAGCTCTTCCTGATAATCCAAACTATTCTTTTCAGTGTCTTTACTGAGTTTAGCTTCCTGATGAACATTTAATGGTGAAGGTGGCCTACATGCAAGTTGACATTCTCAGGTTAAGCAAAGATGATGGTACTTGCTGTGATCTGTGTCAAAGTCAATTGAATGGAGTAGAGGAAAGAACTATCAGAGGGCCTTGATAATATGGTTCAAGTCATCCCTCAGCAATACTATAAGGTTTGCTGATGGGGTCTGATCACCCATGTGATTGCTCATTTACAGGAAGTAAGTGGAAATAAGTTAGGTTGATGGCTCAGTGCAGAAAACTCTTACAGCACAAGTGTGAGTACTTGAGGTTAAATCCCAGCATCCACATAAATAAATCCAGCATAAATATGGCAACCTGCTTGTAATCCCAGCTTTTTGCAGGAGCATGGAATCCTTGAACATGTTGGCTAGCTACATTAGCTCACCAATCAGCTTTGGGTTCAGCAAAAAGATGCTGCCTCTGTATATATGATAGAGCACAATCAGTGTAGATGCTCAGAGTAAACTCACATTTGCACACTCAAATGTACACAGGTGCGTATGCATGCACATACCATGCATACATACATGCATACACCAAGGAGAAGAAAAGAAAACTTCCTGTGCATAATTTCTAATGATCAGTATGGAAACTGACTGTCACTGACATAAATCGGAAAGAACTCTAGTGCTTTTTGATCTTTTCTCTCTTCAGATTGAGTCTTTCAGCCCCAGATTGTCCATGGCATTTGTGAGCTTCATCTGAGAGAAGGTTACCAAAATCTGGGTGGGCTATTTTCTCATTCCCATCACATGCTAGGAGAGAAAGCACAGTAGTTCAGTCTTCATACAGCACCATTGAATAGAAATTGAAATCTTCCCAATCTCACTGGATAGTCAGGGATTACATGTCTTCACCACCAAAGTGGTAGAATTAAAAGTGTGTACCACAAAACCCAGATTATATAGTACTGAGAATAGAACCCAGGCTTCTGGCATTCTAGTCAATCCATCTACCAACTGAGCTACATCCTTAGCCCACCATTGAACCCTTTTAAAATATAGATTTTATTTAAATTATATGTATGTGACTGTATCTCTATGTACAAGTGAGTACAAGTGCTCAGAAGGTCAGAAGGGGGTATTAGATCATCTGCAGCTATAGTTATAGGTGTTTGTGGGCCCCCGGACATGATTACTGGGAATTAAACATGTCATCTGCAAGAGCAGCGAGTGCCCTTAGTCTATAGTTATAACCCTTTTGGACTCTTCTTTGTAGTAGCTCTTATCTCTTCCCTGAAGGTCTGGATTTTGCTGGACTGTCACACTTTAGAAGTAGGGGTGGATGGTGTCAGATCTTTGTCTGTCTGCTACTTGCCATTCAGCTTTTTATTTCTCTATGATGTGAATTGGATGTTGTTGCCCATACTCTTCCTTAAAGGAAATCATTCCTATCATTTTTGAGCACTGAATATATCCAACAAGAATGGCAATTTAAAGTTCATTATAGATGGGTTCATAAATAGACTGTAATAGAGAACAAAGTTAGGGTTAGGGATGGGACCGGAGGAAGAATGAAGAAATACATTACATGATCTCAGCTGAGTCTCATTGCTAGTTAATAAGTACATACAGCCACAACTCTGTCTCAGCATTTACATATGTACACACTGAGTTGCAGAAAAATGCAATACTTTGCTTAAGTCTGTTAACTAGTAAATAGAAGGTCATAGTTTAAGCTTAGTTATTCTCAATTCTCATTGTTCTCCACTTCCTTTGATTTTTCTAGTGGCCTTGGTTCTCTCTTGCTCTTCCTTCAACATGAACTATTATAGTCTCTCATTAAATAACCGGTTGTTTGAGATTTATTGGGTTTGTATTTTTCATAGCTTTTTAAATATTTTATCTCTAGAGGTTACAAACTCTTCCCTCTATCTCTTCTTCACATCCCTGTTAAATCCAGCTAAAGAAACTGGTATCGGACAATGTCCGCCATGATTGGACTATAGATTATTATGGTCTTTTTATCAGTCAGGGGCCTCCAGAGAAGCAGAACCATGTATGGGTATTTTCACTGACACACTTACATGAGAGTGCCTACATGCGCACACACACCCCGAGTGAGAAGACACAGAGAGAGTGAGACAGAGAGAATATGAGAATGAGTGTTTTTGATTGACTAGACTGAATAAACACCTTGCAGATCAGCAGGTAAGGCAGCAAACTGGAAGCTCAAGGTGAGCCAGCACATAGCAGCCATTGCAGTCTGGAGGCCTATGGTCAAGTAGAGGTAGTGATCAGTCTAACCCACATGCCAGCAGCCTAGAGACCTGACAGTACAAGTATTTTAGTTCCTTCTGTTGAGTGTTTAAGCAGGAAAAATCTGAAGTCCAGGTACAAAAGTGGTCAGGCAAGAAGGACTTCTGTTCCTCAGAGAAATAGTTGACTTTGCTGCTCTAACCAGTCCCCACACTCTTTTACTGTTTGGATGAGGCTCATGTGCCCTAGAGAAGGAGTTTTTCTTTACTCATTAGAACATCCTGTTGAGCATGGTGTCCACTGACTTCTTTAGGTAGAGAAGGAGTTGCATGTGTGGCAGCACTATACCAGCCAAAGGTGTTAGGGACAAGACTTTGTAATTGTGGGATGACAGGGGTAATTGCTGGGTCTTTACAACTGATAGCTTAAGAAAACATGGAGTGGTCGCAGTTGTTTACTTAGACCGTGGAATCTAATCCTGGGAGGGTTAATTATAGAATCTGACCCATAAGACATACTGCAAGAAAAGGCTATGTCAACAAGACTTCAACTTACTCTTTACTCTTAGTACCTCCCACTAAAGGTTTGGTGAAGCTCACTGAACAAAGCTAGTAACCAGCACATCAGGAACAAATAAAATAGTCCAAATACAAGGGAGAAGACTGTCAACAAGGAAAAGCAATGGTGCCTCCTAGCCCTTACATCTAGCTGCTCAGTGACAGGATTACACAGCCAGGTTACTGCAGAATTTCTCTGCACAGGAAGCCAGAGCTTAGAGGGAGTCTGCATTTCACTCCTTTATCTTTTCCTCCTCCTTCCTTCGTTCCTTCCCTTTCTTTTTTCTTCTTTTTTGTTTGTTTCTTAGTATCTATCTTTGGCCACTCTATAACTTGCTATGTAGACCAGACTGGTCTCAAACTCTTGGAGATCTCTTTTCTATGTACTTATAGGTGACAAATTTGTAGAGACCTGAAAAGCAAGAAAACTTCTGCAAATGTTTAAGAACTAAGTTTAATTACAACCAAATATGGCCCAGAACAGGTTCGAAACAGATTCATCATCAATGTGATTTTCTATAGCCTCGTCATTAAAGCTTGTAATTTTCATAAACAGGCTTGTGAGCTGTGAGCAAAGAAGCAAGAGGATAGGAAAGGAACCTGTTACTGGACCTTCCTTCTACGTTTTCTTGTGTGTGAACCTTGGCATAGTAAAGGCCGGGTGCAAAATGATGGGAAATGTCCTGTGTGAAAATTATGTCAGAGGAAGTCAAAGCTTGTGGCCACCTGCTTATACATTGCAGTCCTATGCTCAGAACGTCTGCTGTTATTAACAGGTTAAATTCTATCTGCAACTCTGTATTACCCTCTTTGAGATGGGGATTATAGGAATCCCTATCTGGCAGGTGCCTCTTAGGAAGAGGCACAGCCATTTTGTTGTTGTTTAGACCTCAAGCCTCCAACCTTGTTGCTATGCCACCATTTATGTTTTTATTTCACAAAAGGGATTAGAAGATTAAAGTAAACTGCTAGGTCCTGTTGCTAAGTTTCCAGAGTTCCTCAGGACCTTGGGTCCTCAGAGCTTCCTGTGTTCCTAATTCTTTCATGAAAGAAATAGCCCTCTTATTTCCAGAGACCTTTAACTCAGCCCCTTATGTGGTGTCATAGCCAGGTGTGGCATCAAGGAGAGTTCATTTCCTTCCTGTTGTGAAGTTTAATAGTGTCAGTCTCCTTGTCTATATAGGCACAGTGACTACCTGGTGTGGGAGAATTATTTGTATTCTGTCTTTTTAAAGACTTTACCCTTTTTTTAAGGCATTAACTTTATTCTCTATATTCTTTTTCTTCTCTCTCCCAAGCCTACATACACTCATCCAACACTGTGACCCATTTAGAGGTCTTTTATGTCTGAATCTGTCCTATTGTGAATCTATAATTCTTTACTGTCTTGAAGAACTTTTAAAATACTGAGTAGCTTGGTTGTGGCTGCTCTGGATGTTGGCTCCGCCTCTCTCCAATTTCAAAATGTTGGATATACCATTTTCTGCTAGCTCTGGGGCCACCAGGTAGGAGCTGCACTTAGCAGTTTAACTCTGAGACTGAGCGTGCAGCACAGAAACTCTTTCCATCCAAGTTACAGCCAAATCTGACATGCAGAGCACCGCACAGCCTGGAAACATCTCTCTGTATGGCGGCAGGAATCCGCCATGCTCTCCCACTTGCATAAGCCCCATTCCACAGTCTGCCCAGGCAGGGAGCCCTGAGCCATTGGTATTGTTTCAGAGTACTTTCTTCCCGAATCCGAGCAGGCACACAAACATCCAGTCTCATAAAAGCCATTGAAATGCTTTAAAGCCAGAGTTTGCACTGGAGGCACAGCTCAGGAAGCCACATTTAAAAATGTCGCGGCTTTTTTTCTGCAGCTATTGCTGAAGCAGGAAATCTCTCTATAGCATGTCCTAGCAAACAGCAAAAAGCTCTGTTAAACTCTATATTTGTGTCTAAAATTCCTTTTAAATTCCTCTTAGGTTTTACGTGGAGTTAGTTACCACATTGGACAGCCACTCTCTAATCAACAACCAGTTTATTTCAAAGATATGCTGACCTCTCAAAGGAAGCAAGGAGATGTGCTACATTGGGGAAGAGATTTTGCTTTTTTTCCCCACAGAAAATGAAAGGCTGTGAATTCATTCTGAGTTAAGAAAAATCCAGTTTGATTAAGGAAGACCACCTGAGAAATCTATGGTAGGAACAGATGGCTCAGATGTCCGAGTTCTACATCCAGAACAGATTCAAGACTGCTGCCTGAGATGATCAAGACTCACAGGATACTCCAGCCAGGACTTGAATATAGCTCTAAATTCTCTTCAGGTCCCCATATGATTATCAGTGCCCCAACCAGCAGGAAGAAGCCTGGAATACTATGCCCACATTCCCAACAAATGGACTATGGATATTTTCCTTTGTTTTTTTTTCCCTCAAAGTTTATTAAAATACAAAAGTCTCCATTTCTGCCCCTCCTCTCAACACCCTCCCACTCCCCCCACTCCCTCCCCTCCTCCCTCTCCATCCCCAATAGCAGTCAGGGTCTCCAGCCCTGTGGGTAGTTCAAGCTCCTCCCCACTATCTCCAGGTCAAGGAAGGTGAGCATCCAAACAGACTGGATCCCCAAAATCCAGTACATGCAGAGGAAACAAGTCCCAGTGTCATTGTCAATGGCTTTTCAGAAAGACTCCGGGCCAGCCACATTCAGAGAATCTGGCCTCATTCAGAGAATCTGGCTGGATTACGTGCTCTCTCAGTCCCAGACAACTGGCCTTGGTGAACTCTCATTAGAACAGTCCCCTTGTATCAGTGGGGGATCGCACCCCTCGTGGTCCTGATTTTCTTTTTCATGTTCTTCCTCCTTCTGCTTCTCATTTGAACCTTTGAGGACTGAGTCTGGTGCTGCAATGTGGGTCTCCATCTGTATCGCCATCCCTCGTCGGATGAAGGTTCCCTCTGATCTTGCCTTCTTTGCTCACGTTCGCTTTCCTTCTGCTTCTCGTCTGGACCTAGGGAGTTAAGTCCAGTGTTCCAATGTGGGTCTCCATCTCCATCTCCATCCATCGCCAGATGAAGGATCTATGGTGATAAACAAAATATTCATCAGTATGGTTATGGGCCAAGGGCAGTTCAGGCACCCTCTCCTCTGTCAAGAGAACAATCTGGGGATCTCTCCTTGGACCTGGGATCCCATTTATAATCAAGTCTCTAGTAAACCCTAAACTGACTCCCTTAGTTGAGATATATTCTTCCCTGATCCCATATCTATCCTTCCTCCCTCCACCCCCCCAGTCCCCCTGAGCATTCCCCATTCCTCCCCTGCTCCCTTCTCTCTAACCCTCTCCCCTTCCAACAACCCTCCCACTCCCCCAAGCACCCGAGGTTACCTGGGACTCTAGAATCCTGGCTAGAATCCACTTATGAGTGAATACATACCATATTCCTCTTTTTGAGTCTGGCTTACCTGACTCAGTAAAGCGTTTTCTTTTTTTTTATTATTTTTTTTAATTTTTTTCTAAGTTTTTTATTTTTTTATTTAATTTTTACTGGGAACCCCTCCAGAATCAAGTCTCTTGCAAACCCTAAAATGGCTCCCTTAGCTGAGATATAAACCTCCCTGCTCCCACAACCATCCTTCCTCCCTCCCCCCCTCCCATTCCCCCAAGCCATCCCCAATCCTCCCCCTCTCCCCTCTCCCTGACCATCTTCCCTTACTACCACTCCCCCACCCCCCATGCACCCGAGTTTGCCTGGCAATCTTGCCTAGTTCCACTATCCAGGAGGATAACTATATGATTTTCTTCAGGTTCACCTTCTTATTTAACTTCTCTAGGATCACAAATTCTAGACTCAAAGACCTTTAACTATAGCTAGAAACCACTTATGAGTGAGTACATACCATATTCCTCTTTTTTGGTCTGGGTTACCTCACTCAGTAAAGCGTTTTCTATTTCCATCCATTTGCATGCAAAATTCAAGATGTCATTGTTTTTTACCGCCGAGTAAAACTCTAATGTATATATGTTCCACACCTTTTTTAACCATTCTTCTATTGAGGGGCACCTAGGTTGTTTCCATGTTCTGGCTATTTCAAATAGTGCAGCTATGAACATAGTTGAACAAATACTTTTGTAGTATGATTGGGCATCTCTTGGGTATATTCCCAAGAGGGGAATTGCTGGGTCCTGAGGGAGGTTGACTCCCAGTTTCCTGAGAAACCGCCACACTGATTTCCACAGTGGCTGCACAAGTTTGCATTCCCACCAACAATGGATGAGTGTTCCCCTCACTCCACATCCTCTCCAGCATAGGCTATCATTGGTGTTTTTGACTTTAGCTATTCTGACAGCTGTAAGATGGTATCTCAAAGTTGTTTGGATTTGCATTTCCCTGATTGCCATTCGAAGTTCATCTGTTGTGAATTCTCTGTTCAGTTCAGTACCCCCATTTTTTAATTGGGTTAATTAGAGTTTTAGTGTCTAGTTTCTTGAGTTCTTTGTATATTTTGGAGATCAGACCTTTGTCTGATGAGGGGTTGGTGAAGATCTTCTCCCAGTCAGAAGGCAGCCTTTTTGTTTTACTGACAGTGTCCTTTGCTTTACAGAAGGGAAGTGGTGCGGGAGAATTATCTGTAGTCTGTCAATCAATCATGTATTTTAATAAAATGCTCACTGGCCAGGCAGGAAGTACAGGCGGGGCAACCAGACAGGAAGTAGAGGCAGAGCAATGAGAACAGGAGAAGGCTAGGAAGGAGGAAGCCCATTCCTCCATTCGTGCCCAGACTACAGTGAAGCAAGGTGTAACCTGCCCCACTGGAGAAGGTACTGAGCCACATGGCTAACACAGACAAGAATTATGGGTTACCGTGAGATGTAAGCGTTAGTTAATAAGAAGACTGTACTAACGGGCCAATCAGTTTATAACCTAATGTAGACTCTGTGTGATATTCTTTGGGACTTGCTGTCTGTGGGGTACTGGGTGGGACAGAAACCCCAACAAACTGCCCTTCATGTTACAACTACCTTGTCCTCTGATAATTAAGGCACTGTGTGTGTAGGATAGAGTGTGCAAGAAACCCCTGTTGTTATTCTCTGCATACCTTGGGAGTTTGCCTTTTCTTAACAATGAGATGTTCATCTTTATCTACCCTTCTCCAAGGTCCACATTTACTAAGCTGTTTTTCTACCTATCTCCCCCCCCCCCCCACACACACTTTAAAGATGGGAGCTCAAACTCTGTGTATCTGAGGATGATCGTGAACTTTTGATCCTCCTCAGTGCTCGGGATACAGGTCAGGTGCATCAAAGGAGGCTAAGGCCTCACACTTGTCAGGCAAGCATCCTCTCTACTGAGCATAGTCCTGTCCTGTCCTGTTTAATTCTCTTGGTGGAAGCAAACATGGAAGCTGATTTTAAAAGCTGTGGAGGGGGCTTGTAATTAACTAGCCCAGTTACAGTGCCCTCCTGATCCATCTGTGATTTTATAAAAGTCCTCTACAGATTCTGCCTCAACCTTTGATTTGTAATTTATGGCAGTGGAATTCTGTAAGTCTTACTTATTGCACTGATAGGATCAGGAGCATATACAGCTAACCCTAAAGTGACTTTGGGTTAAATAAAATAGCAGTTATCTGTAAGGACATCAAATGTCCTTGGCAGAGACAAATGTCCATGCAGCATGGGTAGCACAAGTGAAACACATAGTGTGTGTGATTCATACCTTGGTGGTACAGTTCGCAATCTCAGCCTGGACTGGGCTGCAAGCAAGACAACTTGGGTTGTGGACAAACAGAAGTTCATTTTAGCCAGGCAGGGAGATGGTCATTCTCCAGTCATGAGAGTTACAGATTGGAAGCCTCTGAGACAGCTGCACTCAGGCTGGATCAAAGAAAAAGGAGTGGCAGCCTTGTGTCTCTGGAATTTTTATTAGTCAGCATGCATTGGGTACTGATATATATATATGGAGATATGCTAATTGCCTTTGCAAAGTGGTTTTTTTTTTCAGATTATAAAAATTAAAAAAGAAACCCAGTTGGTCAGCCTTGAGATCATATGTTTATAAGTAGCATTATACAGGCAGAGGAGGCTTTCATTGGGAGGTGATGCTTTCGAAACAGGGTTTCGAAGATGACTTTAGGCGTTCACTTAAGAACTTCACTTTATTCCTCTTTTTTCCTTTTGAGCTCTTCTACATTCTCAAGCTTTCACATCTCAAACTTTCCATTCCTCCTTATTCATACATGTGATGTGACTTCTTGTTAAGAATGTCCATTTTCAAACATGTCATATGGAGAAGAAGGCATTGTGTTCAACTAGGAACAGTATTGAGAGTGTCTTTTTCTAAACAGTCCTATTTTTATTACCGTAACAAACCATCCTGTTCTCAATTTTTCCCATTTTAATATGTATGTTCTGAATTATCATTCACAGTCCGTCTGCTTTCCTGCTAAGCAGTGGGATTGTGTCAAGAGCCTGGGGTTCATGGAGGTAAGTTTGCTAAGCTGATGCTTCCTTGGTCTCTCCTCCACTAGATGGGAAGCCGGTGTCTCTGTCTCCCCTGGAGTCCCAAGCCCACAGTCCCAGGTACACTGCCTCCAGCCAGCGGGAGCGGGAGAGCCTGGAGGTTCGTGTCCGAGAGGTGGAGGAGGAAAACCGTTCTCTGCGCAGGCAGCTCAGCCTGGTCCAGGGTCAGGGCCCTGCTCAACGCCGTGGGAATCACTCCAAGACCTACTCCATGGAAGAGGGAACCGGGGACAGTGAGAACCTGCGGGCTGCCATCGTGGCAGGCAACAGCTCTGAGTGTGGACAGCAGCCAGCTGTGGAGAAGTGTGAGGTGAGGTGTACAGGCATTGGGAGAAGTGGCTACTCAGAGCCCCTGTTACTGCTTTTCCCTGCAAATGCGTCCTGGACACATTATCAGGGCCCTGCAAAGAGGTGGATTTCTTAATTCAGTGCAAAACTAGATTGATCATAAAACTTTGCTGAATGGCCACAAAGACTTTTAATCTCATTGTGTCTCAGTTTCTCCATTTGGTAAACAGGGATAAGAAGGTCTACTCCACAGAAGCATAATGGATGCAACCTGTCTCTGGTTTCTTTGTGTCTCATTAGGAAATGCTCAGGTTTTCATACCCCGTTTTCATCCTGTGAACTCAGTTCTTTACAGTGTAGAATGGCTCACCCAGAGTTATAGTTGCATTATGTAGTTAGTTGCTTTGGCCCCCGTTCTCTTTTCTGTGTATGAACAGTCTCTGCAATTCAGACCTAGAGTGTTGTTGCCTATCAAAAGCCACTCTTTGAGGTTTCATATCTCAGTACTATTTTCTTCCTGGAATGTACTTTCATTCTTAGTGAACCTAAGGAATCTTTCAATTCTTATCCATCTTTCCGTAATGTGGCTTTCAGACTCAACGTCCTTTTTAACATGTGTGTATATGCACCAAGAACATGCATGTGGCCATGCCCACCCGCACACATGTGCGCACACACACACACACATACACACACTCATTTCCTGCTTCTTCTGGTTCTTTCTGTGTAGGTGAGTTAGGCAGGTGCTTGTTAACAGCAAGGGTGAATAAGGACTCAGCTGTGGTAGTTTCTGCTTTGAATACTTGAGCACTTTGCTTAACTTCTTGGAACTCATGGGTGCCTCAGCAGTGAACATCTAAGGCTGATTTTTATGGAATTTTGGAGGTCATTAAAGCAATGGCTAATGCCAAAGACACTTAGTGTGCTTTCAGTTAAAGTAATTAGTATTCTTTTTAGCTAAGTACAGATGATACTGGCTGGGTTTTCTTATGCTGTTTCTTAGAATAAATAATATTCAGCTTTATCCACACTGAAGTCATAGCTCTTCTTTTTAAGTTTAAGCTATAGCATCTGCTCCATGAATATATTTATTAATGATATTGGTAGTACCATCTGTATGTCACATGACAGGAGGGCTTATTAAGTGGTGAAGATGAAGATGAACTTGTATAGAAATCTAATATCAAGAGAGGAGAACTTAAACAAGAAATGGAAAGGAGAGGATCTAGGTTGTCTAGTCTAATAAGTCTAATTGGAACATGCCCTAGTAGGAGGTATCTAGAAGTTGTCTATTCTGTTTTGTTTCTGTTGCTGTGTTTTAAAAAAAAAATTACCCCGACAAAAGCAACTGTAAGAGAGAGTATTTCTTTGGCTCACAGATCACAGTCTATAACTGGAGAAAACAAAGTGGCAGGAACTTGATATAGTTAGATGTATTCACAGTCAAAAGCAGAGAGAATTTATGGTTCTTGTGTTCTTTCTCCTTTTCACCCAGTACATGAAATGGTGTCTCCTGCATTCAGGATGGGTCTTTCCATCTCTATTAAGAAAACCTCTTAGGAATTCATATAGGCCAGTACAATCCAGACAGTTCTTCATTGAGATACCTCAATTCTTTTTAGATCTTTTTGACAGAACTTAGCCTCAAGGCTTCCTGAGCTATAAACTGCAAGGGAGTCAGAAATATAAGGGAAATGAACTAACACTTTGAAGCTATGTTAATGTTGTTACTAATGAACATTCTCGCTGTCTTGTGTATTATTCACAAACTTGACTGGGCATAAAGATTACTATATACTAAAATGCCTATCCAGACACCTTATCCAGTGTGTGAGGAGTTTGTGGTAGTAAATCAATGAATGTGGGTATTTTAAAAAATCTGTCCAAGTGATTGTGAGAAACAGTTATCAAGCAAGAATTATAGTTACAATATTTATATATACTTTATTTTTATTATAACTAAGGAAAACTATAACTATCTATTCTTCAACTCCATCAAAGACTCCAGAGGGATATACTATTGTTGTAGAAGGGAGCGGGCTGTGTCCCACCACCCAACTAGCTTATACCCGAAATAACTACACAGAAATTGTATTAATTAAACTACTGTCTGGCCCAGTATATCTAGCCTCTTTTTGGCCAACTCTCACATTCTGATCTAACCCATTTCTACCAATCTTTGTAACACTATGAGGTCGTGGCTTACCAGGAAAAATTCTAACCAGCATCAATCTCAAGCAGGAGCTTCATGGCATCTGCCACACTGCCTTCTTCCTCCCAAAATTCATTTCTGTCCTCCCCGTCTAAGTTCTGCCCTATCAAAAGGCCAAGGCAGTTTCTTTATTTAACCAATGAAAGCAACACAAATACAGCAGGATCTCCTACACGATACTGTTACCTAAATAAACAGGAAGTGCATTGTAAGCAACTTCAGAAACTCTAGAATTGACAGACAGTGATGTATGTCACAGGTGACATAGAGCTTTTGTCTGACCATTGCAGTCTTCTCCCTCTAGACATCTCCCTGCATACTTCTCCTCTAGGTGTGGGCTGTCCTGGAATGTAGACACTGTGACTGCTGCTATCAGAGCCCCCTGGCTACCCTGGTCTAACTTTTTTTCCTTTTATATTCGGTGAGCTCATCACAGTTCTGGCATATCAGGAAAGGAAACAGCTTTGTAGTTCTGAGTCCATCTCACAGATTCTATACCAAAGGTCACCCATTCACTGTTTAGTTGTTAGGAATGAATCCCCATTCACAGCTTTGACATTACATTACCTGTAGATCCATGTTGCAGAGATTGAAGATGTACTAAGCAATGTATTTTGTATGAAAGATGGAGGTACAAGGTTTCCTTAGAAAGTACCATCTTAATGCTTATAAATGATATCAACATTTTTTACTTTTTTTCCATTAATGTCCTACCCTTAAAGATTAGCAAATACTTATATGGACCGAAAAGTATGTCATACTCCTTAGTCGCTATACTAATGCAGTGCTCAGGAACGGTCCCTGTGAGGTTAGGTGTTGACAGGTATACTACATAGTGTACTAAAGAGTGGCAAGAACTTAAGGAGAACCAAAGCATAAGATAGAATAAGAAAATTGTGCAGAGGTGGTTACAAGCCCATCGAATGGGTGCTGCAGTGCCAACACATGAAGGAAGCAATCACACCCTGAGCCAAAGCAGGGATACTGGTCCTGAAATCCTATTGGTGCTTCTTATTTTGCACACTTAACCTGAAGTGGAAGGCAAAGAAACCAGGTTCATTTACTCTATTAAGGTCAGGTCTTAAGGGCACACAACAAGTTGATGCTAGGTAGTTGATGAGTGCAGTGGGGCAAAGAGGAACACCATCTTACCCTCCTGTCAGACTTAGTGACAAAAAATGTCTTAAAACACCAGTAGCCACACAAACACAGGTTTAGGGTGAGGACCTGTGGCCACAGAACCCAGTCCTTCTGGCCCAGTCTTTGAAATTGGTTTCTCTTAGTCATTGAGGGGGTGTTTAATCCACCATATTGAGAAACGTGCAAAACTGTTACTTCTTACTATGAAAACTTAGTTATGATGTTATTAATTCTGGTTCTTCCTCTCTCTATTCTACTGCAGCCCCTGAGCCCTTTGTTCTTTCTGGGGCTAAAAAAATGTGGAGCATGCAGAACCCTTCCAAGAGCATATATTATGATGCTGATCTTCTCCTTATGTAGCTGCTCCCTGCTGCTCTGGCTCCAGATGATAAATTTATTCATAGTAGGAGGTGTATTGGCTAAAACTGAAGAGATTGGAAAATTATGCAAAATATTTGATACTGTGTGTGCTTTGCTTATATTTAATGGGTCCATTTACAAAAGTCTCTGAACCTTGAAGGCAAGACAAAGTTTGTTATTTCAAAGCCACATGTTCAAATATTTGTGATTCAGAAGAGCCCAATTCTAGTGTTTTCTGCCTCCTCTTCCCCTTCTGGGATGCATGTCCTCATATGCAAGTGTTTTCTTTACACAAGTAAAATGGTGGCTATCACATACCCCCTGCTATCTTTCATTCTGAATCTTTCAGACAAGATATTACAAAGAGGTAAGTGATGATGCCTTCCTTTTACAGGTGCAAAAATTAAGAAATGCATAAATTACTGAGCCGGGATAGCTGAAAGATGTGGAAGAACCTAAACACGTCTACTTTCACCCCACCCCAATTCCTACACACACACACACACACACACACACACACACACACACACACACAGACTCACACACACCTTTCTTCTGGATGAAATTTTCTAACAGAAGTATCTTTTTTTTAATGAAAAAAACTCTCTCTCTCTCTCTCTCTCTCTCTCTCTCTCTCTCTGTGTGTGTGTGTGAGTGTGTGTGTGTGTGTATTTGTGCCTTTCTGTTGCTTTGATAAAACACCATGACTGAAATCAACTTGGGGAGGAAAGGGTTTATTTTATCCTTCAGTTTTACTTCACAGTCCATCAGGGAAGCAGCCAAGGTTGGAACCCAAGCAGGGCAGGGAACCTGGAGGCAGAAAAGAAGATGCTATGGAGGAATTGTGCTTACTGGGTTACTAACCCATGGCTTACTCAACTTGTTTTATTATTATACTGTCTAAGACCACAGGCCTAGGGATAGCAGCACACTGACATCAATCATTAATCAAGGAAACAAGTCAAGGTTTGCTTGCAGATGAATCTGATGGGAACATTTTCTTAATTGAGGTGCCCTGTTCCAAGGATTCTAGCTTGTATTAAGTTGACATATCGGTCAGTGTGTATGTGGTATATATGCTTGTACTCATGTTGTGCCTTCAAAAACCAGGAGCTAAAACAGATTTGCATTGAAAATTTGTTAATGGCTGGGCCATATTTTCAGTCTCTTCTAGTGGAATGCAACAGAAATCAACCAAATAAAGGAACCTCAAAGTAAGCAAGTGATTGAAAGTGGAATTTTATAGTTATTGTTTCTTCCAGCCCAACAAACCACTCTGCCAATGCAGTAATCCAAATCAAACCAAATTAGAAAAAGCCCAGGTTTAATGGATGCCGGAGCTCCTGGGTGGCCCTCCAGAAAACATGGAGAGGGAAAAGGCAAAGCAGGGAAACCGTGTGTTCATCCTCGGGGGCGGGTGGGGGGGAGTTCAAATAGTCTATGGGAGTGATCTTGACCCTCCCTGGGGAGGGTTCACTGTTTGGCAGGCTTTCTTGGAGGTGGATTCTTGACTGCAGCACTCTGGGGGGAGGGTAGGAGCTTGGAACTTTGCCACCAAATATTCCAGACTCCTTGTATATATGGATGCCAAGGGACTGGGATGACTCTTCCAACCAAACAGTTATTTTTATGACTGTGGGACAGGTACATGTTATGGGGTTATGGTGAGACAGTTAATATACCACAAGCATTTTATACATTTTATAAATTAATTTTACAAATTATTTATTTAATTATTAATTAATAATAATTAATAAGTATTTATTTATTATAATTTTATGCATTTTATAAATTAATCAATTTATAGAAAAACAGAAACAAGTTACAATGTGTAATTCACAAGATTATTAAGGAAAAACCAGTCAAAAAATGTTGACATTTTGCTCAGGAAATGCTCAAAGTCTAACATTGTAAAACTAAAAAGAAAACTGGAGTCAGCTGTCTCTTAACAATGTGTGTGAATGAATGTATATAAAGACAGAGAATGGGTGTCAGTGTCTTCCAGACTCTCTCACTGAACCCAGAGCTTGAGGATTCAGCCAGACTAGCCATCCAGGAGCTTGCTTGGGGGAATTCCATGTCTCCACTGCTCAAGAGCTAGTATTCCAGGAAATGGCCTCCCTTGCTGGGAATTCACAAAGATTCTGAGATCTTTCTAATGCCTAGCAAATGCTTTAACCCCTGAGCTGTTTCTTAGCCCCTTAACAAAAGTATAGTTTACCATGGAGTAAGAAAAATCCTTAATTCTTAGTCAAGGTAAAGATTTGTGTGTGTGTGTGTGTACTTTGCAATGTTTGTCTGCATCCCTCGCTCTACCTACAGGATATCAGTAACATTCCTATCCTAAATAATTATATTTTATAACTCCTGGATCTTGGAATTGGGTCAAGTGCTCCATGTAGAGAGCATGACCTTCTTACGGAATGCTTAAAAATTCTGTATTTTTAAGAGACTGTATTTTAATTCATTAAGAGATATTGCTGAGACACACTGTATATATTTTTGGAAGCTCTGTTATACAATTTAAATGTTAACTTATATATTACTTACGTTTATAAAAGCCATTTGAGAGAAGAAAGCTTTATTTTATTTCAGATCTCTTGAGGATATAGTCTATCATGTCAGGGGACACATATTTGTGAGAAAGGCTCATAACTGGGCTAATGGGAATTTGAGACATTTCCCCACACCTTATAGGCATCTAGGAAACAGAACCCAGGACAGAAACAGAGTGGGCCTATAACTGTCAACCTTCCACCCTTCTGCTTACCTCTGTTGGGTCCTGGAGGTTCGTGCAAATGATGAAGGGACAGTCCACCAAGTCTATTAAACCAGAAACAAACTTTATTTCAGAAAATCAGAAAGAAAGAAAGAAAGAAAGAAAGAAAGAAAGAAAGAAAGAAAGAAAGAAAGAAAGAAAGAAAGAAAAACAATCTCCATGGGCACACAAAGCTTATCAGCTATTGCTGTGAGTACAGCCAGAAATTGAACTCCTGTAGCTGTGGCAATGGGTGTTGGTTTGGGGTGTTGATTATAGTAAAATCAACACCAGGTTCAAAGAGCTTTTACAACCTTGAGGTCACATTACATTTTAAGTTTTACAACTTTTGGTTATAAGATGTCAACTTATGATGTTTGTCAAAGTCTGTGGCTGACACAGCCACTTTTCATTGTCCCTGAAAGAATGCAAGACAGAGAGAAGAGTCAAATGGGGGACAGCTAAAAATTAAGGGAAGGCAATCAGACGGTCCCATAGAGGCAATAGTTAGAAGCTAATCTTTGTCTTTAATGCCTGCATAGCAGGGAAGCTGGGAGGCAGCGGACAAAAGTTTTACCTCTATACACAGTGGCTTCCAGAATGTCTGTTCTAAAGGCAGAAAGTGTTTGTTAAAGGTTAACAGTTACTACCAGCTTTATTTATTTTTCCCAAAATGTGATTGGGCTCACAACTTTATATTTTTATATTTCTATATTCCTATTTCTAGAACCTACATTTCTATATTCTTATTCTTGTACTCTTTATTTCCTCGATTTGAACTCCACTTTCTGAAGCTTACAGTATTGTTCTTTTAAAAAGAATACCATGATGGGATGTCCCGGGCAGCTCGCGGAGCAGCTGCTAGTGGCTGTGGGTCCCTGCAAGATCTCCAGGGTGGCAGTGCCATGCAGCCGGGGGAGTCAGGGTCTCCGGGCGAGCGGCAGAGTCAGGAGGCTGGATGTGGTGGACGGCAGAGTAAATAAACATAAGGCTATACATAAAGCTAAACATTTATTACTTAAAGAAGTGGAGACATAGACAAACATAGAGAGAGAAAAGAAACACATGTGCACACAGTAAGAGACGGACAGAAAAGAGAGAGACCAAGATAGCTACGAGGTCAGAAGTGGCTGGGGTGGGCATGGTTAGTTCTTAAAGTGACAGCAGAAGAATAACATACAGAGCCTTTAACAGTGCCACCATCTTGGAATCAACTATTCAAGCAAAGGAACTTGGCGCAGTATAGGGAGGAGTCAGTTCACATTCAAACCATAATATTCTCCAGGCCCTTGTTTCCTATCTGTGATAGAAAAATGAAATACTATACTTGATTCATGCAGCTGTGAGTTTTAAGTGTACTGAAGCTCATATGATATGATACATAAAACCTGGGTTGTAGTCATTTTTGGATTGATGCCACCTCTCATTGTACTTGCTACTAATGTCTTGTCTTTCCCTTCATCTTTCTTGGCACTCAGGTACAAGAGCAGGGCATGAGACTTGCAACAGATACCTGGGATTAGTGACTTGTGTCTTTGGTAGAAATCATGTTGAGAAAGAGGCTGGGGACAGAACGGGAGGGCAGTTTAGATGAGCAACAATGGAGGCCAGATGTGGCGGGGCTGGGTAGCTTATTTTAGTGTGTTTGGAAAGTAGGACATCTATAGCAGAGGAATCTGCTATAGTGGCTCTCAGAGTCCTATAGATTCCTCCTTCTGCCTCTACTGCCTCCAGCTGGCTAAGGAGTTGACCCTCCCCTTTATCAGCTGCAACATTCAGGGAAGAAGGCCCTGTATCTCATCTGGTCAATGTAGTGGAGCTGACCATGTTGATGGAAGATGCAGGTTTGCCACCCTCAGAATGTGAGCATTAGAGATCTGACTTCACCCCTCATCTACCACATGGTGGCCTGGGCAGGAGAGATATGCCCTCCCCCCTCCTCCTCACAGCTGAGATGAGTAGGAGAGCTGGCCCTGAGTTCAAAAGACCTGGAAAGCTGCCCCTGCCTCTCATCTGCTACTGGACACAAGAGAGCAGGCCCTTCACCTTATCAGGGCAATACAGTAGAGTGGACTCTGATGGTGCATGAAAGCAGGAGGATTAACCCCGCCACTTGCTCAAGCTGCAAGTGGTGAACTAATTAGGGCAATGTGGGAGACCTCACCCTGTTAGTGAAAACAAGGGACAGATGGTGGATTGCAACTACCCAGGCCCAGAACCGGGGTTATGAGTTGACCCACTCCAAGATCCACACCATCTGTGATCTGGTGGAGCATGTGAAAGGGGCTGCTCCTACAGGCTCAAAGCTGTAGGATCTTTATGACACAGGGCCATAACATGATATCCAAGAAGAATCCCGGTGAGGGCCCAGCATCCACAGCATAGCAGAAACCAAAGGCCTATAGCCAGACCAATTGAAAGACCCCCCCGGAGTAGAGAGACTCTCACTCAAGTCTCAGGAACTCATGAGATGTCCTTGCTGCAATCACACAAGATTTATTGACAGGAACCAGCACTCTGGGGCCGAGACTCATATCCCATACAGGGGTAGAGGAGTTCGACCCCGAGTAGCTGGGAGAAGGGGTATTTAAGGGAAGAAACCATAACCCAAAGGGGTAGGGAGAGCATCATTGGGAAATTCCAAAAATACTAGTGAAAATCACAAGGGGGTAACTCCCTGTTTCTCAAGATTGTTCTCAAGGTTATAATCTGGGAATCACTGAACCGGCTAACCTAGATTTTTGGCTCTACTCTTTTTGCAAATTTTTTGGGCTCTATTCTTCCTGGTCCTTCACAATGACTCTTTACAGTGAACAAGATATGAGTAAAAAGGTTTACCACCAGACTCACTGTGTCACACTACAGCTTCTGTGAAAAGATTTTGTTTTGTTTTCTTTTTCCTCTTTAATTTTATTTTGATGGGGAGGTAGCAAGGGCAGAGGGTTGATATAAAGGGATGGGGAAATGATTGGAATCTAGATGCTTGATGTGAAAGACACAAAAAATGAATAAAAAGAAAGTTAAAAAAAATCTTGTAGATGTGGCAACCACATAACAATAGATAGTGATGTTCTGATGAAGTGAAGTTCTCCTAACACTGGAGTGATGGGAGTGGTCAGAGTGAGTGAAGGTAATTGGGATCAGAGAAGTTATGGGGGTAGTAGATTGAGGTTGATGAACAGTTTATGGTTTCTGCCTGATGTCATGTGGTTCCCACGGTATACTAAATGTGGTGAAGAATTCCTGTTGGCCAGAAGTCATTGCTCAAAGCATCTAGTGGTGTGATCAGGGTAGAAGAGGAACATCTAGAAGGGGCTTCCCAGGAGAGTGGGAAGTGAGGAGTTGTGATGTGACAGCATAGGTAGTCAGGTGGCCCATTGTTAGGGTTGGTTTTAATTTTTAATTTCACACATTCTGAAATCACCTGAGAAAAGTCTCTATGTATATCTGTGAGGGATTGTATTGATTATTGTGGTTGGTGTCAGAAGTCCTGCCCACTGTTGGCAGCACCATTTCCTTCACTTGCTATTCTGGGCATTATGCATATAGACAGGGTCAAGGAACTAGTATACATGTATTAATAATACATTGCTCTGTGCTCTTGAATTTAGATAAATTATGACTAGTTCTATTGAGCTCCTGCAGTCTTGACTTCCCTACAGTGATGAATTTTATCCTCAAATTTTGAGCCAAATAAACTCATTCTTCTTTAATGGTATTTGTTAGGTTATGTTATCATAGCAGCAGTGAAAGAGTCTAATACTTCATCTGTCAAGCACCCATTCTTCACTTTATTTATTAGGTGTTAGAAGGATCATCCTTCTGCAAGGCTTGTAGTACAGAATATCTTGGAATGGCTTTTAAGAGATATGTTTTAACTCAAAGAATGTTGTGCTTCAAGAAGAGGGACAAAATTGGTAAGCAAGGACTCTGCATTCTTTGACAGATCATAACGTTTTAATAAATTCATACTAAACTAGAGAATTTATTCCCAGTCTTGGTTAAAATGTGCCAGAAATAGAAGACAATGTCTGTACAGTGCAGTGTATCAAAAGAAAGTTAATGACAAGGTGGATACATGGGAATCAGCCAAAAGCATGATTCTAGATAGCAGGGAATACTCAAGTGCTCTCCATCTTTGGTAAGAGAGAGATTCTCTTTCTTTTCCTTCCTCTTTATTTTCCTCTTTCCGTTTCTTCTTCTCTCTCTTCCCCTTCTCTCTCCTCATTCCCACCCCATTCCAAATTAATTTAGAAAACAAAACAAAATTTGTAAACCGTAGAGAAGAGCCAACCTAAATGTGCCTGACTGACAACTTTAAGAGAATGAAGAGATTTTTTTTTGTCACTTGTAATTCAATTACAGAACAACACTGTACCTGCAAAATTTAATAATCAGTCATAAGGACTTGAACAAACGCTCCACAAACCACTTATTTGAGGTAATGTGTTGCTGAGTTAGATTTTTATGTGCTCTGCCTAATAGGAATGGGTATGAATCTGTGAAGTTCAAACTATTTTGCAGTACAGACACTAGCAATGCTACCAACCAGAGATATACCCCCAAGAAAAACTTCAGGTATGAAATAGAAGTAGTTTAAAGGGGAAATCACAGTTGCCACAAGGAATTCTACTGGCAGGATGGGTCTTCCTGAACATATTGTACCTAAGTAATGTCATCATGAGTCATAGTTGCTGGACAAGTAACTTTAGCCTTTGTTGTTTGCCCTGCTTGGTTTTATTCTTGCTGTTGTCTAGTTTGTCTTTTGTTTTCTTTCATGACTCCATTTTCAAATGAGAATATTTATTGTGCCACTTTATATTAGAAATGTCTGATTCATTTTCTAATTTCATAAATCCTCACAGTTACGAGATAGGCTTGCTTCTCAAAAGAGGCTTTGATCTGAACATTTGAACAACGGTAAAGATGTTAAGACTTACAAATGTATTTTGTGAGTTTGCACTCTGAACCATAACTTCTCAGTTTGAAAGCTCTGATTGTTGGTCCAACAGGGCACATTTCTTCTCTTTTGCCCATTGCCATTTTCTCCTGGCTTGAAGATTAGGGAATCACCCATTTGCGCAATAACTATTGCAGCCATCTCTAAAATGTAATTGAAACGAGTCTTGGTGTCCTCCAAATGATGATAGCTCCATAAACCGATTAAAAAGACTTTAATAAAACTGTCTCAAATAATTATCCATGATCCCCAAAAGAAATTAGGACGATTTTTCTCTCCTGTGGTCCTACAAAGCAGGAAGGCCTGCTTCTATCTGTATGATATTTCATCTTCTCTTTTCCTTTTCTCTCAGACCATCCATGTGGCTATTGTCTGTGCAGGATACAACGCCAGCAGGGATGTTGTCACCTTGGTCAAGTCGGTCCTCTTTCACAGGTAAGAACAGTCTTTGCTTGTACTCCTGTGAATTTGTGTATCCCTGACCACCTGCACAATGCCTTGGACAATGCTATAGAAGAGTGTGCTTTTTGACCCATTTAGACTGCCGTGAAAGTGTATTTTTTCTCCAAAATATGAGGAAGGATGTTGCATTAACAATGCTTAATCGCAGGTATTTAGTGTTGCCAAGCCATGCTTAGATTTGTAACTTTTAGAACTATGGGAGCCTCCAAGGACATCCCAACTTAGATGCTTCAGTTTCTGCTACCTCACAGTTCTTTTTCTATATTCCTGTTGTCGGATTATGTTGTGATCTGCACCACGTCCCATCTAAAATTCATATTAAAGTTTTAACCCTTAGTACTTTGAAATAAGACTGTTTGTAGATAAAGTTTTTAAAAGATAGGATTAAATTAAAGTAGGTACACTATGGTGGACCCTAATCGAATATGACTAGTGTTAAAAATATAAGATTAGTACAGACACATTCAGAAGGAAGACTGTAAAGTACCTAGGCAAGGAACTTGACTTCACTGGCTTCAGCCTTCCATCTCCTAGAACTGTGGCAAACTGAATTTCTGTTACAGCTAGTCAGTTGTTTCAATTTGCTATGGCACTTGGTTATTATAAAATATTACCCCAGGTTGACGTGCCCATTCTCTGGGTACTTCTGACTGTCAGAAATCCTTCTTTATGTAAGACTAAAGGTAATATCTGGTAGCCCTTGTGGATCTCCATTAGATCAGTTTGGTTCTTTTCCACTTGGAAGTAGGGATACCTCTGAGGCATCATCTTTTCTCTATGCTTCTGCTTTCTTATGGACCTTTCTTCCTTCCCTTTGATATTCAAGTTTATTACCTGGAAATATTTGAGGTCACATCTAGAACTGAGTCTGAAGTTCCAGGCAATGCCCTGTTCTGACTTCTCATCAGAGATTTGGATAAAGTTCATCTCTAGTTACAACCCATAATAGAGACAGAAATGCCTATGAGATGGTTGAGTCAGGATCCTGAACATTCTCTGTAGTAGGAACCTGTTAAGAATAATTCTCAGTTCACCCGAGTAGAGAACACAGCATAGTCACTCAAATTCACCACCTAGATCTATCAACACTGCAAGAATGTGGATATAGCTTTTCTCCCACCTTCTGTCTCAGTTTCCCAACCATTCCTTCTGTCTGTGGTAGCATGCAGTGCTCCCTCTTGGAGATATGACAGGTTGTGTCTTTGTTTCCCATTAAGCTCTGGCCCACTAGTTTGTAACCTGCATATACCATTCTTGATTCCCAGATTTCTGTTCTTTATATCCATCCTCTCTTACTCAAGAATGGTGTTTCAGAAAGGAATGTCTGATCTTGCAGAATCTATTCATGATCTATTCTATCAGTGTTAAAGAGGCTAGAACTTTATTATCCCAATAGTCAGACAATCAGGCACCAATACATTCTTCATAATGTTTTCTTCTTGTGTCTGTGGTGCTGTTATGCTTTGCCACTCTGGCCTGTTTTTAGCTCCCTACTTTCTCTGTCATATGTCCTGTCAACCCATTCCTTCCCTAATCCCAAGCCATCAGTTGTCTTCTTACCTTTAAGATTCCACACTGGCACTAACTATAACAGAATGCCTCCTTACAACTCTCAGTGTGTGTTTAATCACCTAGTTTATAGCCCACAATACCCTGCCTACATTTTTATCATACTTATTATGGTATAGTATGAAGTATAGAATACAGAGATATTCTACTGTTTACCTATTCAACAAACACTGCTGTCATTATCTCCCTACACCAAATTCTGTTCTAAATGTTGTCAGGATACTAATGTGCCCCGTTCTGTGCCTGCTGAAGGAAGGTGCTGTTGTAAACCCCTCTTTCACAGACAATACAACTGAGGACCAAGATGGTTAAGCCATTGCTCAGGATCACATGTCCAGGATATAGACAGAGTCAAATTTAATGTCAGTCTTTTGACTTCTGAGTCTTTACTCAGAAGCAAGGAGTTTCCTGCTTTTAATATCATTACCATCATTTTACTTTTCATCATCATTTTATGTTGGAGGTGTAGATATCATTGTTGTAATGTCATCATTATCTTTCTCGCCATAAGATTTGTACTTGTGAGGTGCCAAATATTGCATACACAAAGAATTTAAAAGCCTGGGCATCCAGGTTTCTAGTAAAGTTTAGTGTCACCATTGAGTAGTTGTTAGTCCATCAGTTCTAGTCTTGGCCCTGCCAATATCTAGGATCCATGATGTTCTTTTGATTTTTCTAGAGAGTTGTTCTTTTATCCTTTATCTAGTAAAGTGCTTTATTAAGCTATCTGTGAATCTTCCCATATTATTGAAGCCATTTTGCCTCCTCCAATTAAAGAACGCTCTGACCCCATATCCCTAGTGCCGGAATTCTCTCTGAAATAGTTATGTGTCAACGATTCACAGAGGACTACCAGTGCCATCACTGGCTCTTTTCTTTGTGTAAAGTTGATGTTGTGTTGTAAACCTAATAAATAAAGATTATTTGTGTTCCACTGGCCTTTTGTATTTTTAATGAAAACAATCCTTGGATTGCCTTGTGGGATTTTTGGCACTTTCCTTGCAAGATAAGAAAGTGAGGCAGGAGGGAAAGCAATGGTTTACTCATCTTTAATTTCTGCAATGCTGGCTCCAAAGCAACAGAGAAACCCTGTCTTGAAAGACCCCCGCAGCTCCCAAAAATGGCAGGTTATCGTAGCAGAACATAATCATAAGAAGTTAATTATAACAACATCCTGAAACAACGATGTAGTTGGAAGGTGGTTATAACAAGGTATAAATAACAATAAGAAGTCATAGCAAGGTAGTCATAGATAGTCTAGTAATTTTTTTCTTTGAAACAAAGGCATGGTTGATGTTTCCTGGAATAGGCTGTACAGAATCATTTGTAGTTAAGGTTGGTGGATCATAGCCCAATCCTTGAGAAATAGAGGTTTAATTATAAACAGGAATGGACCTATTTTGTTTTTATTATAGAATGAGTTTTAAGCCTAAAATGGAGACAGGCTGATTCACCATTTATCAGAGTCAAGAAGGAAATGCTGTAGAAAGATTTATAACTCATTTCCACTTTTCCTTGTATTGATTACTTTTCATATTACAACAAAAGGCTTGGGATAGATCAGTTTAAGGAAGGAAGGATTTATTCTGTATTATGTTCAAAAGCATACATTACAACCAACTCTTCTTCTGATTCTGGTTTCTGGCACTTTTTACTCATCACATAGTTGTAAGAAAATACCCTAACAAAATCTACCTAAGAAATGAATAGTTTATTATGGCTTGAAGTTGCCGAAAAATCCTAGGGGATGCCTTTCATCATGAAGGGGAAGGCAGGTGCACAAGCAAAACATGAACAGCAAGTGAGCTTAAGTTCTAAAAACTCATATTTACTCTTAGTCACTTACTTCAGCAAAACGCTACCCCTAAAGGTCCTACCACAACAGTGCCACCAGTTGGGGCCCAAGTATTCAAGCACATAAGGGGCATTTTATATTCAAGCCACTGAAGCCCCCAGAATCTTTGCCTTTGTGTCATACTATCACGAGCTGTCTTGTAAGGGCTGGTCATCGTAGACAGTTGAGTGACCACAAGGCTTTTACCCACGACAAAAGGGGCAAGCTTGTATCCTCAGTGAAGCTCCAGATGACTTTGGCATGCAAACATAGCCTTATTTTGGAAAAGAACAAGTAGAAAACACAAATGTCTTTGAGTTACTGGGGAAGTATGTTGACAGCCATCCACAACTGCTTAAGACATGGCCTGCTGTCATTGTGTTTCTGCATTAATGATGGTATGTCAAGTTGGAAGATGCAATGATTGAAGCAATTATTAAATATGTCCTACTTTAGATTCTTAGAATCCAGATTTCCTCATAACAGATGTGAGAATTGGATCTTGCCTTCTGTGGTGCTTGGTTGTTTACACTCTGAAATGCAGAGGTTGACGGAGATGTCCTCTCTCTCTTGCATCTCTAAAATCCTCATCAAAAAGCACTATGGAGCTACATGCCTGATTTATTTCCAGAGTGGCTTGTGACACTGTCCCACATCATCAGCTTGGAAAGGGGTGATTTTGCAACAAGATTCAAATCCGTTAATGCTTTTTTGGAATTCTCCTTTTTATTCCACAGGCGGAACCCTCTGCATTTCCACCTCATTGCTGATTCTATTGCGGAGCAGATCCTGGCTACGCTCTTCCAAACCTGGATGGTACCTGCAGTGCGTGTGGACTTCTATAATGCTGATGAGCTCAAGGTATGGAAAGGAAGAAGTGAGAAAGGGAGAAGAGTTTCTCTTATCTGTTGCAACTGGGAACCTCTGTTGTGCATAATTATTGGACTATAATAAGAACACAGACCTCATCTCCTAGTAGGACATGTTCAGGTTGTAACTCTTCTTACCTGAATTTATCATTAAGCAATGTATTAGCAAAACTGACCTTCTAACACACAATCCACTTTGGTCTGGGCAATTCTAGATACCAAGGAACTCCATAGAAGCTGATGTTCACTGACCTCGGTTTGTATCTAAACATGATCTGTGGTACCATAGTAGATAATCATTTCGTTGTTTACTGAGGTGAACATTTTGAAGTTCACTCACCTCAGGATCTATCTGAATATGGTCCCTGGTACAATGGTAGATAATCATTCTGTTGTTCACTGAGGTGAACATTGACCTTAGAGTGACAGATCTTGCCTTAACTGTATGTACTGTTACCTGCTGATCACAAAACACACATCAACCACCTACCCATGGTGGCCTGGGTCTTTAGGGACAGAAATGTTACAATCCTAAGTTTGGGGGTAGGAGTTTCTGATGAAAGGATATATGCTTATGCCTCAAGAAGAATTGCTGAATAAATACTGCATTACAAACTTTTCAACTAATAAAATTCATGTGGACATCTGATTCCTTTGCTTCAAGTTCTTCTTTAGTGCCACCTGCATGATATTTGGGATTGTGGTCTAAAGACCACTGACTGATTAGGGCTCCCAAGTCCACTTCTTATCTATCTCTACTTGAAGCTGCAAAACAATCACACACCAGTTAAGAATTAGGGATAATAAAAAGGGTTATTTATTTGAGGGGAAAAATTTACAGATCACTATCCCAAACAACAGTCCTCTCATTGCAAACAGGAAGAGTCTAGTCGCCAGAAAGGGAGCCAGAACCAAGAGAGAGATCGCCAGGTTCCCACTGCTTTTTAAGGTATAAGATACCAGTAGGCTGTTATCTTAAAGGCTATTGGCTGAAGGAGCGTAAGGAGCTCCCACAGCATCTACTCATTGCCATAAACTCCCTAACACTTAACCATAACTATTAGAAGATACCTAATATGTAGCTTCTCTCCAGTGTTGCACTCCTTTGCATATTCTGTTCCCTCTATCAAACTTTCTCTCCTAATATCTTGTCACAATCTCACCCATCCTTTTATACTCAGTGGCACTGGTTTCCTTTCTCTTTTCCAAGAAAGAGCAAGAAACTTTCTGTCCACTTGTCTTTCAGCATTTTGTCTAGTCTGTGTTTCTTAGACCTCATGCAGCCAAAGGTATCTAGCTATAAATGCATCATAACACAAAATGTAAACTTACTTAAAACATGGTAAGTTGTGTTTGTATGTATTACATTTTTTAAAATTTTTTCTTATTTTTTTGTAAAACACTTGCATAAATCTTGAGCATGTAATATGCAAATGACCATATTGTGTCACAGTGTTAAAATGATGAGCCTGCCATTGGAGTCTAGTAGTACCTCTTTAATGAAGTAAGAAGATCAGAACATGCCTTCTTTTTTTATTTTTCTGATAGGTGGGGCATGGTAGGTGTCCCATATACTAGGAGGTTTAGCATACTGCTATTGTTAGAGGAACTTATAGCTTTGAAGGAAACCACTGACTTTCTATTCTAAGCATTTTGGGAAGGACCAGATACCTAGTGCCAGATACCTGGGACTGATTCTGGAAAATAGATTCTTTTTAGAGCCACAAAACCATTATAATTTTATTTCAAAGTAATAACATTTTAAATAGATTGATCATGTTGATGCAGGCTAGAATTTCTGATTTTCACGTATTTTAGGCTCTGAGGTTGATCAAGATGTTTTGCATTTGGTGATTCTCATAATTTGTGTGTCATTCCAATCTATTCTGAGGTAAAATTGATCAACACATAAGAACATAAAGGCAAAAACAAAATTTAGCAAATTGCTGTACTAATTAAAGTGAAAAGCAAATCACTCTGTCTCCCAGGGTCTAGTACAAGCATCAAGGAGAAATATAAAGAGAGAGGAGAAACAGAGCCTCTGCCTCCACACTTATTACTCCATTTTCCTGTCCCAGTCATGAAGCCACCCAGGTTTGTTTAAAACATAAAAGAAGTCAGGTTGGATGGCATGGGCCTGTGTTCCCAGAAAATGAGGAGGCTGGGGCAGAAGAATCATTATCTCCAAGCCAATCTGAATGATTTAGTGAAAGTCAGTCTCAAAAATTATAATAAAATAATGGGACAGCAAATTCTAAGTTTTAATTTCAAATATTTGTTTTCCACAGACAAACTACATGATTGGGTCTGAGCCATGGCTAACTTACTTGTCAAATGGGCTTAGATAATTGTCTGAAGGTCAGAGGGTTTAAGGTTGCTCAAAATGGTTGACAGCAACTAGGGCCACACATCCTGACCCACAGTGTGGTTGCTTGGTCCCTTTGATGTTAAGATGGCCAAAGGTCAGGAAATTCAAGCATACTTATGCTTCTTATTTTGAATTAGGAGTTTGACCTAGGGAATGACTGCCTTCAGGATACTTGGTCTAGTGTGGGTTCACTGCCTAAACAACAAAACGGTTTTCTCATAGATTAATGGCTTGATGGATCAAAGTATTGAAGCAAATAACTGTTCTAGTTGTCCTTTTTATCATGTTAAAACAGTCTTTTGTCTTCTTCCCCCTGTTGTATTGGGGTATAAAAGTTTATGGAAAATTAAACACAAGTGAATTTCAGTATTCACTGAAACTCCCTTCCAGTACCATCTTATGTTTTCCCTTTTTATTATTTTTACTTGTATCTTCATACTTTTTACTTGTGTTTTCTAATGCCCATGTCCCTAACTTTGTAAGTGGTATACTTGTCAAAGCTGGTTTCTGACAATTCCCTGTCCTTTTGCTGAGGCTGTGCTATTGGGGAAAACTGCCTAATTCATCCTTACCTTGAAGATTCTCTGTTCTGTGCATTTGTCGGATTACATGTTTTCCGTGAAACTTGCCAAAGACTGTATTTTCATACCATCCTCTGATAAGTTGCTTGTGATATTTTGAGGATGATTCCCACAGACTCATTTTTTCTGAATAATTGGCCAACAGTTGGCGGAACTGTTTGGCGTGAATTTGGCTGTGTGTCCTTGTTGGAGGAGATGTGTCACTGAAGAATGCTTTTGTTGTGCCCAAGATACTGATCCCCCAAAAAGAAAATCCATGGAATGGGATTCTGATGTGAAACACGAATGTTTCTAATATATAAATTCTAGTTTGAACAATACCTGCAGTATAACAACCAAGTGGATGAGGGAAGGGCCTGGCCTGGGGAAGGGGAGAACTTTTAAAGGGGAAACGCCATAGTCGGGAGAGTTCCTGTCCTGTCATGTTAGAACTGGGTAAGGAGGGCACAGGGTTCCAGAAACTACCTGTACCTTGTTAAATTTTATGACCCTGCTCCTTAGCTCCTTAATTGTCAATTTTCAGGATATTCGTACAAATTGCAGAACATTTCTGGAGCTGAGATCTCCACTCCCCCCACTCATTATATGGCTTAAAATGAATCCTCTAATAGAGTTTGCAAAGTCAGCGTCTCACACTCTGAAGTTTCAAATGCCCGCAGTTTTAACTCCCTATACCTTGTAGTTTTTTTCTTAAGGTTTGAGCTCTCAGTTACTACTCCAGTGCCATGAATACCTGTCTATGGCCCTCCTCCCTGACATGATCTCAAGGAATGTTAACACCCTGAAACTGTAAACTTCAAATAAACTCTTGGTCATGGTGTCTTATCACAATATTTGAAATGTAGCTAAGAATCATTTAATATCTGTTTGTTCCCTGGATTTTGTCCCTGTTTTGTGCCTAATTAGGTACCTGGTTAAGAAAATATTTGCTATATAACTGATACATAGTACATTCAGAACTCTTTTGTTAATTTTATTTTTAGTCCTGGGGATTTAACATAGGGCCCTCCCAAGTGCTAGGCATGCACTGTACTACTGAGCTATATTCCCTCTCCTTCATTTCACATTTTGTTTTCAGAGTACCTCACTAAATTTCTCTGGCTAGTCTGGAACCTCTGATTATCTTTCCCCTGCCTTCTAGGAATTGCGATTATGGGCCTGGGTCACAATGTACAGCTCTAACACTGGGTTCTTTAAAACAAAAAGGCAATATTTATCTTTGATCTCAAAAGAGGGTAACAACATTTCTGAGTATGATTTGGGGTCTGTGTGGGCAGTCAGATATCTGCCTGCCTGTGGCTTTGTAATAGTGATTGTGTGTGCACCAGCCTATCCACCAGCCCATAATTTCAATAGTAGCCCTGGGACCAGTAAGTAAGCATTTATCTCTTTCTCTCCCCCCTTCTTCCTTTCTCTCCCTTACTCCCTCCTTCCTTTCCTCCCTTCCTTTCCCCTTTCTTTTTTTGTTTGTTGAGACAGGGTTTCTTTGTAGGTTTGAAGCTTGCCTTGGAACTAGCTCTTGTGGACCAGGCTGGCCTTGAACTCACAGTGATCTGCCTGCATCTGCCTCCCACATGCTGGGATTAAAGGTGTCTGCCCCTATCACCTAGCATTTTCTCTCTTTTGACTATTCCATGTTTCTTTTTCAGGCAGTGTCTCATTATGTAGTCAGCATTGGCTTCGAACTTATCATGTAAGCCTGTGCTAGTTTTAACTCATTATGAAACCAGAATGATTATTTTTCTATGAAAAGTATCAGGAACAGAGCACATTCATATGTCACACTTTCGATGATATCTGGGAAGGAGGAAAACAGATGTGAGATGTGCTTTGCAGTTTTGTTCAACAAGTATGTCATATGGCACATCTGTAGACACAAGTAAGCATCCCCTTTTATGGCTGGCTCTAAGAAATTACTTTGTACAGCTCTTGGAAACGGCATTTCCCAGAATCACTCCTGTGGGCCCCTTATTATGTCTGTTAGTGTGGAAGATAGAGTATGAGGGAATAGGAAATTTATGAGGGATGGGTACATGATTAAAAACAAACTGTAGGAAGCCCAGCATGGACTTCTTTCCATAATGATCAATTTGTGTGGATTTGCAAGTAGGAGTCTCAGGTTTCCCCATCTCTGAGGCCTGTAGAATGCTCCTCCCTCTTCTGGTCTCCAGGACTGGACTTTCTGTGCCCTGAGCTGTGCTCAAAGCTTAGAGCTCGGAGCCTCTGGAGAATGGGATTTATTTTGATACAGAGCTTTGTAGATGGCTGCACACTGTCACTCAGTTCTCATGACAACTCTCTGGGCTTGAGAGTGAAGTTTGATTACTTCCATCTCACATATAATTCATAAACCTACAACCCCACCCTGAATATTATTTGCCTAAGATCAGACAACTGATAAATGCTAAAGCTGATATTTGACTTTTCCCTTTTGAATGAGATAATATGAAATAGGAAGTTACATAATTTACTAGACACAGATGGAGTTTTAATCTGAAGGAAAAGTCTGTAGCCATTAGAAAATAATGATACCCTTGCTCAGTGCACGTGAATTGTTCTCATTTTGGGTCCCTGGGCTCATGAACTGCTTCTAAGGTCTATTCCCTTTAGAGTGAATGTTTTGTTTCTAGTGTTCTCCCTACTGCTCCTCTGCTCCCACAATTTTATGGGCTTAGTTCTAGTACCCCCATTATATGGATAAACACTGATGACAACTTATACTGGAGAGGTTGTGGGGAAAAGAGAACACTTCTGCATTGCTGATGGGAATGCAAACTGGTACAACCTCTTTGGATTATCAGTGTGGCGATTTTTCAGAAAATTAGGAAACTACCTTTCTCACAACCCAGTATGCCACTTTTGGGTATATAAAAGGATGCTCAATTGTGCCATAAGGGCATGTGCTCAACTATGTTCATAGCAGCATTGTTTGTCATAGCCAGAACCTAGAAACAACCTGAATGCCCCTCCACCGAAGAATGGATAAGGAAAATGTGGTACATTTACACAATGGAGTACTTACTACACAGCAGAAAAAAATAATGACATCTTGAATTTACAGGAAAAATGGATGGAGCTAGAAAACATCATTTTGAGTGAGGTAACACAGACACAGAAAGACAATTATCACATGTACTCACTCATAGGTGGTTTTTAAACATAAAGCAAGAAAGCCAGCCTACAAACCACAATCCCAGAGAATTTAAACAACAATGAGGACACTAAGCGAGATTTACATAGATCTAATCTACATGGGAAGTAGAAAAAGACAAGATCTCCTGAGTAAATTGGGTGCTTGGGGACCTTGGAGGAGGGTTGAGGGGAGAGGCAGGGAGGGTAACAGAAAAATGTAAAGCTCAATAAAAATAAAAATAAAACAACTCCAAATCTTAGCTGAACACTTTGGAGTCATGTAATAGTGGTTCTAATCCCAAAACTGTCTTAACTCCACTTTGTTGAATCTGTCTGTGTTCTCATTTCTTATGTAGCCTAAGATATAAGTCTGCTTAGACAAAGGTTTCCAAAACTTTTGAAGCTGTTTCTTTTCAGACTATCCCTAAAGAACAAAGGAATTAAGCATGAAGCCTCCATTTAAAGGCCTGCTGAGAACAGACCTTCCTGCTAGGGATAAACGTGACCTACTCTAGTGATGCTGCTGAGGTTTGGGGTGGCCCAGTGGCTGTCATCTAAGGAAACTAAATGATCATCACTGTAGACAGTTTGCTCTAAACAAAACAGTTCTTGCCAGCTTTCAGACAAGGCCCTGTGTGTCTGCTAGACTTTTATCTTGCCCCATCTGGCCCAGAAAGTCATCCTCACGCCACCACTTAGGACCTCTGATGCTGAGTTCATAA
Source organism: Myodes glareolus (assembly GCF_982192425.1). Classification (NCBI taxonomy): domain Eukaryota; kingdom Metazoa; phylum Chordata; class Mammalia; order Rodentia; family Cricetidae; genus Myodes; species Myodes glareolus. Next base: position 962,708 of record NC_142047.1, on the reverse strand, counting down.
AGGGAAGTGGCTGAGGCAGTGGCTGTTTCCTGACTCACCTGTTTGGTGGGGAGTCTTAATTTATCTCCTTTTCTCTTAGCCCTGATGCCTGCTCATTACCCATGTTACAAAGGTTATGAAGTCCAACTCCAGATAGTGGTTACAGAAAATGTTGACAGTTGACTCTGCAGATTAATACTCCACTCATCTCTAATTGTCTTTGTGCTGCTTTCTGTGAAAAGAGAGGAAGTTTTCTCCTTAGATAGCTATAATCTCTCTGACCCCTGTGGGTCTTCAGGAAGAACACTTCTATTGTTCCTCTCCATGGAACCATTAAGTGAAAATCTGCCTACCCTCTCTATCCTATGAAGATAAACTCCTGAGTATGGAATTTTCAATTGCCGCGAAAGAAGCAAACATAGATTTTATATGTTGAAGGAGACCTGATATTCATAGGTTTTATAAAAAATGAGGCCTAGAAAGGCAAGCAAGGTATCCAAGATCTCCTTAATGATTATATCTAACATAGACCTTTTCCCCAAAGTTGGATATAATATAGAGGTTCCACACTGGCAGTGGTTTGCTTTAGTTAATGTGACTAGATATCCCTGATTGCCTGGGCAGTTCCATGTCCTTTGGAGGCTCTGATCTGTAAGATGTCCAACAGAGGTCCCAGAGGGGAAATATGACGTGTGGTTTCTTGATACATGCTAAAGTAACCAGAGTGACACAGCACTTAAGTCTGTCAGTGCATAGCTGTAGCTCCCTTTAGAGTGATGACTCAGTGCATTTAAATCATACCATATACTAGGTAGCACAGTGCTTGGAACACAGTGGGCACTTACCTTTCCTCACATGGCTGTCGTTCACATGCAGATAGACTCTCATCAGGACAGTTCAGCTTATAATATTTCACCTTTACAGTAATGCTAAAGCATTGTGCATAGAGTGAAGTGTACCTAAGATTTAAAATGGGTCTTTCACTGACTAATGTCATGTAACAGATTCCTCCTATAATGCAAGAGAGAGCTGTAGTACTCAGTTAGCCCTGTTCTACTAGAGGAAACAGCCACAGTTATATTGCTCAGCTGTGATTTCTGGGTCCAATGCATTAAATCATTTTCTGATTTGCAACATTTTTGATTTAAAATAGCATAATCAAGACAAAACCTCACCGGAAGTCAAGAAACATCTGTTTTTGAAGATAATTATTATTTTTTCATCACTTCTACTTCCAGCGTGATTTCTGACCTCTCAAAAAGGCTTGGTTGTCAGAATAATTCATAGGATTTAATTCCTTCCCCTCATTCTTTGTCTTATTCTTTCCAGAATGTTTAAATACATGCAGGACCAGGAAAGGTACCATTAACTCATGCTCAGTGTTATGTATCTGGTTCTTGGATTAATGATCCAGTTTCTGAAAAACAGTCTGATTCCCATACCAATAGTACGTCTCTAAACCTTGTCAAAGAGACATAGGGCAAGGTCACAGGCTATACAGGCTGTGCATAGACAAGAGCTGTAACTCAAAAGTATATGTATTTTATGTGTAGAAGATCAGTCACTGGATGCTATATTCTTCATGTGTATAATTATGTAGCTAGACAGCATAAATGTCATCCGCCTTAGAAAGCAATATTTTTTTGTCAGGTCTTCCCTTCAATTTAGATTTGGAAAATTTTATTCTTCTATCTCACACTTTTTTCTTTCCTTTGTTTTGAAACAGTGTCTTGCTTTTAGCCCTGCCTGGCCTTAAACTAACTGCCTATGCAAACCAATTGGACATCAAAATGACAGACATCCACCTGCCTCTATGCTTCTGAACCCCAAGTGCTGCAACTGAGGGCATATTCCACTAAATTGAGATATATCAAACCATCTTTATAAATGGGTCTTAATGAATCACGGACTCTTCATTAGGGTCCTCTGTTATAGCCTCGTATTTTCAAGTATTTCATTTTTGATTAGCTCATCTTTGAATGCTTCCAGAAATTTGAGATAATTTTCTTCCAAAGTATCTTTGTCACATTTAGTAATTCTCACAGACTTGTTTGCCTCGGGCTTCATCTTTCTGATTGTGTGTTATCCTGAATGAGGTTACACAGACTCAGAAAGTTGAACATGGATGTACTCACTTATAAGCCTAGGACCAAATTAGACCATCTGAATGTGGATAAGAGTTTTATGGATAGAGTAGCCTGTAAGGCCACTGACAGTGCCACCAGTGTATATCTCCCTGCTGCTTGTACTGACTTTTTGGAACCCATTCTCTTTGGATGGATACCTTGCTTAGTCTGGATATAGTGGGAAAGGCCTTTGTCCTTCCTTGGAGTAATGTGCCTTGCTCTCTAGGGGAGTGGATGAGGAGTGAGGTGGGGTGGGAGAGTATAAAGAGTGGGAAGGGGCAAGGAAGTGAGAACTGGTATTGGTATATATAATTTAAAAAGATAGTTTGTTTTCTTTTTTAAAAAATAAAATAAATAAATAAATGAAAATAGAAAATAAAAAAGAAACTGAAAAAAAAGATATGTACATGAAAATTCATAGCTAAATATTGTACCTGTCTTTATATCTTCGCTTCTGGATGAAGCATAGGTTCGAAGAAGCACAGCTTATGTGGTGGCAGTTTTCACCACCAATATGGTTATAGCAAAGAACTAAAACCTAGGAGAGGTTTAAAAATATAATCAAGGTCAGCAACTATCAATCTCCATATACACTATGCAGAGGATGAATGGATTTTTAAATGTTTATGACAAATATATATTGTTGTTATGTCCCAGGACACACAAAATGCCTCATTAAATTTCTGGCCAACAATGCTGCTAGTGTCCTGGACCTGACTCCAGTGGAGGAAAATGACCCAATTAAAACAGGGAAAGTAACAGTATCTTCATAAACTTTTATTTAATTCAGAAGGAAAAAAATGAAAATGGTGGCTATGTTGCAACCAGTACATGGACTTTGAACTCTTAAGTTTCTAGAATTCACCTAGAACTACCAATGGAGATGTGTTAACATCCTTTGATGCTCATTATTCAGAACCAAAGACAATGATGAATGAAAGTAGTTTTCAATTCAGTAATTGAAACATGAGAGCAATGGTGTGACCCAAGGAAAGTAGAAAGGAAATAAAGTCAGCAGCAAATGTCTAGGAAGTAAGAAAAATAAAGGCATGACAGGTAAAGGAATTAATTTAAAAGCAGGGAAATGCCCGATCTTGTTGTGATTGAATAACAATGTAGAAAATGCTAATAAAGAAAACAATTTCTGAGATGGAGGATGTCTCTCTCTCCATACATACATACATACACACACACACCACACAAACATTAGTCAGTCATGTACTTCATCATGTAGCACTAAGTGGACTAACTTGTTTATCTTGACAGTGAGTTTTGGGAATGAGTACTGTTAGGATTCTATTTTCAAATGAAAAACCTGGGCCCAGAGTTTTCTTGATCAAGGCTTCATAACTATGAAGTGCCAGAAAGGGACCTCATTCTTCCCTGCAAAGTCTGTGCTGCTTTGTTAAAGTGAAGTTGTATTTACCTAGAAGAATGTTTGCATCTTCTCAGTCTTTATCAAGAAAGCTGGTCCATTTTTACAATGGACAGTATTCAACAGAGAACAGCACTACTGGTCACAGTATAGAGAGTAGATGATGGCTGAGAGCTCAATCTTACAACAATGTGACACCTATAGCACACCATCTCCATCCAAGGCTTGGTGAATATTGCTAAAGAGAGCATGGAAGGAGAAAAAGCCAAAAGTTGGAAAGGAGTCCTGCAAAAGTGTCTTCTAGACATGACATGGTCATTGTATATGAACTCGCCTAGCAGTGCTTGCTTGATTAAGACCTGCACATGATCAAGCCAGCCAATATTCCATTTAGGAACAAGGGAGGAGATCACAAGGGCCCACTCCTCCCTGAGAGCTATTGGTAGATAATGACTGCTGTGAGATGGTCAGCTCTAGGTATTCAGCGAAGGGATGGGTTCTTAGCAGATAAACGAAGAATGAAATAATTTTCTTCACATTCTCTAAACTTACTGTTTTGTTCTAAATGGTTCCTTAAGAGAAGGTCCTGAACCGCCTTGGTTAGAAGCTCCCTCTGCAGATGTCTCTTTTGTCAGGAGACACCTGATAGGTGATAGGCTAACAGCTGCTGTGACAAGACATGTAACAGATATGAAATGTAATAGAGGAATCAGATCTCGCTCCCTCACTGTGAGTTCTAGTACAAGGTACAAGCAGGTGGGCACTCTGATAGAAAAGTTGGAGAAACTGACACAGAAAAAGTTTTCTTAGAAAGACGATAGTTATGTTTGCTGTCTAGATTTCCTTCACAGGTGTTCAGTAGTATAAGTGTGAGTAACATACTACCCACTGCAGAGTAAGATGCTCATGCTTTATGTATTTTGTTACCTCTGAAGTAATGGTGTATACCTAATGAACACAGTGCCTCAGAGGAACAGATGAAGGAGACCTGGGGAAGGGTAGTCAATGAAATGCTTGCCTGACTTGGATTACTAGGATGAATAATGCATGTAATAAACTGAGTATGGTGTCACATACTTATAATCCCAGCACTAGGAAGACAGAAATAGGAATATACCTATGGCAACCATCTATGTATGCACACTTGTGCGTGCACACATGCACGCGCGCACACACACACAAATTGTGACAACTGAGAACATCTCAATGCTTTGCCAATAGTCATTCTCAAATTGGAATCTTAAAACATTGGGGTGACCCTGTTGCCCACCAAGTGCTGACTACTGTGACTTCAGAGCAGATAGAATGACAAACTCAAAACACTAAACTCAGAGAGCAGAAAGCAGATTATGTCCTTTGATAAATCCAGTTACATGAAGCACAGTGTTGATTGCAATTGGGTCCATCCCCACTGTACTCCAGAGTGATTTCTGTTCATGCCCTTTAGCCCAGCTGGCTACCCCAGGACCAGATTCCCTTTGTTTTCTAATTGAAGTATGGGAAGTAAGCCAAGAGTTCCCAGAGACAGCTTTAGACAGAAGACTTGGGAAACACTCCAGGCTTTTGAGCCCTTATTCCGTGTCACCAGTTTGATTCCGGAGGAAGGCCTGCCTGGGTGTCAGAATGTACTTCTTTGATGAAAAACAAAGCCGATTTATTCTATTTCCCTCATTTCTCCCAGAGTTTTCAGGCACAGTGTTATCAGGAAAGTTCTCCACCTTATAACAGTGATTTTATGGAAGATCAGAAGGGTTTTATTCTGCTGCTTACTGGCTATGTAAATTGGGTCTATAGTGTTTTAAAACACATTGTCCTCCATGATAGAGGGAGATTTGAACACCTTCCTTGCCCTTTTCTCACAATTATTTCCAGAAGAATTTGCCAACCCCAATTGTGACACATGTGCTATGAGTATTTATTATTATTGCTATTTTAGGGTCATTTTTTAAAGATGGACACGTTCACAATCTGATCTGATAAATATCCTTTTGTATGCAGTACTTCCTTGGCAAAAAACTCATTTGAGATATTTTCATTGGATTTAACCACTAACCAAAGTTGAATTCAAGAACCCCATTGGATTTTAAATCTGTTCACTACTGGATAAATAATGTGTTTGAAGAGAAAATAGCAAGCAGTGATTAACATCTTATTCTCAGGCATAACAGTCCTGCTGAAACTGCCCTTTTTTATACCCTATTATTATCAGTACGGTGTTATTACTTAATGTACATTGTGTTCCAGAGGATACTCATTGCATTTACGTTACATATACGTAATACATAAGCCCTACCCTTAAAAACCAGCCATTATAACCAAGGACAGGAAATCACAGTAGCTAACAGATATTGCAAGTGATATACATTCTGTGCTTGTTCATTGTAATCAGGCCTTTTATTCCACTTGTTACCTACTATACTTGGGATATGCTCAAGTATCCCAGTACTTCAGAATTAATTATCAGTGACTGTTTGTGTGTGTGCCGTTTCTGGCACTCTGCTCAGTACTTCCCTACATAGCATCTTAGTTGTAGATCTCATGGAATAAGGTGGTGCCTCTGTGTGTCTCAGATGTAGTGCCTAAGAGTCACTACTCCAGAAATATGTTTTCAGGGCTCATTTCATTATTCAATGTGCTTCCACATAAAGATTGCTTTGAATATTACAGAGAATTTAAAAATACAAACTATATAGTAACTTGACAATATTTGTGGGAAAATAAAACAAGAGCAAAGCCCAATCATTTACAGTTTATAAAGCTACATCATTAATTTGTTCTTTCTTTTCCAAATTGGGAGTTAGGGCTGATATGTCAAGTCATTTACCCAGTTGTGGCCTTCAGGCATGGTTGAATAGAAGAATCGCTTTAATAACTCAAAACAGTACACCTCAAGGTGGTTCTGGGAGTTGGCTCTATTTGCTCTTCCCTATGAACCACACCAAGTTGCAATACTAGACACAACTTCTAGATACTCAAATTTAGTTTTTTTCTTTGGCTCATGTGGTTCCAGGACAGAGCTGGCTAGTCCTGGGTTTTGGTTCCAACTGATTTTCAACCTCACCTATAGAGGAATCTCCAAACTTCATTTCACATGTGCTCCAGGTCGTCAGCCACTGTTCAGATGCACACACTGGGGAAGTCTAGGTAGCAAAGGTCACCATGGCATACTGGGTAGGTAGTGAAGAACAGACTTTAGAACCATTTATAATTTGGATTTGGTTGCTTTCTTGATGCTTTGGTTTTTATAGTTTCCATAATAAAATTTTACTAGCTTCTTTATGATCCTGCATTTGGAGACATGATTGTATTTAGAAAAAAATAGTGACTATTAGTAATATTTGCTATTACCTTGAGGACAGTGCTCATTTATGCCAAAATACAAGCTATGAGTTTCACATTTACTGATTTGATTTCCCATCTCCAATCTCATGCTCCATCCCAAGAATTGTAATAGTACTAATAACTTATTTATTGCGTTTACTTCTCAGTGCTCTTTTGAACATCTTATTTGAATCAGTTTCCTCAAGTATTAAGAGCTTCACAGTATTGCACATATGACTTTTCCAACCCAGCTCCAGTAATTCTTTATAATTCTGTAATTTCTTTGGCATATGCTTCAGGATTATCAGGTAGAAGGGAAGGTAATATGTGTAAGTTGCTTCATAATAGTGTCTCTTACATAGCGTTCTACCAATGTGACCTTACTGTTCACATAAGTACAATAATACCTTCTTGTTTCTAGTTGGTTTCCTGAGACCTAGAAATACTCTACCTTTACTATTCTTCTTTGTCATATAATATTGGGCAGCACGTGAATTATTAGCTAGATAATCACTTGAAGAATTAAGTGAACTCTTTTTACATCTTTATTTATTTATTGGACAGGTAGACCCTTGTCATGGTACAGATATGGAAGTCAGAGGACAAACTGGGAATTGAATTGGTTCTCTTTTAATTATGTAAGTCTAGAGAATGAATTTAGGTCTTCAGCCTTGGCAGCAAGCACCTTTATCCATAAGGCCATCTCATGGCCCAAAGAACCAGGTCATTAGGAATCCAATTTCATTGTTTTTATTTGATCAAATACTCAAGTGAAGTGAAGGAACAATGGAATTATTTTATTCTATGTATTATCTCTATTCTTTTCCCCCATTTTATTGTGCTAGGGATGGGATTGAGATCTGAGCTATACCCCTAGCTATGTTTTATTATTGTATTCTCTAAGGATGATATTATTTACCTTTCTACACTCTCATGGATGGTAAATTCTACATCTAGGCAGCTAGCTATCCTCAATTTCTGGTTTCTTTGACAACCATCATATAAATGGTAAGGACCTTTTATGAAGGGTGAGTGTCATTATCATAATAGTAGCCTGGAGCAAAATTTCAATGTCAGGATTAAACTAATTGAAATTATAGTAAGTTTTTTGGTAAATGTTAGTTGGGTATCTTACGTAAGCAGAGTGAAGATATCTTCTTTCCATGACTAACCAGTGAAGAGGATCATTTCCACAGTTAGCCAGAAGAAATTCAGCCTGTCAATCTTTTTACCACATGAGAGAGGTTTGTTTCCATGTCTTTAGGAAGAAAACAATATTAAAACAACCATAAATTAACCAAGTTGCTCTTTGGGTTCTTATCCCTTAATCCTCTCATGTGTCTAGAGTTCACCTACCTGAACTCTAAAGACTCCTTTAGATAGGAGTCTTGTGAAGTGAGCTGAGGGAGAATAAAGGAGTGCAGAGAGAGTCCGTGCCAGACTCCTCTGATGAAGCTCAGGACAGAGAAAGGTGCTTTCTTATGAACCGACCTGGTGATTAAATCCAGAATGGCAAGCAGTAATGGGCTGTAACTTTGATGTGTCTTCTTCCCCTCCTCTTCCTGTCTGAGTCTAGGCTGGTGTAGTGTCATCTAACAGACATCAGTCCTCAGCTTCTTTTTGAAGTGATTGCTCCTCTCATAAAGAGTTAGTTTTCCCATTAATTAAATCACTACTATCTGCCATTAGATTTTAATATCAAACCCTGGAAACAACTGATCTTTTTTCCACCTCCATACAAAACATAGTGTGCTCTTGTTAAGAATGTGTGTGATAGGGTACATTGATGGTAAAAGAAACACAGGCCTTATTTTCCTTTTTCATTACATTTAATGTAGGTTAATTCTCTTCATTAATTTTAAGAGTTAAATATAATTTTAAAAGTGTGTATGCATGTGTACCATAATCACATACATATTAATACACAATCTATTTGTTCACTAGGCAACTATCTCTTAGAAAATTAAATATGAATACAAGATAAAGTTTTCATTTGGGCAGGCAATTTGATCAGTGTGTTTTCTCTGTTGGCCACACTCTTATCACCTGATCACATGTCAGGTCTTCCCTCGCAGGCTTATACACTCTCATGATTAAAGTCAGTTCTGCTATAGACTGGTCACAGTCTGTGTGGCTAGCCTAGAACTAGAACCATGTCCTGGAAGTTCTATATCACTCCAGGCAAGACATCATCCCCAGTGTTAAAGGCCTTACAAAATACTTGTAGGTCTCCTGAAACTATCAGTTTTCCCTTCAAGTAGAATCCCAGAGCCTCAGACTTATAAACCACTGGATATTTAGTTGAAAACATGAGTGCATCTAGTTTGACAATTCATAACTCATGGTAGGAAAGGCACTCAGTAAATGGTGGATTTATTTCTTTGGACATTATTTTGTTTTTGAGGCAAGGTCTCTTGTAGGCCAGGTTGACCTCAAGCTCATTGTGTAACTGAGGATTTCCTCGAACTTTGGGTCTTCTGACTCCAATCCTCCAATGCTGGGATTGCAGGAATGCTTCTGGTGTAGGCATGGTGCTAGGTGAACATCAAGCCTAGAGCTTCCTACATGCTAGGCAGGCAGTCTGCTAAATGAACTGAGTCCTTGTCCTTTTAGCCAGCACGGTTTGTGTAGTTGCATTGTTTCACTTGGAAACTATTTGCAGAGTGCTCACCCTGTGCACAACCCTGTTTTAAGTATACACATATAAATGGATACTGGCAGTATACTAAGAACTACAGCTTCTAAAAAAAAAAATAAGTTTACATGATGCAGGAGCTAATGGAATGTTTTTCCTCAGTGCAATGAAAAATCTACTAGTTGAGAAGGCACCAATATTTTAAGAAATTAAATGGCTGCAACAGTTCAATTCACAAATCAGAACTCCGGGTGCTGAGCCAAGCTGCATTTTAGAATGTGAAGTGCTGAAGAGTGTGCAAGCAGTCAGTGAATGCCCCAGTGGCCAGTCCCCCTTGAACTCCCCAGATCTAAACAGAAGATGCTTCTGATGCTGTGATGAAAGGAAGGGACTCTGCACAGATAGGAGGGGGGAATCTCCCCTTGTAGGTAGGTCTGGGATCCTGTTCCTCTGTGCTTACTGGGCCTCTCTCCTTATAGGCTGACTTGTAGTCACAGGAGGTGGTTTGCTAGTTAGTAGGTTTCTATGACTTTTTAAGTGGAATTCAGAAAGTCTGATCACACATTAAATAAGTTTCCCATGATGCTTTATTACCTATAAAGACCAGCTTTGAGGTCCCTCAAAGTTTCTTTCAAACATGCTGATGTTGGGACATTCAATTCAGTTCAGTTTTACAGTTAATGTTGGTTTTTAAGAACCTCACCAAAACCTTGGCTACTTATATATAAACAGGATTTCTAAATTTCAAATGTCACAGAGATGTGGAAGCAACTCCCAAGCTTGTCTCAACACAGTCTTTTATTAATCTCTAGAAAAATCTTCTCTCTCTGAAAAATGTGGAGCTACTGAGTACCAGTCTCAGCACTTTCCCAGGGCTCAAAGCAGGACTTCTACAGCAAGGGAAAACTGACTGGGGAAAGGGGTCTGAGGGGTGGAATAAACTGACTGACTCAAGCATGTTCCTCCTACAAGTTTTTTTATTCCTTGTGTGAAGAAGAAGAAAAGGGCCATTTTCCACAAAGCTTTCAGTTTATACAGGCATACAAACAAGTTAGCAATTCCATAGGTAGCAATATAGTATCAAACATGCATTTCTTAGAATCACAAATCTAGTGGATCTGAGATGCCTTATGTCTCAGATGGGGTGTCTTTTTGAAGTTCCCTGGCAGATATAGGGAGGAGTAATTAACAATGGGACTTTAAATCAATCACTGCAGAATTCTAAGAAGTTTTCATGCACTAATTACATTTCTTAAGTGTAACTAGAAGTTTCTGATTAACAGCAGCACTGTTATGTTCCTGAGCAATTCAGCTTTCTTACCTGGTGTCTGGGCTTGGGAGGAATGCAGGGTGCTTGATTTGCATTACTGTCTAACTGCCTGAATTAAAAAGGAGCCTCTTCCCAATCCTCCCCTTCTCCCTTCTCTCTCCCCATGTCCCCTTCCCCCATCCTCGTGCTCCCAACTTTTGCCCGGTGATCTTGTCTACTTCCAATATCCAGAAGGATAACTATATGTTTTTCTTTGAGTTCACCTTCTTATTTAGCTTCTCTAGGATCACAAATTATAGGCTCAATGTCCTTTGTTTATGACTAGAATCTACTTATGAGTGAGTACATACCATATTCATCTTTTTGGGTCTGGGTTATCTCACTCAGTAAAGTGTTTTTTGTTTCCTTCCATTTACATGCAAAATTCAAGATGTCATTGTTTTTTACCGCTGAGTAAAACTCTAATGTGTATATGTGTCACCCCTTCTTTATCCATTCTTCTATTGAGGGGCACCTAGGTTGTTTCCAGGTTCTGACTATTGCAAATAGTGCTGCTATAAACATAGTTGAACAAATGCTTTTGTAGTATGATTGGGCATCTCTTGGGTATATTCCCAAGAGTGAAATTGCTGGATCCTGATAATGGCACTGGGTTTTGATTCTACTGCATGTACTGGTTTTTTGGGAGCCTAGTCTGTTTGGATGCACACCTTCCTAGACCTGGATGAAGAGGGGAGGGCCTTTGACTTCCCACAGGGCAGGGCACCCTGACTTCTCTTAGGTTTGGAGAGGGAGGGAAGGAGGAATGGGAGAAGTGGGAGGGAAATGGGAAGAGGGAAGGACGTGGAAATTTTTAATAAATAAATTAATTAAAAAATAAAAGGAGCTTTTTTGGAGACTTTGCTTTTGACTCCAGGAGGGTGTCCAAATGAGATTTTTTTTCTTTCTGAGGCTGGTTTTAGCAACTTAGGCCCTCTTCCTGTATAAACATTTAGTTCTGAGCTACGATCTTATGTTAATTGAAACCAATTTGACCGGTAAATGCAGAATATATGTTTGTTAGGTTAGAACAGAAGACCAGTAGATGATACCTTCCTGAGTCTGCTGTTAGAGCACACATTCTGTCCCTCTATTCTATGCCTCCTGTTTGGGACTCCTTTCTTCTCAACAAGTCCTGTCAATATGAGAACAAAGGTTTGACTGAGTGGATGCTTTCATACCAGTGTTCATGGTATAGGGGGAACTTATCCATTTACCCTACTGGAAAAGTCGGGTTTATGCTCTGCTGTGATATTATAGAAGGGAGAAATGCCATGATTTCACAAGGTTTCTACAAAATTGACCTATCAAAAGATAGGTGTTCCCGCAGCTTTGCAAAAGAGTTTCCCGATGTGGAGTGTCCATACTCCTGTAGATTTGTGGGATCCCCACACTGCAGTCGCAGACAGCTATTGCCTTTCAATGGACACTGTGGCTCAGAGCTCAATGGCCTGTTCTGGGATCTAAGCTAATTGGGTGCCACTACGAGCAAACCAAGCCAGGAAACTTAAAGAAGTCCTGTTTTCTGGATGCCCTTAGTTTAATGTTACTCAGGTTATAACCTGTGGGGTTTAGAATGACCTGCAAATCTTGACAGAAAACTTCAGACTCTTGAATACTGCCTCAGACCTAATGAATCTAGGATGAGCCCAGGAACCCGACTTTTTGCTATATCTCTCGAGATAAATAATCCGTCATGGGACTCTGATGCTCTGTAGTTGCCTTCTGCTACTCTAACCTCTGTAAATCATGCATTCCTAAAACACAGATGAGAGTCTGTTAGTGAAAACTCCTTTATTTTCCACTCTGTCTAAGGTATTGCCCCATACTTTTAAACCTTCTCCCCTTTCCATATGCTCCTGCATCACTTCCAACTCCTGGATAGCCCTGGACTATGGCTGACTTAACAGGCAAAGGCACACAAAAACTGACTTCACAAGTTCTTCTCTGGCATTCATATGCACACCATGTCACATATTCACACATATGTACACATATAGTAATCATAAATATTAGAAAGGTGTCAATTATTTTACATAAACTCATATAGCCAAGTTTGCATCGTGTGTGTATGTGCTTGACTATCTTTTTATATTTTTGGGCCTTCATTAATGACACCTCTTTTATCCTTTTTTTTTTCCCTTCAGCTGTTTGAGAAACTCCACTTCCAACTCACTTTGACAGACCAAATTGAAAATTCATCTCCAATCTGATTGTTTTGCTGTTCTTTCCTGCTCCTCCCTTTTAATTGTCTTTCTACCACATGGCTGCTGTACAGACAATTAGCATTTATCCCAGCACAGTTCACTGTATTCTGTAATTACAGATGTGGGAGCTTGTTTCCAAGATGGCGCTCAATAAATCTTCTAGTATCTAGAATCAATACTTCTGTCTAGTCCCTTTCCACACAGCATCTGTGAGGCTTCTGAGGCCTGCTACTGTAGTAGACAGCTGGCTTCTATTGTCTCTCTTGGACTCTCACTGTGGGAAAGCCATTTGTCATGTTGAAACTTGACTCTAGGGTCACCCAGGTGCTGAGAAACAGAGTCTATTAGCATACAATGTGAGGGGAGCACACTGTAAGTATAAGATCTCTGTGATAAGATCAAATATTTCAGCCCCAATCCATACTCTGATGACTAGAGATTCCACTGCCTTCTTGTGCATAACCTTACAAGGTTATGCATCTAACAGACATGTTCCCAAATTCTGGCATACAAAGACCATACGATATGATAAGTAGCTGTTGCTGCTTGTGGTGGGTATATCTCATGCAGTGACACTATACAATGATGGGTATGAATATCTCTAGACCACTGATCTTGACCTCTGCCTCTTGCTTAACACCAATGGTTCATTAGGTATCCCCAAAATGCTGTGTATATGTATCTATACTGGAGTATGTGCATGTGTCAGGGGAGGGCAAAAGTCCACTTTCAAAGCCTTCCTCAGTTGCTTTTCACCTTATTTTTTTGAGATAGTCTCACTGATCTTAGACCTGACTGATTTCAGCTAAACTAGTTAGGTGTTGAGACTCAGGGGATCTTGTCTCCACCTCATGCTGTGTAGCATCCCATTGGGATTTTGTACAAAGGTTGTCAGCAATTAAACTCATGCCCTCGTATGTATTATATGTATAGCTCTGACTAAGTCATTTAGCAAGCCTTCTAAAGTTACCTTTTAATGGGAAAATAAATAACCACAAATACAGATAGCTATTTAGTAAGTATGGATCTTACCAGTTCTGTTGCTCTCATTGTTGCTAGTAGTAGGGAAGTACCCAGAGCTTGCATGAAGCACCAGATTGTTCATACTTTTTTTTGAAAGGGTGTACTGGAAGTATTATCAACTAACAATTGAAATCAACTGATGTACATAAACTTCTAGCCACTTCCCAAAAGCTACAACCTAGTTAGCAACTCTGCAGACTATATTGATAGGTATTTTAAAAGTTCATCTTTGGCCCATACCCTGTGGGACATATTCTGGTGGGCACTTCAGTTCTTCTTTCTCATCTGATGCTTCTCTCAACCTTGTGCAATGGGTATGTCCTTTAGTTCTCTCTGTTTTATGAGTCAGGATGTTGAGTTTAAGAAGGTGGATTTGCCAGAGTGGCTGTAATGAGCACAGGATTTGGACTTCATCTCAGAGGACTTCCAAGCTTGTGCTCATGTCATGACCTTCCTCTCCAGTTTCTCCAGGAGCTCTCATCCTATGACTGCATGCTCCCATTCCTCCTCACACTGTATTACACATGCGGTGTGATTTCCAGAACAACCAATCACAATGTGAGAGATGTAAAAAATTCCCCACAACAATGACTTTTAATTGTTTAAAAAATGTGTACTTGTAAACTTCTAGTTATAGGCAATTTGCATTGTTATAGATTCTTGTATATTGATACACATATAAAATTGCCTTTGTATTCCTAAGATAATTTATATATTGATATAAATTCAAATTTTATTTGTTATATTGAGTATGCTCCTATTTCTGTTTATAATATTTGTATACAAATATAAAGTTATTTTGTCATATTGCATGAACACACACACAGATATATACATATATATACATATCCGTTTCTACATCTGCTTAAAATATTTGCATATTGATGCAATTTTAGGCTACTTCTATCATATTGCACTGTATATTTCTAACTCTGATCTAGATATTTATATGTATTGTTACCATTTGAGGTCATTGTCCTCATTGATGCACATCTATTTAAAGATTGTTTATTTTTTATAATGTGAACTTTTAGTCTTTGAGCTATATAAGTGTTAAGAGCTACAGGTTAATAGTTACACGTTTGTCATATTTTTAGTTATGTTAGTCAGGTTCTCTAGATGCACAAGATGTGCTCTGCATAGATAGGTAATCTTTCAACACTTCAAAGAACTGTAAAATATGACATTTAAATAACTCAGGATTCTGTTGAAGTGAGCCATGATTCTTCCTGGCAGCACTGATCTATTTCCAAGAGAACATGGGGTACTGATGACACTCAACTTGGAGCCTTTCTTCTTGAAAAAAAAAACTGTCTTTGGGAAAAGAACTGCCCTCGCCTCGACTACTAATAGTATGCATGCTGTCCAAATTGGCAAGCGGGACACAAACAAAACAGCTGCCAAACCTTGCTAAGACAGGGTAGGACAGTATTTCAAATTTTTGTGCTTCTGAAAATGGTTTGTCAGACACTCTAGACCTTAGCCTAAATTGTTTGCCCCAATGTTACAAAAGAGACTTTGGGTGATTGTTAAGCTACCCAGAAGGTAGTTGCTTGTTTGCACTTCCTGCTTGCTCAGGTAATATTAATTTCCATCTCAGGTCTTTGATGGGGTTGGAGATGAGTTTGTCATAGCTACTTTGCTCTCATAACTTAACTAAGACATTTTAGTATAAGATATAGACTCCTCATGATAGGACAACATTGAAATAGTCTGTTATTTGCTAATTACCTTAGACTGGACATTTAGCATGTGTTTCTTGCTTAATGTTGTTCATATTGGTTGTAGTTGTATTTTTTCCTTTCTTTCTCCTGAACAATGTCTGATACTTGTTCTTATTGTATATAGTTTTCTCTCTTTGAGACAAGGTTTCTCTTTATTACAGTCCTAGATGTCCTGAAACTAGCTCTTATAGACCAGGTTATGCTCAGACTCACAGAGATCCTCCTGCCTCTGCCTCCCACGTGCTGGGAGTAAAGGTGTGCATCACTGCTGCCTGGCTTGTATATAGTTTTTTATTAGACAAATTTATTTAGACAAAAGGGGGATGTGTTATGGGAATCTTTTCAGCCAATAGCCTTTGGGTACCAGCCCATTATGAAGTGGTGTGAGAATTGATAAGCACAGACAGGAAGCGAGCGAGCTCTCTTGGGTGGTAGAAGGAGTTCTGTTCACAGATTCCAGGGCCCACAAAACAAAAGACTGCAGATCTCTACCCTTGTTTTGAGTTTTCCCCAAAATAAATATTGGTTATCCTTTTTTGGGGGAGGGCTCTGGTGGACTTCCTTAATTATGCATACAAATGACTTTTAATTGTTTAAAAATGTGTCAAGGTCATTTTTTTTCTTTAGTATTTGCTCATACAATATATCCCAACCACAGCCTCTCCTCCTCTCTTTCTCCCAGTCCTGTCCATCTTGCCTCTCCCCCAGATACACAGCTCCTCTGTTTTCTTTCAGAAAGGAGCAGACCTCCCGGTGATATCAATTGAACATAGCATAACAAGCCAGGTCCAGTAAGACTACTCATAAAATCCTCATATCAAGGCTGAACAAGGTAACCCAACAGGAGGAAAAGGGTCCCATGAGCAGTCAAAAGAGTCAGACACACCCCCACCCCCACTGTTAAGAGTCCAATAAAATCCCCAAGCTAAACAACTACAACATGTATTCAGAGGGCCAAGTACAGACCCATGCAGGCTCTGTGGTTACTTCAGTCCCTGCTGTGAGCCCCTATGAACCCTAGTTGATTCTATAGGTTGTGTTTTCTTGGTGTCCTTGACTCTTCTGACTTCTACAATCCTTCCTCCCACTCTTCTGCTGATTGGGGGACATGTTTCCATGCTCTGGCTGATATTTAGCTGTAGGTGTCTATATCTGCTCCCATCAAGCACTGGAGGAAGGCAGCTCTGGTGGTGATTCAGCTAGACACTGATCTATGAGTATAACAGAATATCATTAGGAATAATTTCATTGACTTTTTTCCTTTTTCTTTTCTTTATTTCTCTTTTTTCTTTTTCCTTTTTCTTTTTTTGCCAGTTATGTTTGGTACTACCCTAGGTCTCTCAACCATCTATATTCTTGATCTGAACATCCAGGCAGTGTAGAACATCTGTTCTGTAGTGACTTAGGTTTCAAGTCAGGCCAGTCATTGATTAGCCACTCCCATAAGCTCCGAACCACCCATTGTCTCAGTGCATCCTGCAGGCAGGACAGGTTATGAGTATAAGTTTCTTTTTGGTTGGGTTGGTGTCCCAGTCCCAGCATTGGAAACATAGCCTTGACTACAGAAGATGGCCAGTACCAGGAGTCTACACTAGGCTCATTCTCATAGGTCAGAAAGTTTCTGCTACACTAGGTTTTCACATTCTCTCTGAAATACACCTATTCCAGTGTTTCTCCCTGTATTGTTTCCCTCCTGTTTCCATCCCTACCACTCTCAACCCATTTACAAAATCTATATTTCTCCTTCCCAGAGATATCCATGTGCCCACCCCACACACCCCTCCTTTTTATTTAACTTCTCTGGGCCTGTGAATTGTATCATGGTTATGGTTATGGTTATCTGTTACTCAACAGCTAATATTCAGTTATATGTGACTACATATCATGTTTGTCTGTCTCAGACTGGGTTGCCTTGCTTGGGATTTGCTTGTTTTTTTTCTAATTTCATCTATTTGCCTGAAAATTTCATGATATCATTTTTTCCTAATAACTCCATTGTGTAAATTTACCATTTCCTAACAACTCCATTGTGTAAATTTACCACATTTTAAAATTTATTCTTTCTTTGGGGGTCAGTGGAATTTTTTACAGAAAAAGATTCATATGGATATGGGACCTATTTTTTAGAAGTAAATATTTCCATAGTGATGAATGAAAAACTTACAGACTATAAATAAATAGTTATTCCCTATGAATAAGGGAGTAATTTTATTTTATAGAAAATTAAGACCCAGGGAGATTTAAAAACCAGCAATGACTAACTTTACAGCCTTGGTACCTAATTGCCTTTTAAAAAATAAAGAAAAAATAAAAAGGAAAATGGAGAGGTTTTCTGTGCCAACTAAACTCTCAGCAGGTTAAAACATTTGCCACATAATTCTAATGGCTTTAGTTTGATTCCTGAGATCCACATTGTAGAATGGGAGAAGAGATTCTCACAAGTTATCCTCTCACTTCCACACGTATACTATGGTATAGAAACATACATACACACTAAATAAATTAATGTAATTGTAAAAATGAAGGTCTTCCTGGCTGGAGAGAATGGTTCTGTGTATGAAGTAAATGGTTCTGTGTATGAAGAACTTGGCTTTTAAGCAGGAGGATCTGATTTGACCTTCACAACTATTCTAGAAACACCAGGCACCCCAGTACATGGGGTACTGAAGACACTCAACTTGGAGCCTTTCTTCTTGAAAAAAAAAACTGTCTTTGGGAAAAGAACTGCCCTTGCCTCGACTACTAACAGTATGCATACTGTCCAACCAGAGGAAAGGCTTCTAGGAGGGGTTTAATAAATTAACAAGCTCTCCCCCTAATGCCTGACACTCAGTGAATGATAATACATTTTTTCCCCTGTTGTCATTATTGCAGTATTGTGTAAGCCTCCGCACTTTCTGTGGATACCCAGGCCTAATCCAGGAGCGTACTTTCCTGAACCAGGGCCACGAGAATGGACGACTGTCCTAAGGGTTTAAACAGACAAACACAAGAGACCTGCTCGCTTGCCAAAGAGTAAAAAAAGCCCTTTATTAAACTCAAGTCGGGTATTTATACCAGGAGGCAAGAGGGTTCAAAAGGGCATGGCCCCCTCCCATCAGGAGCAGTAGAATAGATTAATACATTCCCAGCGCCTCAGGCAGAATCAGCTATGGGGGAGGCAGGCTTGGGAGGCATGTAGGGCCTGCAGCTGCAACCTTGTTTACAGGTGGAATTACCATAACAAAGACAGCCAAGTTCTTTCTAAGCTACCCTCAAGCCAGTGCTAGTGCAGAATCTCCAGGGGCCAGAGGTCAAACAGCCCTGCGAAATGCCAAGGAAGAAAAGGGAAAAAGACTTGGGTACCTACAGTATTGTATGGACTACTGAGAATCATCATTTCTGGATGAGAAGTGGGCATCCTTTCTTGACCAAACCAGCCTCCTCACCTGCCTCTGTATTGTCTATCAAAGTTCAGAACCTTGGCATCATGTCTCGCACACCACTGCCCTGCATTTCTTAGGTTGGAATTAGTCTCTTTTGGAGATCAGTCAACTGAGTCCTCATGCACTGGTCAAATTTTCTAGGTAACTTTTACAGGGTAACTGAATGTTCAATGTTCTCAAAAGTCACCTACAGAACTTTGTGAAAACTCCCGTTTAGTTCCCAATGAATAACATAATGCTGACATTATGTTATTTAACAATAACATAATTATGTTATTTAGCAATAACATAATAAGTTATGTTAGCTTTAGCAAAGTGAGTTTTAAACTGCCAGTATCCTCCATCCCCCACTTGAGAAGGAACATGTAAGCTCTGGTCATTTCTTCTCCCTTATGCATGCGCAGCATATTGTAATCTTGGGTGCAGTTGCGTTATTGCTAATTTCAGCCTCAGCCATGCTGCTTAGAATTATTAACAGTCACCACAGGACTACTATCCTGTCCCTTACAATGAGGCTAATTTCATCATTACTATATTTATAATTATGTGGACCCTTCGGCATATTAGCCACTGTGGGGATGACTCCAACGGGTGCTCTTTTTCTGTTGGTTGTTTTGGGACGAGTGGTTTTTATAGGCTCCACTTCCTTTTTTTATCCAGGATGCTCTTTTTGCCATGGACTCCATGACTTAATGACGTTTGTTGTACTGGAGCTTGTTGCTGGGTAGGAGGAAAATCACCCTTTGTGATTGTCCTAAGACACTGCCCAGAAAGGTCATATGGGTGACTCTTACACTTAATCTCCTCCACCTAGTAGTGCCATTGTATTTGACACTCTACCCTAGAGGAGTTGTATTTTCCAGTTATTGACATTTCTGCTTGAAGTGAAACGGGGTGTTGAAGGTAGGGTTCAATCCCAGACACAAGCAAAGCTAAGGTCTTGTACATTCATCAAGTTTATTTTGAGCATTGACAATGTGGATTACTACCAGAATGAAAAGTACATTTCCCCAACCTCAAGAATTTCAGTCAAATGCAAGAGACAGGCATGGAAAATTAAAAGTAGTGTGTTACTGTGCTGTGCGTGAGTGAATGAGATAGCTCACTGTAGGAGTTCCAGTCCATCCTGAGGCAGAGAGGAGATGCCTCCTTATGTGACAGTGGCTTTCAAGTAAGGAAAAGTACAAAGAAAGGGAAGATGTGGTAAGCAGTAGAAGACATGCAGATCCTGGGATGAGCTGATGAAATACATGTATTTCCTTCCCATTCATTACATTCTTTACCCCAAATAGTCCTTCATTTTTTATCCTTTTTGTAAATTCAAACTCATTCACATGCCTTTTTTGCAATTAATTGAAGATTGAACTTAATTGATGATGAATTAAGTTGGGGACTTGGAGTAGCATTCAGGACTGAGCTCCTGTGGATATTAATTTATTCCTGTAGTTTCATAGTTTTGCAGTTCATCCAAATGTCTCACATCTGTGTTAAAAATAAAACTCAGAGTCAGGGCAGTCTAATTAGGTGGCTTAACCCAACACTGTGGCTCTCAGTCTTCACCAAGCTCTGCTGCTTTGATGGTTACCAAATTAGATGGATAAGTTAATCAAAGGTCTGATTAAATAGCACAGCTATGTGGCATGAAGTTGTGATTTCCAGGCTTCAGTCCAGGCAGAATCTCTAGGGAAGAAAGAAATGGAGCTGAGTTCCAAAGGCCAGGGCTTATGTGAGGAAGAGTTTTATAAAGCACTTTGGAGGGAATTGGTTGCTGAGGTCTTAAATCTTAAGGTGATGGCTACCTGGGAAGCTAACTCGCAGAGAAGGGTGTGGTAGAGAAGGGTGTGGTAGATTATGATGACCCAGTCTCACATCCAAACTCAGAAAAAGAACTAGAACCTTTCTTTGTCAGATTCTTGGCTTGGCTCTGTGGTGGTGTGCATGTATGTGCATGCATTTGGAAGCCAGAAGTTGATGTGAGGTGTATCCCTCAGTTGTTCTCCACCTTACTTTTTTTTAAAAATTTATTTATTTATTAAAAATTTCCCCCTCCTTCCCACCTCCCTTTTCCCTCCCGCTCCCCCCACCCCTCCCTCTTCAGTCCTAAGAGGAGTCAGGGTTCCCTGCCCCGTGGGAAGTCCAAGCCCCCCCCCCATCCAGGTCTAGGAAGGCGAGCATCAAACAAACCAGGATCCCACAAAGCCAGTCCATGCAGTAGAAAGAAAACCCAGTGCCATTGTCCTTGGCTTCTCAATCAGCCTTCATTGCCAGCTAGGTTCAGAGAGTCTGATTTGATCACATACTCCATCAGTCCCTGTACAGCTGGCCTTGGTGAGCTCCCATTAGATTAGATCAGTCCCAGCGGCTCAGTGAGTGGATGCACCCCTCGCAGTCCTGACTTCCTTGCTCATGTTCTCCCTCCTTCTGCCCCTCATTTGAACTCCAGTGGCACAGACAATAAGAGCAACAATGAATAAATGGGACCTCCTGAAACTGAGAAGCTTCTGTAAAGCAAAGGACACTGTCATTAAGACAAAAAGGCAACCTACTGACTGGGAGAAGATCTTCACCAACCCCTCATCAGACAAAGGTCTGATCTCCAAAATATATAAAGAACTCAAAAAAACTAGACACTAAAACTCTAATTAACCCAATTAAAAAATGGGGTGCTCATCTGAACAGAAAATTCACAACAGATGAACTTCGAATGGCCAAAAGACACTTAAGGTCATGCTCAACCTCCTTAGCGATCAGGGAATTGCAAATCCAAACAACTTTGAGATACCATCTTATACCTGTCAGAATAGCTCAAATCAAAAACACCAATGATAGCCTATGTGGGAGAGGATGTGGAGTAAGGGGAACACTCATTCATTGTTGGTGGGAATGCAAACTTGTGCAGCCACTTTGGAAATCAGTGTGGCGGTTTCTCAGGAAACTGGGAGTCAACCTACCTCAGGACCCAGCAGTTCCACTCTTGGGAATATACCCAAGAGATGCCCAATCATACTACAAAAGCATTTGTTCAACTTTGTCCACTTTACTTTTTGAGAAATGCTCTATCTGATCTGGGAGCTCACCAATTCAATTAGACTAGCTGGTCAGTGAGGTCTAATGATCCATTTATGTCTATACTTCCTTCTTTTCAACACTGGAATTGCAGATGTATGCCTTCTCTGTGGGTTATTAGGATCCAGATTCAGGTCCTCCTAACTGCCCAGCAAGTACTTTACTCAGTGAGCTATCTTCCCAGCCCCTCCTTCAGCAGGTTCATCATGCCTGCTATAGAGTGGGTTGGGGGTTGGATGGTTACTCTTCTCTTTTATTGCCCTCCATTTATCTAACCTAACTTTGCATTTTGCCCCTAAGATCTTTAAGTTATTATGTTTTACTCTGACCAGATTTCAGTTTCTTTTCCCACTCAACACTATGGCTATGCCTTGGTACTCCCCTTACTTTCCGTACACTTCGCCCTTTTTACTTACCTGGTTTCTGTAGTTGCTCCAGGTTGTATAGTCACCCTTGAAGTCTTGCAACTAGGAACCTCAGATGTCAGAAACCTTGTAATATTTGTTTTTTTTTCCTAGTTCCATACATTTTCCTTCAAATTTTGTAATTGTATTTTCTTTATATGTACCACATTTCCGTTAATCATTTGTCAGCTGAAGGGCATTTAGGTTGTTTCAGTTCCTTAGCTATTGTGATTAGAGCAGCAGTAAGATTGGGCTCTCACTTTGTAGCTCAGACTAGCTTTGATCTGTCACCAATCCTCAGGCCTTTGCCTTCTAGGTTCTATGATAGGCGAGAGTTACCCACACCCAACTCCTACTCAACCCAACTCCTACTCACTTCCTTAAAGGCCAGTGTCTTGTAAATGCAGTTATTAGGATAAAAGAGGTGGGTGTTGTTTGGAATTCTGAGGTGGATCATTAGAAGGTGTATGTTAATCTGTTAAATTAAAATGTGGGCCTTGAGTTCCATGGAATTCCTCCACATTCATGCCCCATGCCATTCTTTCCACAATGGTCTTCACATAAATAAGGAATATTTCCCCCCACTGAATGACCTCAGCGTTTTGATAGCAAGTTTTATGAAAGTGTGTACGTATAGCTGACACCACTTACTTTTGGGACAGTGGTTGTTCCTGTCCTGTTAGCCCTACATTCTTGAGGTTTTTCATCTAACTCTACCCTTCCTTACTATCAGATGACCAGCATTATACAGAATCTGACTGGGTCCTTATTTCTATGAGATGAAGAGGAGGTTCAGGTACCAACTGAACCCATTATAACTTTAAATTAGACATAAGTATAGGCATTGAAAATGCCACAAGGTATAGTGATCTTTAATGGCACATAAGTTTAATGAATTAAGGAGAGAATTCTACCTATGAACAATGCGGTGCTAGTTTTTTGGGGGGTTGGTTTTCTGTTATTGTTTTGTTTCTGCATATTTATTTCCTTCAATGGATCCATGTAATTTCTATAATAATAAAAAGTGTATTTTCAAAATCTCAGCATAGAATTTATATTTAAAAATTACTTCACAACTATTATTTTATCCCTGTCTTGAACCAAATGCATTACCAGATAAACGATGTGGCAAAATGAAATGGACAAATCTTTAAAGAAAATTCATTTATTTATTTAACAAGTTTGTAAATTTGGATTTTATTTCTGTCTCTGCATGGTTTATAATGTTTAAATAAAGAATCCATGTGGTGATGTTTTTTCCTTTTTCTTATTTTACCTATTCTTTCTCTCCCTCTCTTTTCCTCTCTCTCTCCCTCTCCCTCTCTTTCTTTCCTTCTATTCTATCCTGTCCAGTCTGAAGTGTCCTGGATCCCCAACAAACATTACTCTGGGATTTATGGCCTGATGAAGCTGGTTCTGACCAAGACTCTACCTGCCAACCTTGAGAGAGTCATTGTCCTAGACACTGACATTACCTTTGCAACTGACATTGCAGAGCTATGGGCCGTGTTCCATAAGTTTAAAGGTAGGAGTTAAATAAGACATGCTGATGTTTTTAAAGGTATTCTAATTATTATCTCGTGTGTGTGTGTGTGTGTGTGTGTGTGTGTGTGTGTGTGTGTGTAACACGTCCACTGTTGCACATGCCATAGAGTTCATGTGGAGGTCAGTACAAATTTTGAGAGTCAGGTCTCTCCTTCCTCTTTTAATGGCAGGGTTTGATTCAGGTGGCCAGGCTTGCAAATCTAGCAATTTAACTCATGGAGCCATCTTCAGAGGCAGTGTTTTTTTTGTTGTTGTTGTTGTTTGTTTGTTTGTTTTTAATGTGGTTCTGGGGATTGAATTTAGGGCCTTATATGGACCAGGCAAGCATGCTACCACTGAGCCAATGCCTGGATATGAACTTAATGATAGCATCAATAAGAAATCACACACATAAAAATCAACTCTACTCTAATTTCAGACTAGTTAAAGTAAAACTGAATTTTATATTTATTCAGCAATTGAAGAGATTGGATGCATTTTTATTGAAAATTTCAGTTTAGGAGATTTCGTAGTCAGCAAATAATTAGCTGTGTATATTTTTATGCACATGACCAAATGTTGATATACCTTTTTGTATGTGTGTTTTTAAACTTTTTCCTTTTATTGAAAAAATATTGCTAATATTTTATTTTTTCCTCATATAATATATTCAGAGTACACTTTCGCCTCTGTCTGTGTTTACTCCTACCAATTCCTTCCCATGTTTCATTCAGATTCACCCCCCTTTTCCGTCTCTATTAGAAAGCAAATAGACTTCAAAGGGATAACAATATAATAAAATCTAATACAGTAAGATCAAATTGGCCTACCTTTAAATGTAGTTTGCTTTCCCATTGAGACTCCTTTAGATAAAACAAAATTAAGATTTGCAAGTGGTTATCAACTGGGGCTAGAGACTGGGCTAGGCCTGGGATGGGGCAGGTGTTCACGTCACCGTTCAGCTTGAAGACTCCATTGCAGATACTGCGGTCTGTGTGCATGCTGCTTCAGTCTCTGAGTGCATATACAAGTTTATCCAGTTGATTTAGAGAACCTTTTATTTTTCCTCGCTGTCCTCTTTCCCTCCTCTTTGGCTCTTACATTCTTTCCCCCTCCTCTTTCACAGGATTCTCTGATTCCCTGAGGGAATGGATTTGATAGTGATATTCCATTTAGGGCTGAGTGTTCCAAGGAGGAAGGTTCTTTGATGATAGCTGAGCTCACTGATCTATGAGTATAGCAAAATGTCACCAGGACTCATTTTGTTATTTTGTTCTTTTAGTATAACAGCAATATTTGATTTTACCATCAGTCTCTGTGCTTATCTAATGTTAGGTTCTTGTTCACCAAAACAGCATCCGATATGGATTCCATCTTGTGGGGTGAACCCCAAGTCAAATAAGATACAGGTTAGATTTATTCCCACAAGATTAGTTCTTTCAAGTCACTAATATTTGAAGACAGGACACTAGGATTAAAGGGTTTGAAAGTGGATAAGTGTTTACATTTCTCATTGTGTAGTGTGCCTTCCTACACCAAAGACACTAGCCCATTGGAGTGAAGGTTCTATGTGGCACTTGCTCTGCATCTCCATGTCCATGTTCAGTGAGCTCAGTAGGTTCTAGCTGTCAGTTTGAGGAGAATACCTATAGTCTTGACCACAGTCTGGGTTGTCTGGGGGTTCCGATGGGGCCCCTTTTGCCAACAGCACAGTTAGATTTAACCCATTTCTGGTGCTGGACACTTCATTTGGTGAGAAAATACCAGTTGTAGCTCTATCTTCCCCATTCTTTGGCTTCAGGTATTTCAGGAAGCTTCTTTTGTTTTGGATTTCCATTCTAACCTTGAAATGACCTTTGATTTTTTTTTTAACTGTATCTTTCTATATTCTCTCCCTCATCCCCTTTTCCCTTCCCACTTGATCCTCCCATTCTGATTCTGAATTGTTAATATATATATATATATATATATATATATATATATGTAGAGATGGACATTTAATATTCTTCTTCCTCTTTGTTTCTTTATTTTCTTCCTTCCTTTTCTTCATTTCTCTCTCTCTTTCTCTCTCTCTCTTTCTCTTTTTTAATAAATGATGCCTTTTTGCTGAGAAAGCCTAGGAGGTCATAGTAAAGGCTATTAATTTTGTCGTGTTTGAAATGTTCTATGGCTTTTGCTGTATCTAGTACTGTGGACTGTTATTTTAAGAGTGTATGTAAGGCGGGATTTGTAGCATTGCTATTCTGGCCTAGTTATTTTCTTATTGCTGTCATAAATGTGAGAGGTACATACACATAGATACACCTGTACTTGCACACGCAGAGTTCACAGTAGGACATCAGGTGTTTTCTATCATTTTCCACTTTATTACCATGAGGAAGGATCCTTTTTGAATATGAAACGTGCTTTTCTGATCGGATATCTGACCAGTGAGTTCTCAATATCTGTCTCTACCCCTGAATATCGGAGTTGCAGGTGTATTCATATATGCCTAGTTTTTTTTTTGTATTTCAAATATCTTTATTGCAATCATGGGAAAAGTATATTTCATATGACAATTTTTTACTAAATACATATTTATATAATTTGTGAGGTAATTATTCCTTTCTTTTTTTTCAAAGTTTATTAAATTATACAAGTTTCCATTTCCGCCCCTCTTCCCAACACCCTCCCACTCCCCCCACTCCCCCTCCTCCTCCCTCTCCATCCCTAAGAGTAGTCAGGGTTTCCTGCCCTGTGGGAAGTTCAAGTTCCTCCCCCCTCCCTCCAGGTCCAGGAAGGTGAGTATCCAAACAGACTGGATCCTAAAAATCCATTATATGCAGAGGAAACAAGTCCCAGTGTCATTGTCAATGGCTTTTCAGAAAGACTCCAGGCCAGCCACATTCAGAGAATCCGGCCACATTCCGAGAATCTGGTTGGATCACGAGCTCGTTCAGTCCCAGTTCAACTGGCCTTCGTCAACTCTCATTAGATCAGTCCCCTTGTATCAGTGGGTGATCGCACCCCTCGCGGTCCTGATTTCAGGAAGACCCTGAATAGTAAGGGTCTTCCTTACTGTTACCAAGTTTTCAACGTTCTTCCACACCATGACCAAATTCAGTGGGAGAGAAGCTTGGTAGTGAGGCTGATATACTTTACTTCTTTGTTTGTTCTATTTCTTTTTTAAGTTATACTTTGTTTAAAATCTCTCTGCCTCCTCCCTTGGCTGTTTGGAGGGTGAAATAACTTTCAATCACAGTATTCTCATTAATTATGGGGTATTCCTATTGGTTTCTCTTTCCTCTCATGACAAGAGAGTAAATTCTTTCTCTACTCTGTTTATTGCCTACTCCTTCTGGGGGCTTCGTAGTTCTCTGTTATTTGAACTAAATACTTGGCAAAGCATACAGATGACATAGTGACCCCTGGGATTCTCCAAGATATATTTATCAAGATGAAAATATATTTATATGTGTCAATAGGACAGCCCATAAGAAGAGATCATTTGGCAAAACTAGGAAAGCAGAAAACAAGTGTGTCTTTTCCTTCTACTTCCTGAATAAGCTTGCATAGGTACAGGGTTTTACTCAAGAGCAAATTCAGAAAAGGAATGCACCTTGGCTCCTGCCTGCTGCTCTTTTCAAATTCTACTGTCATTTTTGTTTGTTCCTCCTTTCAAAGCTACATTGAACTCATCTGGGGACAGTTTCTCTTTAATTGTGTGTAATTTGATCTGTGCTTTTATGCTGATGTTCTGTGTTTAATGGTGCATTTATTCTGCAGGCATTATTGCATCTCTACTGGGTGCCAAGCAGTGTGCCCAGCTCTAGAATTAAGATAGTGAGTAATAAAGGGACAATGAGAGTTGTCTTCTATCCTGGTGGAAAGAAGAGAAGTCGGCTAGAGAGTCTTGCAGAGATGATAGCTGTGCTGTGCTATTGGATCGGGGGAATGCTTGTGTGCTGCACCAGCCCACCACTCCTCTTTTGGAAAACTTAGGGCTTCTACATGTTTGACTCTGTCTATATAGAGAGCCAAGCATCAGCTATCTCTGAGGACATCCTGAAATGAAGAGACTCATGTTGCCTATGATCAAATGCCATTGCTGGGTTGTACTTGTCCTAAATTAACAGACTAAAAGTGGGATCCATTGGAGTACTCCTTGGAGACTGCCTCAGGCCTCGTCTTCACAGTCTTACTTTTTGTCCCTCTCTTTCACTTACCTCACTGCCAAACCCCTACTGTGCTAGCTTCCTTATCATCCTCTCAACAACATAATCCATCCAAATCAGGAGCAGCTCTGAGTTTCCTTTAGAGAAGTGAAACTCAGGAGATACAGTGGAGCAGGAGTCCTCCAATGGCCAAGCTATAGCTGAGAGCTCAGAATTACTGTGTTCCAGGTATTATGTTGCTTCTTCAAATCACTGAAGCCAAGAATGCTAAAAGGGAAGAAAGGTAGTTGGACTCTGTAACTCACAGTAATAGTTGTAGATTTTAGAACTGGAGAGTACTGGGCCTGAACACAGAGTACTTAGTCAAGCTCAGGACAGGGACAGAGACCGAGGAATACCCTTGAATCTAACTGAGTTAGTGGGCTATGTTTATTTATTCTTTTATTAGTTTATTTCCAGTTCTTGTCCCTCTGTTGTACAAAGGAGTATATTAGATCCCACTCTTCCCTAAAAGAGTGCTTCTATAACCTTTAGTACAGTCCTTCATGTTATAGTGACTCCCAATATAAAATTATTTTCTTTGCTACTTCACAACTGTAGTTTTGCTACTGTTATTAATCATAAACATCAGATATGCAGAATATCTGATATGTGACCCCTGTGAGAGGGTTGTATGACTCAGAGGGGCCTTGACCCACAGGTTGAGAACCACTGTCCTAAGCAACCCAAAACAAGGCACCT
This sequence comes from Myodes glareolus, assembly GCF_982192425.1. Classification (NCBI taxonomy): domain Eukaryota; kingdom Metazoa; phylum Chordata; class Mammalia; order Rodentia; family Cricetidae; genus Myodes; species Myodes glareolus. The sequence goes on along the minus strand of NC_142047.1, from coordinate 933,695 downwards.
GCCTTCAGAGAGTTCACAGATAGGCCAGACTATACTACATCTCTGCCTATCAATTGCTAGGAGTATAAAATGTGAGATTTTCCCCACGACCCCATCCCATTTTCTTCTGAGGAAATAAAGAGGTAAAAATAAAATTGATAAGATTCTCTTCTCTTCATATGTCAATGTTTTTATATATCTTTTGTCTTCTAAACTAGAACTAAGGAAGGTTCTAAGTAAGAAGAAATCTTCATAGGGCACATCTAAGAATGTAGAATGTTCTGGTTCAAAGTGGAGAATTTCCATCTCATCAAGGCAGTGGTATTGATTAGTTCACTGTTAACATTTTGAGTGGCCTTGTCCATCCTTGTCTTCTGAAGAGCAGCTAGCTCTCCAGGTTCCAGTGACTCTTGTGCCCATCAATGTTGCTGATACTACAGAATCTCCCTCTATTTAACTTTATTCCGTGGAAAATCAACTACAGACTCAAGCCTCTCTTCAGCTTCTGCCTTTGGGATATGCTCCATATCCCTTGGCATCAGATTCTCCTCAGCATGAGGCCATTCCCTGTAAATATATACAGGCTGCACGTTACTCAGGTTTGTGCTGGCCATTGAAGGATTTTCAGGAGCTATTAATCCTTAGCAACAGAAATGGCATTTGTCCTAAGTATACATTGTCTCCCACAGGCGTGTGTCTTGAAGTCCTCCTTGGCTGTAGTACTGTTTGTGGATGTGCTGGAGTTATTGGGAGCAGGATTTGAAATATTTACCCCTTCCCATTCTCCTTCCTAGCTGCCTACTTCTGGCCATTATGAAGTGAGTTCTGCCTTGCTCTGCCCTCTGTACCATGGTTTTCTGTCTTACCTTAGGCTGATCACAAACCAAAGCCTTTGAGAGTGAACCTGTATAAATCTTTTCTTCTTTAAGTTATATATGTCAAATATTTGTAATGCAAAACTAAGTAGCAAACAGATGATGAATAAGATCTTGAACTTCCCATTTAATAATATATTCTTATGATTGTCAAATAGACTTTTGACAGTTGGGAATGTTGTGAGAGTATAAGGACCCAAGCTTCCCTTCTGGAAGTTTATATGTAGGTGCAGAGTTAGGCAATAAATAAGTCAAACGTGTAGTAGTGTATTAGATGGTGGTTAGTGCTGTAGGCAAAATAAGAGAAAAGAGGAAGCGATTCCCAGGGTGATTAATATGCAGACAGGGTGGTAATGAGGGTGCACACAGAAAAGCTGATGTTTAAGCAAACACCTGAAGAAGTAGGCAAAATTAGTGAGCAAGTAAGTGTGTGTGAGAAGAGTAGACTGCTGTCCTGAGCACAAGGAGCATCAGAGACAAACTGCTATGAGTAGATAGGAAACAGGGCAGACCGCAGAATGGAATGAGTAAGCCCAGGGAAGGGCTAGAGTCTTTGCAGCATCACATCATGGAACCTTTATAGGACAATGAGATGTTGCTTTTGCTTTTAGTACTTTGGGGATCTGTCAGCAAACTGGCAGAGATGTGACTTAATCTGCATTCTCTTTGTAATGGAACATCTTTGTTGTGCTTAGGTGAATAGAAGGAAGCAAGAACAACATTTAGGAGATTTCTAGTCTCTATAGTGGATTATGATGTGAGCTTCTACTAGGTATAACTTATGAAAAGTTAGAAGTTTCCCCTTTAGGGCACATTTGGGACATATTCTAGAATCATCGGTAAATTTCAGGGAGCCAGAAAATAAGGTGGAAGATAGTCCAAGGTGTCTAAGCCAGTGCTGTGATATGGGTCATACTGGGGTGTGTCAGAGGTCAAAGAGAAAGCCAGGGCTTGGCTGTAAGTCTGGCTAAACTTGAGTGGCCAACTGGACATCAGCATGGAGAGGTAAGGAGGTGGGCAGAGAGATGAGTGTTTATAAAGCAAAGAGAAGTTGACTATTGTTTATTAAGTACTTCTCTTCTAGAAACCAAGCTAGAAGCTTTATACATTTCAAAGTTCAGTAACCTGGGCCTGAAAACAATTAAATGACTGTTCTTGTCCAGACAGTCATTACTGACTCCAGTCTCTTCAGTTTTAGAGTCTAGGTTCAGTTACTTTGTATCACATCTCTGGGATTGCCCTTGGGGTAGAAAATGGGGCTCCTACCAATTTGTGGGTGGGGCCTATAATTAGATCAAGTTCACTTGGCATCCTGAGTGCCTGGGATAACTACATGTAAAGCTTTATGCATTTGATGTAGGACCTGACTGCAGCCTTTACAGGAAGGTTTCCGAGGGTATAAATATAGGTGTGTGCTCATAATTTGAAGCTTTTAGAAGAAAGCCTTGCTGAATAATGAAGATGGTATTCAGACCCACAAGGACAATTCCTATTCTAATAGATGAACATGTTGCCACAGAGTACAAAGTGACCTTTAAACTAATATGTACAGCCTCAAGCTTATATTGCTACTACTCGGTCTATCCTCCTGTGATACTTGTTTTTCAGGTCACTGGGTATCTTTTCAATGGCCTTACTGACTTACTGGGGTGGATCACTCCTCACATTTCCCATATTTGCTTTGCATAAGCACTCAGTCAAGCACTCCATGAATAAACTCATTCCTCACAGCCTAGCATGAAGCGATTACTGCTATAGTCCCTCTCTCAACTATCTGAGAGAGGGTACTCGCTAAGGTACAGTGAACTGAGGTACAGTAAGGTACAGTAAGGTACAGTAAGGTACAGTAAGGTACAGTGAGGTACAGTAAGGTACAGTAAACCCAGGAACTGAGTTTTCAAGGGACATAACTGAGATTCTAACTCACATAGTCCACCTTAATTCCTCTGCACACCTGAGATGAAGAGTATGAAACAACATTGTGTGAAGGGAGCTGTCTCTGGAGATGCTGAAAGACAGAACTTCAATGTAAGCCAGTTTGTTCAAGTCAGAGCCATGATAATGAAGGCATCCTGATCCTGCATGTAAAGGTGCAGAACAGACCCCAAGGCATAGACTACAATGAACAATTTCACCAGAATTCAAGTAGAACCTGGGATTTTAGACCCTGCCTGTCATCTGAGTGCCTGGAAGTAGCTCTGGACCCAAGAACTCTATGCTTGTACTTATCATGGAGAGATAAGTTAAGCCTGTCTTGAGATATACCAGTAACTTGACCTTTTAAAAAATATTTACATGTTGAATGTTAGTCCCCTTTGCCTTAGTAGTAAGAGGCAAAAGAGAACAGTAGCAAGGTTACTAGCATGAGATTAGTGCCCATATAGAAGGGGGATGTGTGAGCTTGTCCACCTCTTTTATTACACAAGGACACAATTAGAAGGCAGTAACCTTAAAGCAGAGAACTAGTCTTCCCTAGATATTGTTATCTGATGAGGCCTTAGTCTTGGGACTTTTTCAAGCTTCGGGAAGTATAATAAACCTGTTGTTTATAAATGATGCAATCTAAGGTGCTTTGTTACAGGGGAGACTACCTTACTTCTGAGCCTAATTGAAGTAGGAATGATGCTAAAGGGGTCCTTGTGAGACCTGCACAAGATAATGTGTGTTATTTTCTTTGGATCCTCATCTCATATTTTAGTCACACGTCCCAGATATTTGTCCAGTTTCACCCTAATTGCACATGGCCTCTGTGTGTTGGTTCGAATGAAAATGGCCCCACTAGGCTCATAGGGAGTGAAACTTTTAGGAGGTATTTTCTTGTTGAAATAGATGTGACCATGTCAGAGGAAATGTTTCAATAGAAATGTGCTTTGAGGTATCAAATGCTCAAACCAGGCCCAGTGTTTCTTCCTGCTGCATTTTGATCCAGATGTAGAACTCCTGGCTTTGCTAGCACCATGTCTCCCTTTGTGCCACTGTGCATCTGACCATGAAAATAATGGTTTAATATTCTGAAACATAAGCCAAACTAAATTAAATACTTCTCTTTATAAAAGTTGCTGTGTCCATGGCATATCTTCCCAGCAATAGAACATTGACTGTCATCCATGCTGGATGAAGATATTCCCATGTGGCAATTGGAAGCCTCTGCAGTACAGGCCAAGGAATAAGGTTAACTCCTGCCCCAGTGCCCACTAAGGAAAGAACAGGTAATAAAATCTTGAACCAAGAGTAGAGAACCTGGTTATGGTTACCATCAGGCCTTTCTAATGGTCTTCTAGGGGAGAACTAAAGGCCTCACAGAAAAACTATCATCCAAGGGCATGCTCCTAATGACCTAAAGCCAGGTTCAACATCTTAAAGATTCCAATACCCCCAATATTGCCTCTCTAGAACTAGAATTTTATGAATGCCAAACACACTACATACATGTTACAAGAAGCTTTAACTGAGTGGATCTGCTTCATTTTCTTAGTTGGAAGTACTTGGACTAGAGTTGGCACCTGCCAGAGTTAGCTGCTAATATCACCAGATTAGAGTCACTTTGTGGTCATCACAGGAATACAGTCACTTTAAAAAGATTCAGGATAACACAGTCCCTTTGGTACTAGAGGAGTCATTCCCTGCTCTCCTTGAGTGAAGAAAAGTCCATATGTAGAAGAGCTGGTAATTTTTTTTTCCTTTGGAAATAGCCAAGAGCTGCCTTAGAAGTCTGGCTCTTCTTGCATGTTATATTTCAGCTTCTCACTCTCAATGGGAATAGTACTTCAATGAGCAAAATATATAATTCTCCTAGACTACTTTGCAGGTATTTGTGATATTATCTCAGTTCCATGATGCTGGGTTTTTATCTCTTAAGGTTTTGGAAATTGAGATGTGGATTACAAAAGAAGGTGACAGATAATCACCTTCTGGAAAATGTTCTGATAGCTTCTACAATCAGCGGCCTCTTAGAATTCTGAAGAAAAAAAGAGCATTATTATCTTTATCAGTATATTTCTCTAGCTTCTCCTTTAAGTCTTCAGTGATAGTGGAGAAGGGAGAGTGGGAAGATGTTTAATTAATTAATTAATTTAAAAATTAAATTAATACTTGAATTATTGGTTTAATAATGCCCCCAAGCTCATATTTTTGCAATCTTAGTTCCCTGTTGGTGAACTGTTTAGAAAGTATTAGGAGATATATCTTTATTGGAGGGGATATGTCTTTGGGAGGTTAGGCTTTAAGATTTCAAAAACCCACACCAGGTCCAGTGTCTGTCTGTCTGTGTTTCTGTCTCTATCTCTTTCTCTCCCTCTCTGTCTCTGCCTGTGTGATTCAGGATATAAGTGCTTAGCACTATGCCTACCTGCCTCCATGCCCCCTTCCATGATGCTAATGAGCTAACCTTCTAAATCCGTAAGCAAGCCCCCAGTTAAATGCTTTCTTTTATAAGAATTGCCTTTGTCATATTATCTCCTCATAGCAATTGAACACTAAGACTGATTGTCTTTGAATTCTTCTTCTTCTTCTTCTTCTTCTTCTTCTTCTTCTTCTTCTTCTTCTTCTTCTTCTTCTTCTTCTTCTTCTTCTTCTTCTTCCTACTATTATTATTTTATTTCATATATTGCATCCTGACTACAATCTCCCCTCTACCAATTCCCGTCTACCCCAGATCTACACCTCCATGATTTCACTTAAAAAAAGAAAAGAAAAAAGAAAGCCTGCCTCCCAGGGGTATCACCCAAACATGGCATAAGTTATAAGCTAGGTACAAAACCTCATATCAAGGCTGGACCAGGCTACCCAGTAGAAGGAGAAGGGTTTGAGAGAAGTGTGAAGAATCAGAGTTACCCCCGAATCCCACTGTTAAGAGCACCCAGCTGCACAACCGTAGTGTTGTGCAGAGGACCTAGCTCAGAACAGAACAGGATCCATGATTGTCGCTTCAGTCTCTTCGATTTTCTATTAACCCTGCTTAGCTGATTGTATGGGCTGTGCTCTCCACTCCTCTGGCTCCTACAATCCTTCCTAGCCCTCTTTTGCAGGTTCCCCTAACTTCATATAGTGTTTGTCTCTGGGTCTCTGCATCTGCTCCTTCCAATCATTGGATGATGCCTCTCTGATGATAATTGGGCTAGTTATAAATCTGTGAGTATTAAAGATTATCATTAGTAATCATTTTATTGATTTTTTCAGTCATATTGAGTTTTATCCTGGAATGTTCAGCTTCTGGTTCAAGGACATCCAGGCAGTGTCATCATGGGCTTCCTCTTATGAAATGGGCCTCATGTTGCACTAGTCGCTGGTTGGCCACTTCCATGAGTTCTGGGCCACCATTACCCTATCACATCTTTAGGCAAGACAGATTGTAGGTCATAAAGTTTGTGACTGGGTTGGTGTCACAGCCAAACTACTGTGACTCCCAACTGGAAGCCTTGCCTGATTATAGAACATGGCCGGTTCAGGCTCTGTATCCCCTATTACTAGGAGTCTTCTTTAGGGTCTACTCTTGTAGATTCCAGGGAGTTTCCACTGCATTAACTTCCACATAACCCCCCATAAAGAAGTGTTTGGGGTCTTGGCAGGATATCCCTTGATTAACTGTTATTCTTTGATCATGGGTATGGGATAATCAGTGCCATTACTATTTGAAGGAAAGGCCTCACTTATATCTCACCAGTTGGAATGGTTACCTCTGGAATCTCAAATTATGGAGACTGCGTGCTTGTCTCCTGGAAACAAGTGTGCACAAGGTTATGGACTGCAAGAGCGGAAATAGGCATGAAGCCCTAGGAAATAAACTTTGGAGGATTCTCTTGAGAATTGCAGTAAGAGATTTTGAAAAGCTGGATATCAGCATTAACTCAGAAATGTAGGGAGGTTATTCCACCCAGAAGTTCCCAAGTGCTGGCATTAAAGGTGCGTGTTACCACTGCCTGGCCCTTTTCACACATTCAGTAAATATTTATTGAGCACCTACTTGGTGCCAAATGCACAAGTTATGCTCATATACTATGGTAGTACCTAACTCATCTTCCTTCAACAACATTTGTTGCTTCTGGGAACACTATAGGAATAGGTATCATACCTGTGAATTATTCTGCTCACTGACTGACTTGTCTGATGCTTTATTTAAGGGTCTACTGTTGGTACATAGAGATTCCTCAATTGAGATATCCTTGGTCTTGAGGAGGGAGGGAGTCATGCGAGGAAGATCAGACTTTTTAATAAAAGTATTAAACAAGAAGCAAATACATGAAGGCAAGAAACAAATTTTTGCAGAATGAATTCATAGAGACAAAGTACAAGTCTGCATTTAGGATCCTGAAAGAGGCCAATTTCTTTTCTCTTCTTTTTCTTTCTTTCTTTCTTTTTTTTGTTTTTTTGCTGCAAGTGTCTTTGCCTAAGGAACCTTACATGAAGGTTCATTCTGTATTAGCCATGTACCAGATTGACTTAATATGCACAGGAAATGGACAGGAAAGCTGAGTAGTGAGCAGTCAGTACCTAATGATCATTATAGTTTTGTCCATTGAACACTTGGTCTGAGCTACAAGGTGGAAGGTGATGTTGATGTTAAAATTACCTGTATGGTTACTGCCTTCTGCCAGGTTCCACAATGACCTAACTGCATTGATAACTTGAGAATTATTTCTCTGGTATGTTGACTGCCCACCTTGGCTCAGTTGACCTGTGCGAGGCACTTATGTATGCATGGTAGGATATTGTGCAGTGTCCTTGGTGTCTGCCCATGAGGTATCAGAAACATCTTCGTTGCAGCACAGATTAGACTTTCATGTTGAAAACTTGATCTCCAGCTGGTGGCACCATTTGAGAGGTTGTAGACACTTAAAAAATTAGAATTCAGTTGGAGAATGGGGGGCAGGCATTGTCTAGCCTAGTCCCTTGTCTTTTGTATGTTTGCTTTCAGTTCATGAGGCAAAGACTCTTTCGAGTTCTGTACAAGTACATGGGCCAAGGCCTAAGTCCTCCGAGTCCATAAGCCAAACTACTCCCTTCATTCTTAAAGCTGTTTTCTCCAGTATTTGTCACATATATACATAAGTAAAATGCACAGACACTCTCCCAGATCCTTTCTGCCATCTGTGACAGCCAGAAGTATCTGTAGGCACCACTAAAAATTTGGCAGGTTTTCTTGCTGGAAACCACTTCTTGATGAACTGGTGTGGCTGATGGATACGTATAGAATTCAATTAGGAGGTTACAGTGGTGGTCATGGTGGTGTGCAGTGTGAATAAGGCCAAATAGAGTAAAGTAATTTTCTCTACATCCTTTTACCGCTAAATTAGCTGTTTCTAATTATGAACAATGCATAAACCTTCAGTTAACGTTCTGAATAAACACTATGTACAAATGCATATTGAATACCCTTCGTGCTTTCATCTCTATGTTTGTATTCAACACTAGCCTTTAAAAAAACAAATCAATTTGAACTCTGAATTTTCTCTAGTCTATAAACGAGAGACAGTTGTATTAACTAGACATGCCAAAGACCACAGATTTGGCAAGAGTTTCTGGTCTGCCTTGGAAATGACAAGAGGGAACAGCTTGCTCCGAATCTGTATACTCACGAAAAGAAGAACTCAGTGCATGTCACTCTGGAACTGTCAGGTCCACATGACATTTTTTTCGTCTTAAGTGTCATACATAATTAGCAAAAGCTATTATTTGACAAGGACAGACGTGTGCTATCAAAGAAGACAAATGCTTTAGGCTATTCTTTGCAGAGCATGCAGGCTTGCTCCTCTAGAAGAATAAAGTGACCAGAGCACTGAGGTGGATGGAGGGCCTTTTCCAGGAACATGGACATCCTCGCCAGACCACAGTGTTCCCCTAGATGAAAGGGAGATAAAGATACATATGCACACAAAACATACATGCACAAAGTATATACACACATGTGTACATATATGTGTTTTACATTACTCAAAGAGAAAATATTTTATTATTGTTTATTTGATTTTTTTTTCTATTTTTGTCTTGTTGATCAAGTTTTGCCTATTTTCTTTTAACAGCCTCAGGGACCATAAAAGAATGATACTTTAGGGATTTGCTTGTTTACTGCTTAAATGTTTAAAAACAATAGGTATCTGTGAGAGCAAAATTCCTATAAAAAGTAGAGAATAAGTATACCTAGCCAATAATCATATTTAGAAATATTATTTTTAAATACTTTGAGAGTTTTAAAATTTTCCTGTGTATAAGTATTTTTTGCATGTATGTATGTATGTATGTATGCCCCATGCATGCTGTTTCCTTGGGAACCAGAAAAACATGTCAGATCCTCTGGAATTGGAGTTATAGAAGGATTACCATATGGGGGCTAGGAGTCAAACCTGGGTCCTCTATAAGAATAGTAACTGTTGTAAACCTCTGAGCCATCTGTCCTGAACCTTGAGTATTATTTTGAGGTGAAACCCTACTGGAATATTTTTTTAAAGAGCCCTGTAATATACATGTGAATGGCAGAATGAGAAGATTGTTCCTCAGTGTAGGAATTTTAATTTTTAAATAGAATTTATTTTGAAATAATTTTAGATTTATGGAAAATGTGTGAACAGAATATAGAGTTTCAGTATACCATATTCTAACTCCTGTCTTATCCTGCTTTAATCTAGAAATTCTGTAAGATACTGCATAAATTATGACATAGTTGAGACTGTGATATATAACCTAGAAATTGAAAAATACATTAACTCTTTTCATCATATCACCAATTCTAACACACATATATCCAAGTCTCCATTTTAGAAAAGGGAAAGCCCTCTGCTTACTGAGATTAAGGACCATACTCAAACTTTTCATCTGGTCAGTAGCAGAGCCAAGAGTGTGCATGCTTGTGTATGTGTGTATGTGTCTACTTTCCTTCACTAATTCATTCCCTAGGTTTGTAGACAGGCCTCCATGATGGTCTGCATCAACAATAATTTCACAGATGAGATAAGCAGATCTCCCTACCTTAGTGTGGATCTAATTCTAACGTAGGATTTAGAAACACAAGTGATTGGTGACAGATGGGGAGCATACCAAGCATAGTGAGCTATGATGGGGAGAGCAATATTAATGATTTTGCAGACAAGTAACAATGCTAACCACAAACCGCTAGAGTTCTCTATTGGCCAAAGAAAACTCAGCTATTCCACGGAGAGGACAGAGACAAAAGTATGGAAACATGAAATAGCATGAGTCGATGCTTCCTGGATATCTGGGATTCTCTGGGGTAGAAATGTGGAGGACAACGAAACAGGTAATGTTAGGAGGGTGTTTGGAAGGGTGGTGGAGGATTTAATCTTAAACAGGAGCCCGATTCTGGAAGAGATGGCATTTCTGGTTGCCTTGATAGTTACAGCAAAAACATGAACCTCATCAAATTTTAGCCCTCAATACTAAAGGGCAATGTTATTGCTGTCATGAAAGGCATGGACAGTTTCCATATACTGAGAAGTGTAGAACGAGAAGCAAAGCGTTCTGGCTGGGAGCCCCTTATGACAAAGCTAAACTCAGGTGGAGAGGTCTACACAAACTTTGGGCTATTTAAAAATTAGCCATGAATGTCTAGGTAAGGCATGATACAAATGAGAACACATTTGTAGTTGACCTTAGTTTCTCAGGTTAACAGCAGGTGGATAATATAAAAAATCAACATAGGTGTAAAGCCATTCTCAGTGACAGGGCTCACATCTGGATGACATCCTTCATGCTGTACTTCATGTTCAGGCCTTCCTTTCTGTTCTCAGAATAAGACAGCAGCTGTAACTCTCTTTAGATAGTTGCTTTGCTGCTGTTCATTTGAACTGATTTGTTTTTCCAAACAGAATGGCCCAAATTATTTTGGTTTTCTATATATTGATCAGAGAACAGCTTTATGATAGCAGACAATTCAACTTATACATTATTTTTAAGTGATCCATGCATTCATTTTTGTTTCATTTGAATTATAAAACATGGCATCTGAAATACATGGCTTTTCTCTGAGCCTGCTCTAATCCCTCCAGTATTGCAGGTAGGGAATAGAAGAAGATACATGTCAAATACATTAGAGAGAATGAGAACAGAAGAAGCAACCACAGCAGTCAGGAGAAAAGAGCAGATCTGGGGAGCATCAGTATGAATGGGGAAAAAATGGGAACATCACAGACCAGTGCCCTATTAGCACTGAAGGCAGGATCTGGACTACCTAGCTTTGCTGAATTCAGACGTTATTCAACAGTTAGGTGCTGCAGACACCACCACATGTGATAGGCATCCCTATGAGGGGTTAATAACTCTCCCCCTGCTCATGAATCCTGGCCGAATATTCTCTTCATGCATGCTGTTTGAAGCTTTCTATGATCACATGATTTGCAGGTCCTTCAGTGTAAAGGAAGACCTTTAATGACCAACATGAAAGCTGTACCCCTCCAGGCAGCAGAAGACCTTCCTTGGGGCAGAAGTCAGAAGGTTCCATTCCAGTTTTCCCTTTGAAAACTGAGGAACCAATGGAGTCCAAGATTTTGAGGTTGATCCTCAGGGTGTAATATACCCCACCCCACCCCACGCCAACACCTAAGGGCAGGTTGAAGCCCATTCTTCCAGGCTCTGCTCTGAGCTACTAAATCTAGGACTCTGAGAACATAGCCTTCTTAGCAGTTCATGTGAGTTTCTCTAAGATCAGCACTATGAAGAGATTGAGGCTGCAGGCAGAAGGAATGTGCTCCTGGTGGCTATTGCCTGCCTCTGTCAACTTCATGCCAGCCCAGTCTCCTTGCTTTGCCATGTGGAGCTATAGTGCACCTGACTTCCTGCAAGCTTAGTACATGCCTTAGTGAGCCATTCCCTCAGAGGTGAAGCTTTGTGTGGTGCTCTTTCTTAACTCCTGAGTTCTCATGTTGATTCCATCCCTCTGTTGTGTAAGCTCTGAAAGTACCAATGGATCCTTATAATCATTGTGAAGGTGAGGCTTTAGAATCTGCATACCTACAAGCAGGTGGCTCTTTCAGAAGAATCCTGATTTGTGGCTGATTGAGGGACCAGTGATGATTCAGCACTTACTTCATCAGCATATAGTGGCAGCTGCTGATCACAAGCCACCTGCTTTTGCTAGTGCTACATATGTGTATTGTGAAGAGTTGACAGGCAGTATAGGAAGAGTCTCAGAGGCTCTCTGTTGTACAAAGAAGCAGTTAAGAAAGAACTGCTTTCTTAATCTAATCATCCTGGAACTGAAACAAAAATTTCATTCATAAAACAGAAGCTTTAGGGCTGGAGAGATGGCTCAGAGGTTAAGAGCACTGACTGCTCTTCCAGAGGTCCTGAGTTCAATTCCCAGCAACCGCATGGTGGCTCACAACCATCTGTAATGAGATCTGGTGCCCTCTTCTGGCCTGCAAGCATACATGTGTCCCACGCTACCATCTCGCCAGCAAGAACGACGCGGGACACTTAGGATTCTTCTGCAGTAAAGCTTTATGCGTCTTGAGAGGGAGAGCATAAGCTTACATGGCGGAGACCCAGAATGAGGGGAACCCAGCCCTTATAAAGGAAACAGTCCTCGCTTCTGACGTGTCACTCTTGGATTGGTCCGCTGCCCATTATCCCAGATGATGCCTCGGGAGTAGGCAGGGACGCAGCGGTAGAGAGTTACCAAGCACGTGCGCTGGGATTAAAGGCGTGTGCTACATCACCTTGAACTCACAGAGATCTGCCTGTCTCTGCTTCCCAGGCATAGGGGCCAAAGGCGTGTACTACCATGCCTTGAGGTCACAGAGGTCAATCTGCCTCTGCCGCCCAGGCATCAGGACTAAAGGCGTGTACCGCCACACCTTGGGGTCACAGAGGTCAATCTCTACCTTTGTTCCTTGAAGCAATGGAGAATGTGGTCCGGCCCTCCACATACATGGAAGGACTGTTGTGTACATAATAAATAAATAAATCTTTAAAAAAATAACAGAAGCTTTAACATTAAAAAACAATAAATAAAAGAACACTTGAAAAATGAGCAAGAATTTTTGGACTTCGCTTTTTTTGTCTATGGTGTGTGTGTATGTGTGTGTGCACATTTGTATGCACATGTGTGTACATTTGCACATGCATAGGTATATGTGCACACATGAGGAGAACAGATGATAACGTCAAGTGTCACTTTTTATATTGGCCCAAAATTTGCCAAATAGGCAAGGCTGGCTAGCCAACAAGTCCCAGGGACTTGCCTGTCTCTCCCTCCTCTGTGCTGAGATTACCGGTGAGCTTATTACACAAAGTTTTCTAAATGTGGTTTAATTATATACATCATATCTTCCTGCTTTAAAAGCAAACACTCTCCTGGGTGAGCCATCTTCCCAACTACAACGTTAAGAAATTAAACATGAAATTTGGCACTTAAAAAATGGCCCAAACTCAGAGTTAGATAGCTTACTATCTAGTTTCTTGAAAATAAACATAGGCTCATGATAAATAAACAGAGTTAAACATAAAACCAGAGCATCAGGTTAGTAAGATGGTTCTGGAGAAAAGACTCTTGCCACTCAGCCTGATGGCCTAAGTTTGATCTTCAGAATCCACATGATAGAAGGAGAGAACTAACTCTTGCAAATTGTCCTCTGGATCTCTACATACGTGCAAATATACACACACCCCTCACTACCATACACACACACACACACACACAGACACAAATATATGTAAAATATTTAAAATTTTAAAGGAGCATCTTGCAGCTATTGCATTGATCTCTGGCCTCAAAAGCCTCTATAGGCCTCCACCTCTGAGGAAGGAACCCACACATGTATTAAGGCAGCTAACCACTGGCTTCTATGGAACTGATGGGAGGCAACCTCCTACATGACCTGCTCATTGAAACAAGGACGGTGTCCCATATAGAACTCATTGTTATAAAGAAAATCATTTGTTCAGGCATTAACCGGCAGTTTATTGACTCCTGCTCTGCTGTCTCCCAGATCTCCCCAAGACTCACCTAGCACAGGATTCCGTGAAGTCAGTCAAGATTGTGTTCTGGATGCTGCACAGCGGTGGAATTTTTATCTTTGTTGGAGACCCTGATATGTGAACCAATGAGCACCCTAGGTATACTCATCAGATAAACCCTGAAAATCCCATGTCTTTAGTAAGTTTGCCTTTTCTCTGGAGTTCATTCTCCCTTCTAAAAGCCTAGCAGCATCCAGCTCTTCCTTACCTGTCAGCTGTTACTAAAATGAGCCTCTTTATTATTTCATTTTTGAGATAATGCCTTGCTTTGTTGCCCAAGGTGGCCAAACTTGTAATCGTCCTTCCTCAGCCTCTCACTTGCTGGGAAAACAGGAAGAAGCCACTAGACTACACTGCCCTAATATTTCTTGCTCTGTTACTTGAATTCTTCCGTGTTTCAGGATAAATGCATGAAAGAAAAGGGATGTACCCAGCACACAGTGGGTCAGCAAGAACTCTTTATGGATTACATTATTCATATAATGATTGTACTGATGTTTTCTCTTGTTCCTAGAATTTATTTCATTTAATCTTCTTTTATTTGATTTTCTGGAATATCAGAAAAATAAATGATTAAGTAGGAGAACCTGGTGTGACTCAGAAATGCTTAACAGAGGATGTGTGATGATGGTACATGTGTTTTAGACCAGCACTCCTGAGGCAGAGGCGGGTGGATCTCTGTAACTTCAAGGCCAGAGTGAGTTCCAGGACAGCCAGGGTTACACAGAGAAACCATGTTTTGAAAAACAAACATTTAACAGAGGCACAGAGGAAAATCCTGTCCAAAGTTTAAAGCTATTAATTAGTTAACTTTGTTTTGACTCTACCCCCATTCTAGTTAATTTTTCAAATGATGTACATTTTACTGAATCGTCAAGTGTTTTTTTTTCTAAAAATTTTTAAAAGATTTAACTTATGTGTATGACTGCTCTATCTGTATGCATGACAGCACACCAGAAGAGGGCATTGCATCCAACTATAGATGATTCTGAGCCACCATGTGGTTGCTGGGAATTGAACTCAGAACCTCTGGAAGAGCAGCTGGTGCTCCTAACCACTGAGCTATCTCTCCAGTCCACCTTCAAGTGTTTTATGGACAAACTGCACTGCTTTATTTATTTCTACAACAACTTTATTGGAATGTAAATCACAAGGCATAAAACACATTTTTGAGTTATACTTCCATGAATTTTAGTGTGTTCAGATACCCACTTGTGCAAGTGACAATATCACCAAAGGTAGAACATTTTAATCACCCCCCAAATAGAGAGCCCATACATGTGAGCAAACTTCTCTTTCTTTCTCTCTCCCCCTCTCCCCTCTCCCTCCTTCCCTCCCTTCCTCCACATGTGCACACACACACACACACACACACACACACACACACACACACACCCCTTGTCTGTATGATTTTGAGGTACAAGATATTTTATATAAACAGATCTCTTTGGTATGTGATCTTTAGTGACTGCTTGTACCCAGCCTAATATTCTCAGTGTTCATGTGTATAGCATCAGTTTGTGCTTCATTCTTTTCAAGGCCAACTGGTATTCTACTTTGTGCACAAGGCACCATTTTTAATGCTTTTAGTAACCAGTTGGGCAACTTTCAGGCCCTCGCCATTGTGAATAATGTTGCATGAATATTTATGTACATAGCTATTGTGTGGGCATACATTTCAATTCTCTAAGAGTTAAATTGCTGTGTCATATAAAGACTCTAAGTTTTTGAATGTCTGCCATACTTGTAGTTCTGTATCTGAGGCATCTCTTTTCATGAACAAGGAATACCAATGCGTAAGATACCAGTACACTGAATCTTCACCTACTGGGGAGACCAGACAGATGGACACAGGTGAGGAATGAAGAGAATGCTCTAATGCTCTTCTCTTCTCTGTAGCCACTCAGAACAGCAATTCACAATTAACTAGGGGTCCAGTGTGCTAGGGATTCAGATTGTAGGAGTCTGCTACAAATAGATAGTGTTAGTTAGCCTTTAACTGAGGCAGTAGGGACATTCAAGGATTCTCACATGTTCTCATCACAGGTTAGTAACCCTCGCTTTTATTTTCTTTGTTTAGCATCACAGGGCAGCATTATTAGGTAGCTGTTTCCCACAACTTCCTGGTTGCTTCTGTCTTTTTCTACTTTGCACTGCTGCAAGAGTTTTGATCCTTCCCATTTCCTGTTGGACTTCTGCTGTCAGATTTCCTGAGACCATATCCTAGTGGCATGTGAACCTTCTTGGGATCAATCAACCTTCAGAGAATATGGTTGGAAAGTCAAGGGACTCCTTCCTATTTTACCTACTTATCCTGTTCTCTACTGACAATGGAATCCCATCCTGATAATACCAACATATTGTATAACAGAAGAATTCCAAACAAAGCATTAACATCTAAACCTTGCTAAGCAAGAAAACCTGTGCACCAAATTAATAAGTGTCAAAGTCTCAGTTGTTCAATCCCCAGTGGCATTTTAGAAAGAACTTCCCAAGGTCCCTCTTGTCCAATTTGTTCTACAACAAAATCTTCACCAATGAGACATGCATTTTGTAGGAAGTATGATAGACCCCTTTGCAGAGCCTCCAGGGCCTGAAATTAGCCTTTGCTTTCTGTTTGCCTTAATTTTTTTTATTAATTTCCTTGTATGCTTTTCTAGATGTGTGATACCAACAATCAGGAAAACAAAACAGCTTTCTTAGTCCTCCCGAAGTTGGGTGCTCTACTTCTCCCCAGTGTTGCAATGAAAAGAGAAACCTTCAGGCTGCAAGCCCCCTGGGCTAGAAGATTGTCCTAGAGAAAGAGGCAGATTGGGTAGAGTGAGTGAAGTAGGAAAAACATGACAGATAAGCCTTCCTATAGCCTGAAGATTGACAAAAAGCTGCTTCTACTTCAGAAAAGGGAGTTTTGTAGCTGGCCCAATAGTGTGAAAGTGGTGAGATTTCATATGGTGACTGAGCAGGAGAAATGGCTTTCTAAATAGATGCATGCTGCATAATCATTGGGGATTGAGTTCAAATTTGCTACATGCCCATAAACATCTGATCACAGTGACTCAGGTAGGTGAGGACAGGTGGAAGCTTTTCTGCCAGCAAGAATGGCCAAGTTGGGGAACTGCATGTTCTGTGAGAGACCTTGTCCAAAAAGTAAGGTGGAGAGCAACCACATATCAGTGAAGGAAGACAGGAAAACAGACACACACATGCTTGCACACATGCACACATATATTCACATGTGAACTCATATACATGTACATACACGTACAGGCACAAACACATGCACATACAAAAGTAAATTACATTTGTTTTGTTTCATTCTTGATCTTCACTTTTAAAATATGAAATATATATTGTTTGCCTAAAGGACTATGGTGAATTAGTAGCAGATGTAAAAATAGCGGTAAGTTAGAAGAAAGCTGGAAGAGAATCAACTTATTTGCTGTTTTTAATATTAGAAGTGAACACATACAAGAATGGGCACTGCAGCCTCGAGTTTCTGCATAACCCAGGCATGCGTTTTGTTGGGTTATTTCAGATAACTGGCTCTTGATTATGGCTTGAGTTTTAAGGGTGACATCGCCCCCTTCTGGTACAAATGAGTAGAAAAAAGCGAATGAGCAAAAAAAAAAAAAAAAAAAAAAAAAAGCCTGAGGCCCTCTAAAACAGAACTTAATATATCTGGCACAGAAACCATTGGGCCCCTTTTTCCAGTGTGATCTTGAGCTTCCTATATGTGCTCAACTCAGGGACCTCCACATTTGGCCAAAACCAGATTTCTCAGTTTTGACCTAGAATCCTATTTTATTAATCTGAAGGCAGCCAGCGTATCTATAAGAGGCATGCTCAAATTATTTGTCTTAGTCACAGGTGACTGAACTTTTTTGCGGATCAATTGACTCATGTAAAATGGAGGAGCTTGTTCCCTTTGAACTTGATGTCTGTTTGGAACATAGCTCAGCAGGAAGCACATCACACTAACACCAACTAAGTTCCAGCTGTTATTCCTGTGTCTTAGATGAAAGCTGGAAGTTGTCCTTAGATTGTTTTCCCCAGTGTATTTCCCCAGATCACATCTTGAGCCCCATTGATTACACTGAGCCCTTCTGATTACACTGCATCGAAGCAGTGTAAATACAGCAAGGAAGCAAGGAAGCTGAACTTTCAGTGTCATTTAGTTCTGATTTGGGTCTCTAGCCGTGATGCTGGGTTCCACTTTGGGAGCCTAATGTACCCAGTCAAGCAACTTCAGAATGAATGGAGCTTTTATTTCTTGGAGTGTTATCGGGGGACCTTGAGTAACAGCCTCAGTACCCCCTTGGGGCTCAGAATGGGTTGTCTATGACAGATGAGGATCTGAGAGTAAAAAAAATTAACTTAAACACTTTACCTTTATATGTTCTTTATTTTCACATGAGGAGAGAATGTAAAGTAAAAGGGGAAGTAAAAGATGAAGAATAAGAGGAGGAGATGGAGAAAGACAAGAAGGAGAGGAGGAGGAGGAAGAGGAGTAAGGGGAAGAAATAGAAGTAGCAAGGAGAAGAAGACTAAGAGTAAGAGGTGATCTCTATGAGGTTTCTAGTTTTTACAGAACAATTGTAAAATTCCATAGCGAGGGCATATCAAAATCACAAAAAGGGGCCTGTAGAACTTGACAAAACTGTACTCCAGGAACAGGTGACACCACTCAGGAAAGAGCCAGCATTCAAGGGGAAGTACCTGACATTCCAAGGCATTAGATAAAGTTACTAATCAGCCCTGAATCCTAGGTTTACCCAGTCTCCTCATCTAATCTCTGTGGTGATAACCAGCTCTGGGGCTGCTCAGCTTTGTTTGTTTGCAAAGGTGTGGTGTGCTGCCTTCATGCTTAGTACCTTTCTATAGAAATTTTTATGTTGTCTATTAGCAGGTAATTTTGTGGGATTAACTCGATGTAAATTTTGATTGTTGCTCCAAGGCCTCATTGTGGGGGGGGGGGGGCAGGGCAGTGGGGGTAATGAAGCAAGGTCATTCCATTGCCTGGGCAGAGGTTACACTGCTGAGGTGTTCTGGGAATGAATCCCATTTTGAAGGGAAGAATCACGACTTTACGAGGTTTCCACAGATGTGACAGTGACTTTTCCAAAAGACAAGTGTTCATGCATCTCTTCAAAATCGGTTATTCCATGTGGATGTGTATATATACACTTACTGTGGATCTGTCAGCTTTGCATTCACTGTATAGTCTTGTGGGCTCCAACAGAGTGTGTATGGTATTGGGTTACACACACTGAGAGCCCAGCAAGGTCCCTGGCCTTGTACTCTGGTTCAGTGTATGCTTTTAAAGCATATACCTCTTTTGCAGAGGACCTGAATTCAATTTCTAGCCAGCATCCAGAGGATCCAACTCCATCTTTTGGACACACATAACTTTAAAATAAAAATAAATCTTTAAATTTTAAAAGAGAAATTATTTGAATTTCAGGCCAGAGATATAGCTTATGGGTAGAGCTCTTGCCTGACATGTGGAAAGCCCTCGGTTTGATCTTCAGCAGAACAAATATTTTTTTATCTATTTATTATATTATTATATAATATACTAATTATATAATAATATAATTATAATAATTATATTATATTATATAATAAATACTTAAAAATGCCAATCCAATTTCCTACCCCCTCCTCTCCTCTCATTCCCCTCCCTCTCCCCCCACCTCCTCCAATCCTAAGAGAGAGCCATGCACCCTGCCCTGTGTAAAGTCCAAGGCACTCCCTACTACATCCAAGTTGAGCAAGGTTTACATTTGGAAATAAGATTCCAAGAAGCCAGTACATCCAGTAGAGACAAATCCCAGTGTCACCATCAGAGAACCCTCAATCTGCCCCAGCTGTCAACCCCTTTCAAAGTGGCTAGGTTGTTCCCATGCTCTTTCACTTCCCAGGACAACTGGAGTTGGTGAGCTACCTTTAGCTCAAGCAGACTGTCTCAGTGGATGAACCCCTCATGGTCTTTAATTCCTTGCTCATACTCTCACTCCTCCCACTCTTCAACTGGATCTTGGGAGCTCAGTCCAGGGCTCCAATGTGTGCCATTGCCTCTGTTCCCATCTGTTGTTGAACAAAGGTTCTATGGTGATATTTAAGATAATCATCAGTCTGACTACAGGGTAAGGCCAGTTCAGACACTCTCTCCTCTATTACTTAGGGTCTTAGCTGGGGTCATCCCTATGGGTTCTTGGACATTTTTCTAGAGCAAGGATTCTTGCTAACTCCATAATGGCTTCCTCAATCAAGATATCTCTTTCCTTGCTCTCATATCTGTCCTTCCTGTCTCAACTATTCCAATCCTTCAAGTTCTCCTCAACCCTCCTTTCTCCCCTTCTTTCTGAAAGACCTGGATAAATCCAGACCCCCCTCCCCAAAGCAGGAAAAAATAGAGCCAAAAATCTAAGTAGGAAGAGAAGAATTAGAAATCTAGGATTAGCCGGTTCAGTGACTGTTTCAGGAACTATCTGAAGATAAAGTTAGATTGTAATCTTGATAATAATCTTGAAAAACAGGGAGTTTCCCCCTTGTGATTATCATTAGTATTTTTGAAATATTCTGTTTCAGGAACTAACTGATTATAATCTTGAGAAACAGGGAGTTGTCCCCTTGTGATCATCACTGAATTTTCGGAATTTTCTATGATGCTCTCCCTACTCCCTTCGGATTACTGGGCTGTGGTTTCTTCCCTTAAAAACCCCTTCTCCAAGTTACTCGGGTTCAAACTCCTTGCCTGCATGGGTTATGAGTCTCGGCCCCAGTGCACTGGTTCCTGTCCTGTCAGTAAACCTCATGCCATTACAGCAAGGATGGTCTCTCATGAGTGACTGGGGTGGGGGTTGTGTTGTCCTGAGACTTGAGTGAGAGACTGCCCATACCTGGGGTCTTTCATTTCTACTTCCCTGCCCTCCTGCTCCCAAATTTTTGTCTGATTCCGTTTTCCAGGTGGTTCTATATTTTTTTTTCCTTTGGGTTCACATTATTACCTAGTTTCTCTAGGATCATGAACTATAGGCTTTATACCCTTTGTTTATGACTAATAAACACTCCTCTTATGAGTGAGTACATACCATATTTGTGTCTTTGGGGTCTGGGTTACCTCACTCAGCATAGTGCTTTCTAATTCCATCCCTCTGGTTATATTATATTACATTTTGCGGCAAGAGTGGATTTGTATAGATATAAAGCTGATTGAGCAGGTGCCTCTGTACTAACAAAAATTGAGATTGTCTAGGAAGGTCTGATCTGACTCAAGATCCTTCAGATGTGGAAGGAAGGAAAGAATCATGTTGTGAGCTCTTTGAGAGCAAGGAGCTAGGAGCTAATGAAGGTATTCATCCAAAAGCCAGTAAAGATGAGACCTTACCCTCTATCAGGTTCAGTGTGGTCAGATTATATTGAGATCTTTAATCCATTTGGACTTGAGTTTTGTGTATGGATCTATTTTCATCCTTCTACAGGTTGACATCCAGTTATGCCAGCACCATTTGTTGAAGATGCTTGCTTTTTTTCCATGGTATATTTTTTGCTTCTCTGTCAAAAATCAGGTGTTTATAGTGACATTACCTGGCGTGAGTGAGAAGGAGACACAGAACACCAACAAAACCGCTTAGGAGTTTATTAGAGAGGAGTGTGCACAGGCCTGGAGATCACGGTGCAGAGAGAGAAAAATCACACGTCCAACTTTTAAAGAATTCCCCACACATGTGTGCAGGGAGTTGGTGTGACTACATCACACTGATGACATAGATGATGGGTGACTCATGCATGCGCGCAAGGATTTAGCTCAGTCATATGTGGATGTAACCACGCATATGCGCATGAGGGTCACGCGGGGCCTTTTGTGCCCAAGGGCCTGACCGCATGTGCCTACCTTTAGAACCTGGAAGTGTATCCTTATCTGTGGCTGAACAATTACATTCCACTCTTTTGTTTATAATAAAGATTTGGGAGGTTTGGGGGGTCTTAATGGATGGGTATGGGGCACCGTAAGATCTCTCGTGACTGCTTCATGCTGGCTTTGTGGTCGTCGAGGACTATGTACTGGGGTGCTGATTACTGTTGTATTTTCCAGGCTCTGAGGAACTGGCTTGCTAGCAGCTTGGACCTCACAAGATGCTGGAAAGGCAGAAAATTATGTCTGGAAAAATTTTTAGATCCCAGTGATTAAGAGAAGAGAGTCCCAAGATGTAAGATAAAGGAGGGAATTTCCTAGGAGTTCCCAAGACCAGGAATGATAAGGGAAGAATTAGATGATACTTATTCTAGGTGAGTCTGTTCCATTTAGGTAGGTCCAATTGGCTCCCTGGAACTTATGAAAAAAAATGTTCGAAAAGAATTAAATTTTAGACATATTAAAAGTTTTATGATTACGATGATAGAATGAAAGATTGTGGAAGTGGAGAAGAAGTAGGAAATTAATGAAAAAGATAATTATTAGACCCTTTAATGTTTTACCTGAAGTAAATCCTGAAGCACTGGTTTTCATTTTGCATCATGGTATTACCTTAACATCCAGGAAACTGCTGTAGTCAGTGGTAAACCTGTTATGTTAAAGTCTGTTTTGTGAGGTTTTTGGAGTTTGGGGCTGCAAACTCGTTATTGTTTCTTACCACCTGGGCTTTTGACAGCCCTTGTTCCTCTGGCTCTATGTTTAATGATGGTCCCTGTAGTAACAGATGAGTGGTATGGGTAGGGAGTGCCTGTATCTCCACTACCCCAGTATCCGATACTATGACATACCCTGCTCTATGGGTCCCTCACATAAAAAGGAGCTGCCATCTGTGTACCAGGTATAAGTGGCCTGGGACAGTTTGTCCTCATGTATATGTGAGGGGTGGGGCAGTGGATTCTCTAAGATCTCTATGCATGAGTGAGATGGGGAGTAATTAATGTTAGGTTGAGGTAGGAGATTTTAGATATTAAGGGGTGGGCAGCCACCTGGAGGGAAAGAACTCGGGAAGGGGGTAAGGTTTGTAAATCTTTGTAAGTTAATAGATGAGACAGATTGTGGTGGGAGATGACAGTGGTGGGTGACCCTAAGATTAGTTTCTTTGACTCACAAATAAGAAACTCAGCACCACTAAAGCATATATGCAGGGTGCCCAGCCCTGAGTGGTGAGGTCCAGCTTCTTTGACAGGAATGCTACAGGTGCAAAAGAAGGTCCCAGCTGATATCCTTGAACCCCAAGGTCATATCCCTCTTTCTCTGTTACATAGAGGGAGAAAGGACATGTTAAATCTTGGAGATGAAGAGCTGGGGCCTGGATAAGGGCTTGCTGGAGTCTCTGCAAAGGTTTAGTAATGGGATGGAGTAGGGACTCATGCAGAGACCTGAGAGCTGCCTTGTCTTAGGGGTGGGTGAGAAGAGAAAAAGGGGATCCAGGAATGCAGGAAGCCAGCTATTCCTAGGAATGATAAAACCTCATGGAAGGAACTGCAAGGGACTGAATTAGTTTCTTTCTGTCAAGGGTAATAGACTTTTGAGTTGGGGTTGTAGTTAATCCCAAATAAATGACCTGAGGAGTAAAAGGTTGGGCCTTAGAAGGTGAGACTCTATAGCCCCTTTTGGACAAGAAATTTAGAAGAGTGGAGGTATCAGTTTTGCTGATCTCCAGTGATAGGCTGCAAAGTAAAATGTCATCTATATACTGTATGAGTTTAGATTTAGGGGAGACAGTGAGAGCAGGTCAGAAGCTAATGCCTGACCAAACAGGTGTGGGCTGTCCTGGAATCCCTGGGGAAGGACAGTCCAGGTGAACTGTGTGGAGAGGTTAGTGTCAGGATCAGTTTAGGTGAAGGCAAAGATGTTTTGAGATTGAGAGCTGAGAGGAATAGAGAAAAAAGCATCCTTGAGGTCTTGAACTGAGAAGTGGGAGGTTCCAGGAGGGATAGTGGGAAGAAGTGTGTAAGGGTTAGGCACTACAGGATGAAGGGGGACCACTGAGGAGTCAATGAGCTGAAGGTCTTGAACCAGGCAATAGGTTCCATTAGGTTTTTTAACAGCAAGTATATGGGTGTTAAAGGGAGAAGAGGTGGGGCAAAGTAGGTTTTTTCTTAAGAGGTCAGAGATAATAGGCTTAAGTCCCCTAAAGCTCTGGAGAGAGGAAGTACTGAGCTTGGGTAGGACTTAGTAGGATCTTGTAATTGGATAACAATGGGCAAATGGTGTTTGGCAACAGAGGGGTTTTGGGTGTCCCAGACTTGGTGTTCTACCTGGGAGGCTGGTAGAGGAAAAGACACATTGGGGCTGGGAGATTGGGAGGCTAGGAGAAGGAGGAATGGAGCTACTGGTGAGTCTGGGGTAAGGTGAATGGGAGGAGCAAATGAAATGGAAGCTCCTACTTTTGCTAAAATATCCCTTTCCATGAGAGGTACCGAGCAGGTTGGCATGACTAAAAATAAATGAGTAAGATAAATACCCCAAAAACACAGTTAAGTGGTGGGGTCTGCTGAGGTAGATAAGGTTGTCCACCTACCTTAACAATAGGGAAACTAGAAGGAGAGGTGGGCCCACAGAATTCCCTCAGTACTGAGTATGTGGCTCCCGTGTCCAAGAGAAAGGAGATTGGCCATCCTGACACCATGATGCTTACCCATGACTCCCTGTTATAGATGATGGCTGTGGTTGGGTCAAAGGAGCCCGAGCAGTCTCATTCATCCATGGCCAGACCTAGAAGGTCAACATGGGAATTTTCTGGGTTTGATGTCTCTGTGCTACTATGTGCACGAGGACAATCGGCTCAATGTCCTTCCCTGTGGCATCTCGGACAAGGTCTCATGGGACCAAGATGAGGATTAGGGCATGCTCAGGCCCAGTGACCAGTTCTGCCACATTTGAAACACAGGCCTGGCGGTTCTCGAGCCCCGGGGGTGGGGGTGGGGGGGTAAGGGAACAGCACGGACAACACGGATTGGGCAGTATATCACCTTGGCTGGTCAGGAGGCACATGACAGTGATTTCAGGCTTTGTCATTTCTCGCATGGTACACCTTAAAAGCCAACTCGAAGACTTCTGCCTGTGGGGTCAAGGGGACTTTCTCCAAAGTTTAAGTTTAGCCCTAATGTCAGAGTAGCACTGATTAAAAATTGAGTCATTAGTAACTGTCTGTCTTACATGGTTTTTGGATCTAAGTTACTATATTATAACAGAGCTTTTGTGAAGTGTTCCAAAAATGCAGAAGGATTTTCCTTTATATCCTGAATGATGTCTGAGAGCTTAGTATAGTTTACTGGAGTGAGGGCAGGCTTATGGAGACCCGTCAGGAGGCATGTCAAAAACCGGTCCCTACCTAAAATCCCACCCGGAGTATTATAATCCCAGTGTGGCTCTTGCTCTGTGACCGCCTCTGCTCCAGGAGGAGGGAGGCAAGAGTTTGATGAATCTCATCTTGCATGTAGTCTGGCCTGTTTCCAAAATAGCCTGAGCTCTTCAGGAAGTAGGTTATCCGATAAGATCATATAGATGTCATGAAAGGTAAGATTATAAGACTAGATAAGATATTGGAATTGCTTTATGAAAGTGGTAGAATTAGATGTATAGGACCCCAGTTTTTGTTCTATATGGGAGAGTTCTGAGAGTGAGAAAGAAACATGTACCCTAATCAATACATCTACGCCAGCCACCTCTTGCAATGGGAGAACTGTAACGGACTTGGCTTTGTTAGGGTTAGCTTCCATAGCAGCATGGGAGCATGTGAGAGGAGGGGTAAAGGTGGGTGCCAGAGCAGGGCGGCTGCTGTGGCCAGGCACTGGAGAGGAAGAATGATTCTCAGAGAGAGATGACGAGTTTTCAGATGGGGGTGGTGAGGCAGCGGGAGGTAAAGGAGCAGAAGTATCTGCCTGTTGAGGTTGAGAAGACATGGATTCCTTAGCGTAGTCGGGAACAGTGGGTAAAGGAACCAGCATAGAAACAGGAATAGGAGCTAAAGGGACAAGAGTAGGAACTGGAGTTAAAGGAGCGACGGCAGGGGCTGAAGGGACAGGAATAGAAACAGGATTTATAGGAGAAACGACAGGGCCTGAAGGGACAGGTATAGAAACTGGGGGCTGCTCCAAGAGGCCTTTCACTGCGAGGGGAAAAAAAGAAAAGAAAAGAAATGGGAAAAAAAGAGAAAGAAGGATCTGAGGGACCCTGGGCCCTCGGTCACAGGTGGATTGGCCCCGGGCTATTCCAAACACAATCACCACCGAGGGAAGCAATCCACAGATGAATGCCAACATGCCAACACAGGGAACAAAGGTAGCCTTGAAGACCTTGGTTGAGGGCAGTCGTGCCCTCCCCCTCCCCCCCGTTTCAAGGACCAGCAGAGGGTTGCCGAATCTAAATGGTCAATTCCTAGGGTTCGAAGAAACGGTTAAGCTGGCCAGAATGGAGGGACTCACCAATTGAAGCCAGTGTTGTTCAGAGAAATCGCGCTCAGGCATATGGAACTTGTGGTTGTTTTTGAGAAAATTCCCCCGTTCCAGATACCAACCCTGTGAGATCGGCCTGGGGTGTGAGAGCCTCTTGAGACTTGGCACCAATGAAATTATCTGGCATGAGTGAGAAGGAGACACCGAATGCCAACAAACATGCTTAGGAGTTTATTAGAGGGGAGTGTGCACTAGCCTGGAGATCGAGGTCCAGAGAGGGAGAAAAATGGCATGTCCAGCTTTTAAAGGCTGCTCCACATAGGCGCATAGGTCGTTGGTGAGACTATGTCACACTGATGACGTAGATGACGGTTGACTCACACATGTGCACAAGGGTTTAGCTGAGTCATATGTGGATGCAACCACGCATGTGCGCACGTGGGTCACACGGGGCCTTTTGTGCCCAAGGGCCTGACCGCACATGCCTGCCTTTAGAACCCAGAAATGCAGCCTTATCTGTGGCTGAATAATTACACATAGGTGTATGGATTAATATTCAGGTCTTTAATTCAATTCCATTGGTCAACATCTCTGTCTTTATGCCAATACCAAGCTGTTTTCATTATTGTAGCTCTGTAATAGAACTTGATGTCAGGGATGGTAATGCCTCTGGCAATTCCTTTATTATACAGTATTGTTTTGGCTATCCTGGATTTTTGGTTTTTCCAAATGACGTTGAGTATTGTTCTTTCAAGGTCTGTGACGAATTGTGTTGAGATTTTGATGTGGATTGCATTGAATCTATAGATTGTCTTCGATAAGATTGCCATTTTTACTATCCAAGAGAATGGGACATCTTTCCATTTCCTGGTATCTTCTTCAATTTCTTTCTTCAAAGATTTAAAGTTCTTATCAAATAGGTCTTTCACATACTTGTTAGTGTTACCCCCAGATATTTTATATGATTTGTGGCTATTGTGAAAGTTGATGTTTCTCTGGTTTCCCTCCCAGCTTCTCTTATCCTTTGTGTATAGAAGGGCTAGTGATTTTTTTTTAGTTGATCTTGTATCCTGCCACTTCACTGAAGGTATTTATCAGCTGTAGGAGTTCTCTGGTAGAGATTTTGGGGTCACTTATATACACTATCATATCATCAGAGAATAACAAAAGTTTAACTTCTTCCTTTCAAATTTGAATCCCCTTGATCTCCTTATGTTGTCTTATTGCTATTGCTAAAACATCCAGAATTATATTGAAGAGAGATGGACAGAGCTGACTGCCTTGTCTAGTTCCTTATTTAGTGGAATGGCTTTGAGTTTCTCTCCATTTAATTTGATGTTAGCTCTTGGCTTGCTATATACTGTTTTTATATCTCTCCAAGACCTTTATCATGAAGGGGTGTTAAATTTTATCAAATGCTTTTTCCGCATCTAATAAAATGATCATATGTTTTTTTCTTTCAGTTTATTTATATGATGGGTTACATTGAGGATTTTTGTATGTTGAACCAGCCCTGCATCTCTGGGATAAAGCCTACTTAGTCATGATGGATGATTTTTTTAATGTGTTCTTGGATTCGGTTTGCCAGAATTTTATTGAAAATTTTTCCATCCATGTTCATGAGTGAGACAGGTCTGTAATTTTCTTTCTTGGTTGAGTCTTTGTGCAGTTTTGGTTTCAGGGTAATTGTAGCTTCATATAAAGAGTTTGACAGTGGGCATTCTGTTTCTATTATGTGGAACACTTTGAGGAGTATAGGTGTTAGCTCTTCTTGGAAGTTCTGGTGGAATTCTACACTAAAACCATCCAGCCCTGGGCTTTTTTTGGTTGTCAGGGTTTTGATGACAGCTTCGTATAAGCCTTGTAGCTTAAAGGTCTATTTAAATTGCTTACCTGGTCTTAATTTAATTTTGGTAGATGGTGTCTATCTAAAAAAAAAAATGTCCATTCCTTTTGCATTTTCCAATTTTGTGGAGTACGGGTTTTTGTAGTATGACCTAATGATTCTCTGAATTTCTTCAGTGTCTGTTGTTATGTCCCCCTTTTCAATTCTGATTTTGTTAATTTGGATATTCTCTGTCTGCCTTTAGATTAGTTTGGATAAGGGTTTGTCAATCTTGTTGATTTTTTTCAAAGAACCAGCTGTTTGTTTCATTGATTCTTTCTATAGTTTTCTGTGTTTCTATTTTGTTGATTTCAGTCCTCAATTTGATTATTTCCAGTCTTCTGCTCCTCCTGCGTGAGTCTGCTTCTTTTGTTTCTAGAACTTTCAGACATGCTGTTAGGTCACTGATGTGAGCTTTCTCCATTTTCTTTATATGGGCACTTAGTGCTATGAACTTTCCTCTTAGCACTGCTTTCATAGTGTCACATAGGTTTCAGATTTGTTGTGCCTTCATTTTCATTGAGTTCAAGGAAGGTTTAAATTTCTTTCTCTATGTCTTCCTTGACCCAGGAACAGTTCAATAATTGACTGTTTGGTTTCCATGAGTTTGTAGACTTTCTGGGAGTAGTATTGTTGTTGAATTCTAACTTTTCTCCATGGTGATCTGATGAGACACAGTGGATTACTCCATTTTTTGGTATCTTTTTTGTATTTTACGGATGTTTGCTTTGTTACTGAGAATGTGATCAATTTTAGAGAAGGTTCCATGAGGTGCTATAAAAAAGGTATATTCTTTTTTGTTTGGGTGGAATGTTCTATAGATGTCTGTATAGATCATTTGATTCATTACTTCAGTTTGTTCTCTGTTAAGTTTCTGTCTGGTTGACATGTCCATTGATGAGAGAGGAGTGTTAAAATCTCCTACTATTAGTGTGTGGGTATTGATGTGTACTTTATATTTTAGTAATTTTTCCTTTACATATGTGTGTGCTCTTGTATTAGGGGCACAGATATTCAGGATTAAGACTTCATCTTGATAAATTGTTCCTGTTATGTGTATAAAATGTCCTTCACCATCTCTTCTGATTGATTTTAGTTTGAAATCAATTTTGTTTGATATTAGGATAGCCATGTCTGCTTGTTTCTTAGGTCCATTTGATTAGAAAACCTTTTCCCAACCCTTTACTCTGAGGTAATGTCTGTCTTTGAGGTTGAGGTGTGTTTCTTGTAAGCAACAGAATGCTGGATCCTGTTTTTGTATCCATTCTCTTAGCCTGTGTCTTTTTTTTTAAGATTTATTTATTTATTATGTATACAACATTCCTTCCATGTATGTTTGTAGGCCAGGAGATGGCACCAGATCTCATCATGTGGTTGCTGAGAATTGAACTCAGGACCTCTGGAGGAGCAGTCAGTGCTCTAAACCTCTGAGCCACCTCTCCAGCCCACCTGTGTCTTTTTATAGGTGAATTGAGACAATTGATATTAAGTAATATTAACAACCAGTGGTTGTTAGCTCTGGTTATCATTCAGTAGTAGTGTTTGTGTGTTTCCTTCTTTGGGTTATGCTGGTGGGGGATTATCAGGTATCTGTCTTATTGTAGGTGTAGTTAGCTTCCTTGGGTTGAGGTTTTCCTTCTAGTACTTTCTGTATGACTGGGTTTGTGGATACGTATTATTTAAATCTGTTTTGTCATTGAATATCTTGTTTTCTCCTTCAATGGGGAATGAAAGCTTTGCTGGGTATAGTGGTCTGGGCTTGCATCCATGGTATCATAGTGTCTGTAGCACATCTATCCAGGACCTTCTAGCTTTCATGGCTTCCATTGAGAAGTCAAGTTAATTCTTATAGGTTTACCTTTATTTCTTACATGACCTTGACCTTTTTCTTTTGCAGCTCTTAATATTCTTTCTTTGTATGTTTTGTGATTATTATATGGCAAGGGGATTTTTGGGGTTTTTGTTTGTTTTTGTTTTTATCCAGTCTATTTGGTCTTCTGTAAGCTTCTTGTACCTTCAGATCTTTTAAGTTGGGAAAGTTTTCTTCTATAATTTTGTTGAATATATTTTCTGTGCCTTTGAGCTGGAGTTCTCCTTTTTCTTCCCCTATTATTCTCAGGTTTGGTCTGTTCATGGTGTCCCAGATTTCCTGAATGTTTTGTGTTAAGAATTTGTTGGATTTAGTGTTTTCTTTGACCAAGGAGTCTATTTCCTCTATAGATTCTTTCTTCAATCTCTTTTATTTTGTTGGTTATACTTGTCTCTGTAGTTCCTGTTCATTTACCCAGATTTTCCACTTTCAGATTTCCCTCATTTTGTGTTTTCTTTATTACCTGTATTTCAATCTTCAAGTTTTGAACTGTTTCCTTCACATGTTTGGTTTTTCTTGGGTTTCTTTGAGGGATTTATTTATTTCTTCCAGATTTATGTTTGCCTTCTCCTCCATTTCTTTAAGGCAGTTTTTCACTCCCTCTTTAAAGGTTTCCATCATTTTCATAAAGTTACATTTAAAGTCGTTTTCTTCTACATCTTCTGGGTTAGGATGATCAAGCCTTCCTGTTGTGTGTCTGCTGGGTTCTGGTGCTACCATGTTGCTTTTTTAGGTTGTTGGAGAAATTCTTGCATTGGTGCCTTCCCATCTCTTCCTCTAATGTCCACTAAGTGTTGTTCTTCAAGGGGCTTGCAGCGAAAGGCAGGTTGGGGCATGGTTGATTTAAGGCTCACCAGGCAGCTCCCTGCTGGTGGCTAGGAATGTTGAAGGCAGCTGGGGATGGGGGCCTGTCTTTTCTCCCACATGGAGGCTTTAGGGAGTGGGGGGTTCTGGAGAAACAGGACCAGTGCTGACTCACCTCTAATGTCCACGTAGTATTGGTCTTCATGGAGCTTGCAGGGGTCGGCAGATTCAAATAAATAAATATAAAAAATCTTTATGTACTTCAAGTGGGTAGCAGTAGACTACCAAAAGCAGTTCTCATGCATACTTAGTTCAAGCATCATAGATGGCACAGCTCTGAGCCCCACCCTGAGTGGAACACTGGGTGTGTCTTCTCTGCATCTCCAGGTCATCATGTCCATCAAAGTGTTATCTTACTAGCACATGTGCGCCCCTCAGCATCCCGCTTGCTTTCTTTTCTGGCTGGAGATACCCAGACAGGTTTGTCATTCCTCATTCCCTGAGGTTCTTTTCAGATGTCTTTTCAACAGATGACCTTTTGTTTACAGGGGCTTATGATTTACCCCTGCACTCACCCTCAGGATACGTCAGCTCTCAGGATGGGACTCCACATGGTGTTGTTGTTTTCTCATCTCTGAGGCTTGCAGAATGCTATGCACAGTACATGTGTGTGCAAGTACTTGTGGATGCACGTTTCTTTTGGATACATGTGCTTAGAAGGCAAGACAGACTAGAGGGCCTGGAGAGAGCAAATGTTCATTCCTCCTGAGTCTTCTTGGGCAGTTATCTAGTTATTACTAGATTACTAGATTCTGTCATTCTGAATACTGCCTATAAGATCCAAAACTAGTTGCTGAAACCTCAGAGAAAGGGGCTGTTTGAGAGGGACAGACACTGTAATGGATTAAGTAAAAATGCTGCAAATTCCCAAGTGGCTGTAGCAGCAGAAACACTGCAGGTCCCTAAGCAGTGGCAGTGGGCAGTAGGTCCTGAGAGCAGCCAATCCTGGCAGGCACAGTGCAGTTCCCCGAGTGGCTGCAGTGGGCCATGAGTCCCAAGCAGGGAGCAGCATGGTGGTTGAAAGACCTCAATGAGGCAGCCAGTCCCATGAAGAGATACAGACAGATGGGCATTCCACAAGACCACACCGCTCATCTCTGAAGGTGGCTGGTCCCAGGTAGGGAGCCACGTGGCAAGTGACAGACAGACAGATAGGCATGCCATGATGTTTATTTAGTGTGTTATGAAAGGGGTGAGGGGGTAAGGAAAGAAGAGGGAAGAACAGAGAGAAACAGTGAAAGAGACAGAGAGAGGAGGTCAAGGGGAGAAGTGGGGAGAAAGAGCGAGTCAGAAGTTGCCTCTTTTGGAGAGAGAGAAAAGGAAAGAACTCAGGCTGGAAGCTGAAGATCATCTTGCCTCAGCCAAGAGAGGGAGTGGGCGTGCCTTGTCTCTTAAAGGGACAAATAGACTTTTACATTCCCATCTCTTTTTCATAATAAAAAAGGTGGGAGTTTAGGCACAACAGGTTAAAGGAATTGGGGCGTGGATTCTCGAGATTGCTTCTTGTTTATTTGTGGGCACCATCTTACAGGGGTAACCTGAGAAAGCGGGATACTGGTCACATCCTGGCATAGCTGGTCTGTTTGTTCCTGTCCGGTGTTTGTGGTATGGAAATGTCTAGTGTCTCTTACACCTCCTTAAATTATTGGCAGAACAGAGGACAATGTTAAGTTTAGGGGAAAAAATTAGGACCAGGGAATTGAGAGGGGTATATCTGACCTGTTTAAGGTGAATCCTTCAATTCAGCTCCCTGGAACTCAAAAAAATTCTTTGGATTTGTGAAAACAGAAGTTTTAAACAGTAGCAGAATGACTGTGACAGATATTTTTGCACAATGAAAAGTATTTTTAAGACTATTGGAAGGCAGCGTGGGAGAGAAATTTGATAACTTGTATTTGTCCTCACAACTTTTTAACTTGCAGGTCTCATATTTATGTTTGTATTTTACTGAAATTTGTTTGGTGAGGTTGTCCTTTTAAACTGACAAACCCTCTCACCTGTCAAACTGCATCAGAGATCTTGGAGAATGAAATTTTACTTGAGTTACTGATTAAAAAATGACAGAGAACTTCCTTGGTTGGCACCTAGAACTAGGATCCTCCATGGCCCTCAGGGTCCTCCATGGTCAGTGAAGGTCATATTTGCCTTTTGCTGTTTAGTGCAGGGCCTGTCAGGCTCCAGAAGATCCTGTGGGCTAAGAAATCTGTAGGAAGACAAGCTTACCTTGACCTGAGCAGCTAGGCTGTTGATTCCAGTGATTCTGTCCACGTCTGGAGATCTTCAGTTTAGATGAAAGGCAGTTTTTTCCAGTGGTCAGCACTTGGAAGTTGAAGTGAGTTATGGATGGACATTGTTTTGTGCCCATTTGGCTTCTTTCTACTTTGGAGGAAATAGAGTGCTGCTAGGAGCTAACCTGTCTCTTTTTGTTATGAAAAGTTTTAATTAAACATTTAAATGACATATTTCCCAAAGCATTCCAACTGAGCAGTTGAGGATGTTTTTTACGTATAGATGAGTTATAACTACAGTATAGAATCTGCCTAGAGAGCTGGGTCCAAGCTTGACTGTACTGGCTCTCAATTTACAGGTAAAGCAGGGTTGGATTAAATATAAAGATTTTTGTAAGAGATTTAAAAGTACATACCAGTTTAAAACATGAGACTTACTGCTTTGTAGTCCAGAATGAGATACAATGAACAGACAATTATAACATTTAACAGTAGGCATAGGTGCATTTAAATTACATGTTCACACACACAGAGTGAACAGAAATTGGGTGAAGTGGATGCTCTTGGTATACTTCAGTAAAGATGACAGAACTTGGTCACCTGACCTTGCTTTCAGTTAAGATGGCGACGAAGTCACCTGACCTCAGTTAACTTGGTGGTAAGGTCACCTGACCTCAATCAAAATGGCAGCAGTCACATGTTGTATAGAAAAACCCCTTAGTAAAGATGGTGGTGAAGTCACCTGATCTTAGCTAAGATGGTGGTAAGGTCTCCTGATCTCAGTCAAAATGGTTGGTCACATGTTGAAATAGCCACAATTTTGGAGCTACAGGGATTTCAAGTTTACTAATAAGAGAGATCTAGAGGCATGATACACCCTCTTGCTGTGCTCCCTTGCCACAAGCCGCAGTGTGGAGCAAAAAGCTGGAATTGAAAACAGCCACCTTGTGGATCCAGCCAACCTTGTTAGCAGCAACAGCGGTGGCAGGGCCAGTTTGAGAAAACTCCTTCCATTTGCCTGTGCACTGACAATAGTTAGAAAGCTCCTGTAAAAGTGGAGCCAGTGGGACACTGGCAGAGTGAGGGTTGGAGCTGAAGAAGTAGGGCATTAAGGTCTGGGGTTTTAGGGTCTCTAAAAACATCTCTGGATTGACGCACATGGATGGCTTGCTGCCCATATCTGAAACCGTGAAAACTCACGAAATGGCAACACCACAAGGCCTATAACAGGAAATTTCCCCCATAGGTGGGCTGTAAATTGGCAGCGAATACCACAAGAACTATAAGAGAGTGTCCTCTGCCTATAGGTTGGATGCTACAGCCTTACTGGATCCAGTCTGGAAGACTTGGAAGCCAGAGGGGCAGTTTTTGCCTAGCTCCATTCTCCCCACTTCTCCTCTTTCCCCATCTCTGTCTCTGTCTCTTTGGTTTTCTCTGTTCTTCCCCCTTCTTCACTTACTCCCTCTCCCCTTCCCTTCCATAACCCACTAAATAAATATCCACCCTTACTCTGCGTGGCATTCCTATCCATGTCTCTGTCTCTCACCCGCCGCGTGGCTCCTTGCCTGGGACAAGTCACCTTTGGAGACCTGCTGTGTGGTCTTTTGGTGTAGCCATCTGTCTGTCTCTCCACATTGGACTCTCTGCACCTTGTTGCCCACTGCAGCCACTTGGGAACTGTTCCCTCCCTGCTTCTCTCAGGACCTGCTGCCCTCTGCTACTGCTTGGGGGCCTGCAGAGCTTCTGTCACTGAAGCCACTCAGGGATCCATTACAGACACCATCAGGACCTTTGCAGATTATGTCAGCACATGCCCTTCTGTGAGTGTAGGAATGTGCTGAGGGCCATTGTGCTACAGGGAAGTTGGGTTAAGTTCATAGAGACATATGGCTCCAGGGGGGTTGTGCAAAGATGGGGACAGACCACAAAAGTCTAATAAACCAGAAGCAAACTTTATTCCAGAAACCAGAATCTAGGGATAAAAATTAAAAAATAAAATAAAAATTCTCCATGGGGCACACAAAGCTTATCAGTTAGCTGAGGCCACAGCCAGGAATGAGTTTTAAGGCTGTGACTGAGTCTGGTTTCTGAACCCATCTTTTTATAGTACAAGCACCAAGCATTAGGTCTGGACAAAGGAATTTTTACAATCTCAAGGTAAAACTCAGATACAAATTGTCTTACTTTTCAATCTCCATTAACAGAGTTTTTCAGTTAAACTGGTGTTTGTACTTAATCTATTATCTTTCTTGGTTCTTCCCTTTGATACTGCCAGTTTCACATAGCAGGGATAATATGTAACTCAGAAGTCATATATCTATTACCTAAAAGTTGACTTGGCTCATATCCATAGGCTAGCTCTCAGTTTGCAGAGAGATGCTTTGGCTTCATGAATAGAGTTATGGGTTGTAAAGTGGAGTAACCCACTGTTAATAGTTAATCCTCAAGCTGCTAAGAGAGCTGCTGACAGTCTGTTCTTATTCTCCTAGATTTGTAACTTTATATTTCTTTATTTATGCATTTTTATTTTTGGAATCTACATTTTTATATTCTTATTCTCAGACCCTTTTAATATGATTATACTTTTCTGGAGCAAATTCCTAAGGTCTGCTATAATGGAATTGTATGGTAGGTTTTCTTGGACATTGTAAGAAATGACAAAACTTTTCCCAATCAATTATACCATTTTCAATTTCCTCCAATATTGTATGGCAGTTTCTTGCCATTACTTAAAATGACAGTCTTTTTGTGTTTGGCTGTTCTGGGCATTAAGCTGTAGTATTTCAAACACCTAATGAGGTTATGTGAGAATCTCTTTATATATAAGTTACTTCTTACTTATGTACCTAATAACAATAGGATGCCTATTAAAAGATTCTGACCCCCAAGAATGTGTTGTTTAGCCAGACATAAGTGACTTATTCCTGCAGTCCCAGCACTTGACACATATAGACAAGAAGTTCAGAAGTTTAAGGCTAGCCTCAGCTATATATCAATTGAACATTATCTTCAGCTATAGAAGACCCCGTTGCAAAATTGAAGAAAATGTCTTTGCCTTTATTATTGAGTTGTAAGAATTCCTTATGTATTTTTGCCACTGTCAAATAAATGTATTCCAATATTATTCCCCAAAAGACAATCAGTTTCTTGATTTTTTTTTTAGAGCTTTTTTCTGGGCTAGTACTCAGTAAATGTCATAAGTCAAGGCACCAAGTCTCTGCTTACCTAGCATACTCCTTTGTGGAATTCTTGTCATTCATGTAATTGTGGCAAAGGCCAAGCTCTGCCCCAAGAGTCAACATCACCTTTGGAGGGAATGCACTGTGGACCTCCAACTGAATCTTCTGTAGACCATAAAGGGTGCAGTTTCTCACCTGTCACCATTTCTGACTGTGGTCACAATAAGCCCAGAGCTACTGTCTATTACATGCTGAAAATGACTCCCACTTCCACTGCCAGCTTTCTGTTTCCTTACAGAATTAATCTACTAAGTAAACATGTATGGAGTTTCCATCAGATCCTAAGTATTCTTCTAGAATGCAGGATTCACTGAATCTAATAACATGCCACCTAGCCCTCTGCCTTTCCATGATTGGCTTTCACTAGGAGGTATGGGAGGATGACCCTTGTGTGCAAGGACTTGTCATCTATCTATAGTGATCTTTGCAATTATAATGATAAAAAATCAGCATATGGACTCAAAGTCTAGATTTCTTAAAAGCCAGACCCAGCTACCTTTGGAGTCAGGAGCTTGTGATCTGAAGTCACAGTATGGAGACCCATCTTGGCTCTGATACTGAATCTAGCCTGGTTCAAGTCTAAACTCTACCCAGGGATCGCCTCACAGTAGTATACTTTCCTGTGAGGACATATAACCTAAAGCACTCAGAGCAGTTGGTATGTGCATTGTCACTAGTAGGGAACTTAGCAAACCACTTTTCCTGGCCAATCACTGTCCTTCTCTATAAGTGATCTACTGGTATCAGATCTTCCTAGTTCTGTGTTTCTGATTCAGTTAGTGTTGCAGCTAGGCTTATTATGTCTCTTGTTTGTGTAGTCTGCCCCTGAAATAAGGCTATGAATGTTTAAGTATGTATGTCTGTGCATGTATATTACCATTAGAAAACATAAATCACAGAAATTGAAACAAGGTCATCATCAGCTTTTAAGTTCCTTGATCTTCCTCATATGTCACTGTCATCTCTCAGCCAGAGTTCCAGCCCCATGTCACCCTACATTTTCACATATGTGAAAATCTTCCCAACTAAGAAAATTTAGTTCCTGTTCTTCGAGCTCCCAGTTTCTGCTGGTCCTGTTAATACCTAGGGGGCGGCACTCAATTCCTTATTCTGGGTGTGTCGTATTCTTGCTTGTTCTCCTTTCTTTCCAATGGTAATAAAATACCCTGAAAATAGTACCTTTGGGGAGAATTGGTTTATTTTATCTCACAGTTATGGGTTACAGGCTCATCATGGCTAGGAGTTCAAGGAAACAGGAGCTTAAAACAGCTAGTTACACCATGTCCACACTCAGGAGAAGAGAGACATAAGCATGCATGCTTAGTGCTCAGCTGCCTATTTCTGCTCTTGTTTGTACAAGTCCCCCAAACCAGGGGATGTTGCTGTTCACTTTCAAGCTGTCTTCTTCTGTCTGTTAAGGCACTCAAGGCACTGCCCCACAGATGAACCTACAGGTCAACATGTTCTAGGCAGCCCCCAATAAGATGAAACTTTCTCTTCTTCCAGTGTACCATATTCATGGTTTGATCATCATACTATTAGTTCAGGAGGAAGGTATCTCTCTTCTTCCTGCATCACTTACCCACTGGATCATCACTGCTTTGGGTG
Organism: Myodes glareolus; assembly: GCF_982192425.1. Lineage (NCBI taxonomy): Eukaryota > Metazoa > Chordata > Mammalia > Rodentia > Cricetidae > Myodes > Myodes glareolus. The sequence goes on along the minus strand of NC_142047.1, from coordinate 895,803 downwards.
CATACGAGTTGAGCTATTCCTGTAGCTGTTTTTCAGCCTCCTGGTAAGGTTCATGTCATTAAGAAGGTTCAAGAACCCATACGGTGAACCAGAGTGAGTTTCTGCATTCAGTTCTGCACTAGTTTCTCAAGGTTCAATCCATTTCATGCATAGTAGAATCTAAACGAAAATTTAGACATGGCTAGCTTTTTTCTTTTATTACCTTGAAATTAGTCTTGAGTACCCTTAAATTACTTGAAAATTGACCACCATTCAAAGTGGTTTCCCCTTGCATTAATCTCACTAGCTGGCTGAATGTGTTATAAATCTTTTCTCCTAGCCAGTACAAGATTTTTTTCCTTGTAAGAAGGCCTATCTTAAGTCACCTTTCTCATATGCCTATGCCCAATGAATGGCCATGCTGGAAACATCCTGAAGGCCATGCTTTCTCTTGTGTTTCCATACCACAAACACCAGACAGGAACAAACAGATATTACCAGCCCTCAGATTTTTCAGGTCCCCCCCCCGTAAAACAGTGCCCATAAATAGATAGCACATGAGTCATCATGAAATAGCACTAGATTTTTTCCTCTTTATTAAGAAAAGCCTTGTGTGTAAGAGAATGTTAGGGATTAGAGAAAGAGAAATGTGAAATAAAGCAAGCATTCCTCACTCCTCAGAGGTTAGTGCTCACTTCTAGTCTTCCTTCTGTATATTTCTAATGACATTTTTTTTCTTCTGTGTGTAGCTCTGGTTCCTCACTCTTCATTTCCATTTAGCATTATTGATTTTTCTAATGGCTGCTGGCTGAGGAAGTTTCTGTCTACTACTAAATCATTATCCTTCAAAGACCTTCTCTTGTTTCTGTCCACTGAAAATGTCTCTGATTTTTTTTCTTTCTTCATTTGAAAATGTTATCAAAATTTTATACCTGAGAGTGGTGGTTCTTGCCTGTAAGCCCATTGCTGAAGATGCTATGAATTGAAGGCCAGGCTGAGTTGTCTACCAAATTCAATGCCACCTTGTGCTACACAGTGATCTGGGGGCCAGCCTGAAGTTCTGCAAAGTGAGACCCTCTGACCTCAAAAGAACAAAAATAAATTCTTGGGTTTTTGTTGTAGCTTATCAAATCAGAGATCTCTCTCTCTCTCTCTCTCTCTCTCTCTCTCTCTCTCTCTCTCTCTCTCTCTCTCTCTTCTTCTTCTTCTTCTTCTTTTCCTCCTCCTCCTCCTTCTCCTCTTCTGTTTTTTTAGACAGGATTTTTCTGTGTTGCCTTAACTGTCCTTGGTTGTCCTAGAACTCCCTCTGTAGACCAGTCTGTCCTCAAACTCACAGAGATTTGTCTGCCTTTTGCCTCCCCAATCATGGGATTAAAGTAATACATCACCACTGCCCAGCTAGGATTAGTTTTTGTTTGTTTGTTTGTTTTTGTTTTTTAATGGTTTATAATGAACTATCAGTATGCCTAAGAAAAAACTGTGGCTGCATGTAAAGGACCAAAGGCTTGAGTGGGAACTCAGACTTCTGTGTGTTTACATCATTATGAAGCTCTGTGCATAACTTTTATTTTCTTAAGGTACCTTTTTCACTAACTAATAATGATAATGGTTTTGGAAAGTCATTTGTGTTACGAATTCACAGGGACATCATTTCCTTCCCTAAACTTCAGTCTTCCCATGTGTAAAATCAAGAGTTCAGAAGGGCTTTTCTAGTTATGTTGTGGAATGGCTATGGTTTCAAAAACAGTTTGACTGACAAAAACCTGCACTGTGTGTGTGTGTGTGTGTGTGTGTGTGTGTGTGTGTGTGTGTGTAGTCATGTGCACCCACCTATGGACAAGTAGACATACATGTGTAAGAGTCAGTACTGAATATCTATCTAATTTATTCCAAATACTTCAACACCTTATGTTTTGATCCTAGATCTCACTAATTGGCTAGACTGACTGATGTGGAATTCCCCTCTGTATGCTGTGATTACCATTGATTAATAAAGAACTGCTTTGAGCCTATGGCAGGCCAGAACAGAACTATTCAGGGAAAGCTAGACTATATGCTGGGAGAAAGAAGGCAGAGTCAGAGAGAAGCCATGGAGCTGCCAATGGAGACAGACATGCCACAACCTTGGTGGTAGGCCACAAGTCTCATGATAAAATATAAAATAATAAAAATAGGTTAAATTAAGATGTAAAAACTAGCCAATAAGAAGTTAGAGATAATAGGCCAAGCCGTGATTTAATTAATACAATTTCTGTGTGGTGATTTTGGGAGTCTGGGTAGCCGGGAAATGAACAAACGAACTCCTACTACAACTGGCTGTCCAGCAAATCCCAGAGATCCTCCTGTCTAAGCAATCCCTTTGTATTCTGAAAAATGCTACACGTTCACACCCCCTTCCCCAACTTTTTCATGGTGCTAGAGATCTGACTTCAGGTTGTCCCTATGTTCATGCAGCCAACACTTTATCCACAGCACCAAAGCCTACTCCTTATTGTTTTAAGACTTTTATTATTTGTTAAAGTTGTGTGTGTGTGTGTGTGTGTGTGTGTGTGTGTGTGCGTGTGTGTCCCCTCCCCATAAATAATCTCTCTCCACTGTCTGCTTCCAGTGGGGCACATTCTGTTCTTGCCGTGACTGCCTGTGCATATCCCTGCTTTGGGGGCTTTCATTCTCTAAACCTTAGTTATCCTGTCTTTATGAGATTAATGGCAGCTGTGGCAATGCTTAGGACCCCTAAATCCTCTGAATGTTTGGGAGCTGTTATAACAGTCTGAAGTACTCTGGTGTTAACCATGCAAATCTGAGCCATACCTTGCACTCCACACTAGCAACATGGTTAACATGGAGAAAACCTCTTAAGTGGTAAGAAAATAACTCCTGAGTTGCATCAGGTCTCCCCTTTCCTTCATTGTTTAAAGAAGACCCCTCCACATCCTAGCAATGTTCACACATGTACAACTTATGTGTGTGGCATTACAGTATGGAGAAATAACAGTCATGAAAGCTTTATGTGAAAGTGTCTGAGTACAGGTGCCGCATGTGGAAACATCTGTTCAAATGGGACAAAATATGGTTGTTGCAGCTTGTTCAAATTAGTTATTTAATAGCTGATTCAGAGAACTGTGTGTGTGTGTGTGTGTGTGTGTGTGTGTGTGTGTGTGTGGCAGATTAACACTGTCCTAGCACCATGTGCCATGCATCTCTCATCCCAAGGTCATGGAACTATTAGAGGAGATTGGCAAGTGCCACAGACTTCAGTTACAAAGCAAAGTCAGTTTTAACCTGTGAAGGCTTGGATTTTCATCTCCAAGTCTTAAAAACAAGCAAACAAAACCCCAAAAATGGTACCTAGGCTAAATGTCATTTGCTAGCTGATGCAGTAGAATCTAGCATAATTGCTTACATATCTTACAGAACAGAATAGAACAGAAGTTTTAACTTCATCTTTTAATGGAAAATAATATTGACCAAGTTCTTTAACCTTATCTTCCTTATCTATGAAGTCCTGATAGAGTTGTGGTAAGCAATAGAAGATGCGCAAATGTCCATCCCCAGCCATTCTACCACCCTTGTACAAGGTTGCTGTGGGTACTAGGACTAATGTCTTTATATTACATTGAGTATGATTGAGGCTTTGTTGGGTTTTGTTGTTGTTGTTGTTGTTGTTGTTGTTTGGTTGGTTGGTTTTTTTGGAGTATTTTTGGGTTTTGTTTTTGTTTTTGTTTTTTGAGGCAGGGTTTCTCTGTAACTTTGGAGCCTATCCTGGAACTAACTTTTGTAGACCAGGCTGGCCTCAAACTCACAGAGATGATTGGGGCTTAAGAGAGGGAAGTACTGTGAACCACTGTCACTGCACATACACTGACTGCCTAGGATATTTTGTTACTTAGGCTTATTCTCTAATTGATCAGGTATGCTCTGACTTATTTATTTTGTTGTTTTGTTCAAGCATTCTAGATCTTTATATCTCAAATATGGATCAAATTCAAGGTCACAGATGATATCCAGAGTGTAGCCTGGGGCTCTGTTCTAATTATCTAGACATCTTAGCTAGGTGAAGCCCAGGTAAAGATGCATTATTGACTTTCTTTATCTTGTCATAATTAATTTCTGGCCAGTTGAGAAAGAGATTAAAGAGACTGTTTTGGGAAAACATGAACTATTTCTAAAACTCATCTTTGACCATATACTCCTGTGTTCAACATGGAACCCTGTAATTTTCAGTGTGGTACATGCAGGCACAGCCACTGAAGTGGTGAAAGACAGCTGGCCTTGGCTCAGTCCTGATTGGGACAGTGGCTCTCATCAGGTGGCTCTGGGTTGGCAGCATGAGTTCCTCTCAGGGACATATTAAATTAAATTAAAGTTAGGGCAGGTCTGTACCTCTGCAGTCTGTACCTCTGCAAGCCTTATGAGTGATTATGACGCCCAAGCAATTTGAAATATGCACCTTCAGCTCATCCTGTCTTAGGTTGAACACTTCCAGCAGGTGTATGTTTTCTAAGGACAGTCTTAAACCAGATCTGCCTGTAAACCCCCATCCCTTCTCAAGCAAATACATGCCTGTAACCACACAATCAGAGGAGTAAATTGAAGCCAATTAGCAGCTAGTCACTGCCAACTCTTGTCACCAGGTTGATTGTTAGTAATTAGCACTCATCACTGAGGAGAGGAAAATAGTTGTGGTTCAGAGACATCACTACCATCTGAATCCACTGTGCATTTCTCTGTTTCCTTCAGTGTTTTTCTGCCATAGTTTTCTTTTACATGCAAACATTCTCACAATTGGATAGAAACATCTCCAGAGACAACATTGCATGAAGACATAATTTGAGGTCATGTTTTTCATGCTTTTCAGGAAGAACTTCTCCTACTAGGGAACTTGGAAGTCATGATTCACCCCCTTCTTGGTGCATGTGAATCTTTTCTATAGCAATAGAAAAGTGCAAATAGGCATTTGCACTTTCTCCAGGAAGCATAAAGTGATTTATAGGCAGGGCTGAAATTGTTGGATGAAGTCATCATGATTGTTTTCTCTGCATTCAATGAGAAAGGAAACAGAGAAAAGGAATGGAAACTTAAGAGAATATTTTCAAAAAGAAAATATAATTTATTAACTTCAGTGTTCATCTGCCAAATGGAAATCCTTACTAAAAAATGTATTTGGATAGCAAACTAGTATTCAGACATCTGACTCTGATCACCTGTGAATATATTGTTCAATGGAAGGAGAGAAATGCTGGCTGATGATCCATGAGTGTCCTACAGGTTGGGGATGATGAACTACTATCTCATTTGCTCACTGATGTCTGTAGTTACTCCATGTCATGCCCAGAGTAACACTCTCCTAGAATACTTGGTTAAGAGGTATACCACTGGATCTATGACTGTCTGATTTAGGCTATATAAAGTTTTTTTCATTATGGACACTGCACTATACGGTGATCTCTCCTCTACAGAAGCATTTGAAGCTGGAAACTGTTGGGTAGTATGGGGTCTTGTTAATTAAGAGAAGAATTGAGTAGGTTATCAAAGGAAAATGTGGCTATTTTTATTCTCTCCCTTTCTGCCCTCAGCTCAGAGGCATAAAAATAAGGACATTTGTAAGAAATTGGAAGAGAAGGTAGAAATTGTGAATTAAAGGTCCCCTCCTTCAGGAAGTGACAGTCTTTTTGGTTTGCTGTATCATTTGTATGGAGTGTGTTCATTAGTTCCCATGGTAGAGTTGATGGCAGTGCAGAGCAGCCTGTAGTTCCTCAACTGAATGGTTGGAGAGCAGTACCTTCCCAAGATGTACCTTCATGCTGAACCATCAGTCTATGTTTTCCTTTCCATTCCTCTTCTAGGCCAGCCTTCTGTTTTGTTTCTACATGCTTTTCTCTTTTAGGCTCATATAAATGGGATTTCAGGGTGTTTCTATTGTGCCTATCTTATATCTCTTAGCCAACTATTTTCAGTAGATCCTTATTGTAGCAGACACCAGATTTCAGTCCGTTGAGCATATTTTAGAACTGTCAGCATCTTTAGCCATGAGCTCAGAGCCCATTTCAGGATTCACATTCATCATCACATACTGTGTAGAGAACTTTGTTTTATTTGCAACTTTCTGAACCAAGCAGCTCACTTACCATGAGGACTTTGCCTCTGCTAATCCTGATTCTAGATAGAAATTTTGGTCCTCCCTGGTCCCACAGCCATTCCCAAAGAATCACATAGAGACATATAATAATTATAAACTATTTGACCTATTAGCATAGGCTTATTATTAATTACCTCTTACAACTTAAATTAATCAATAATTCTTGTCTCTGTTTAGCCACGTGGTTTGGTACCTTTTATCAGTGAGGCATTCTCATCTTAGTTCCTCTACATCTGGGTGGCAAATGCAAACTGAGCCTTTCCACTTCCCAGAATTCTCTTAGTCTGATCACCCCGCCTATACTTCCTACCTGACTACTGGCCAGTCAGCATTTTATTAAACCAATACAAGTGACAAATCTTTACAGGATACAAGAGCATTATCCCACATCATGTCCTCTTTTTTTTCTTTAAAAAAACAAGGATTCTGAATCTAATCTCTTCTGTTTAGCTTTTTTTTCCCCTGACCATTATCTATAACAGCTTGTAACCAACACACTAAACAAAGACAAACATTCATAATCCATTTTTTGGGGGGAACAAGAATGTAGTTTTCCAGGCTACTTCCTGCTGATTGGGGTCACTGATAATCTTATAGGGACAGAAAGACAATTTAGGATTATGGTTAAGTCCTGACTGGAGTATTCTGTGAGGCTGGATCATCTCAGCCAGCAATCTTCAGGCTGTTCTGAATGTAGAACTCAGAGGAAACTGCAACAGAGGTTCTCTGAAACATTGCATCCTCTGGGCCATGTCTTCCCATTGGAGATTTTTTAGGGGATGTAACTTGATCAAACCTTATTTTTCTTAACACAGAATGTATCCACAGCCTCTGATTTCCTATGGTAACAAAAGCAAAACCTCTCTCTAACATCATTTGACTTAAATTTTGAAGTCAAGGCATTATCAAAATATATGTTAGTTTAATCCAGCTGCATTTATAATGAAATGTCTTTTAGCAGCTGTTGGTCCTTCTTCAGCAGTTGAACAATTCAAAGACAACACAATAACATACAGTATCCAATTCTCTGTGTATTTTCCATCTTTACATGGCTTTTTTTAAAACTCTATTTCTTTTATTTTTAAGTTTTGGTTTTTTGAGACAGGGTTTCTCTGTTTCTTTGGCTGTCTTGAATCTCACTCTGTAGACGAGGCTGGCCTAAAACTCACAGAGATCCACCTGCCTCTGCCTCCCAAGTGCTGGGATTAAAGGCATGTGCCACCACACCTAACTACATTTCTTTTTCTAAAGAACTTTTCCTATCCTTTTTCTTTTCTCTCCCAAGCCTACATATATTTTTAACACAGTAAAAACTGTTTATAGGGATTTGTTTCATCTGAATCTGTCTTTATTGTTTATCTTTTTCTGACCATAGGAGTTTTTAATATGCTAAGTGATATAGCTAGGATTATAGCTGCAGCTTTGGTGTCTGTATCCACTCTACTTCTTGACATTCTGAGAGATTAACTCCATGGTGGAGGCACTGGTGGGAACTATGCTTTTTACCACAACTCTGTGGGATTTCTAGGTCTATGCTGCCACCGAGAAGTAGGCAACTGGCTGTTCATAAACACCATTTAAGTGTTTGATGGCAGGGCCTCTTAAAAGAGCTGCAAGTTTTTTGCTCCTGATGCTGAGTCAAGAAGCCTCTATTAAAGGAGCTGTAGGCATGTGGGGGGCAGGGTATATCATAGGACTGTGGGAGTCACAGGAAGCTGGTGGGGCACAGGAGGCCCAGTGGGCACCCTGCAGAGTGTTATGGTAGCAAGGACAGTCATGGTAGGAGAGGAAGCTAAGCCTGGACAGATAGGAGCTGGGAAAGCTAGTGCTTCTTCCAAACCCAGGTGACTAAGTTTGTGTTCTAATTCCTGGAGTTGGAATTCCATTCCCAGCTCTGGACTCGGCTGATGGCTTAAAAGTCTCAAGCAAATGGCTTTTTTTTTTTTTTTTGTAAATCCATGCCCCAAAAGTTGGGTGCCAAATGAAGCATGATTAATAAAAATTCAGAGAAATTGGAGTTTAAACTGAAGATCTGAAAAGCAAAGCAGCCAGTCACTCTTACTTCAACCTCAGTCTGAAATGGCGATCCTGCCTCCAGGAATCTCAGAATGAGGCTATGTCTGAGAGCTGTCTCCTCCCATTTTATAATCCTCTCTAAGGCTGGAATTAAAACCATGTACTGATTTCTATGGCAACTAGTGTGACTACTGGAATTAAAGGTGTGCATTACTGCTGCCTGGTCTATAAGACTGACCAGGGGGGCTCTTTTACTCTCTGATCTTCAGCAAAGCTTTATTTATTAAAACACAAATGTCACTACACCTGATCCTTTTTTGGGTCATTAACCTGCTCAGCTGCATCTCATTTCAGCTGTTAACCTGGATAGAGAGACACATTTATTTAGATCATGACATGTGCCTCTATCATGATTCTTTCATCTCTATGCATGACTACCCATCCCATGTTCCAGCCTGTAAGTGTCTGTAAACAGCTTCTTTCTTGCTTTCTGAGTAAGTTTCCTCACTGCTTAAGACTCTTTCCTGTCCAAGTAATTCTCATAGTTTTTAAGACGAAATAGTCAACTTGCTAAATAGCAGTCAGACGGAGAAGGCACACCATAAGGATTTTATCTAAAGGAGTTAAATGTGTTTGTAACCATATAGATTCTTCATCTAGCTCCCATCTCCTCCTCAGATTTAACAAGTTACTTCCAATTTAGACAGAGAAGTAAGGTCCTTTGTAGGACAGATATCCCTAAAGCCCTAATGCTCTGGGACACACTGTCTCTGGTTCCAGGGTATATGTAATTTTTGTACCCTTACGAGAGTTGTCCTTTATTGCCAGGCTTAAGTGGGACAATTGTTCCAGAGCACCAGGTAAAAATGTAGCCGCAAGTAAGAATGTAGCTGTTTTTTTTTTTCAGAAACACACACACACACACACACACACACACACACCCTCATGCTCACACTCACACTTGCTCATGCTCATGGTCACAGTCACACTTGCACACTTTTAACACACCTTTAGTAGAGAAGGTTTGAAATAAGACTCTGTTCTTTCAGTCAAGGAAGACCTTATTTCCAAGGTGAGCCTCTGGATGAGTGTCAAGAGGAATTTGTCTCTGAATCCCATGATCTTTTGGCAACTGGAATTCTGGGATGCTGCCACCTTGCTTGGCAAATTTAGCATCTACTGTGATTCAGGGATCTTGGACATAATCTTAATTATATTTGAAAATAAATTTGAGTGTGAAACAGGGTGTTGTGATAAGGAATTTTTCATGTTGGAATCCAAAAGTTTAAGATTGTAGTCCATTTTTGATTCTGGCATTGATTTTTTTTTGAATCAGGGATGTTCAACCTTTGATTACATTCAACATAGCCCACCCTGAGCTTTATGGAGTAGTGCCAAGGACACTTTGAGCAGTGTGCATCAGTAAGTATGGGGTGAGAAAGAAAATTGATTCCAAATAACAGGAGCCAAAACATGATTTCTGAATGGGCTCAGTCTCAGATGACAAGGAGTTCCCAAAGCCTGGCTGGCCTCGCTCGAGCCATCGAGCAGCCAGTGATGGACTCACAGTAGTACTGCAAAACCCTTCATCTCTCAGGACAGCCTGCTGTGTGGCCAAAGAGTTCTATCTAGCCTTTGAACATTCTCTGTATTCAACCTCCAACTTCCTCCTGTCATGCCCCTTTTTGTTCCAGTTTTTACTTCTCACCATGCTATACAAATCCTACTCTCCAGCATTACCATTCAGATGCTGTTAGCATCTGTACTGAACCTTTTCTTCTTTGGAAACTACCCTTAGTCTCAGCAGTGCATTGAAGGGTGGAGATGGCATGCTAGCTACACAGGAGCCTATTATTTAGGCTTTCTCATCTCTTCTGTGATAATGGGCAGACCAATTGTTCAAGGCAGATGTCTGTCTGTCTGTGCACACTTATCTGTCCAAAGCCTCCATGTCCTGATGACCCACAGGGAGGATGCACTGCTTTAACAGGGCCTTTATTCCAGCAATTGGACAGAAAAGACAGGAATGGAATGGGCAGGCTGCTTAAGTTGCATGATCATTTGGTCCCAATGGGGTTGACAAATGCAGTCTCTTTAAAACAAAACAAAATGTGTGTATCAATGTGTCTGTGTGTGTCTCTTTCTCTTTGTGTGTACCTGCTTGTGAACGCCAGAGATTAATAGCTGAGATTAATTCCTCAGTTGCTCTCCAATATATAACACTGGGTCCAGATTTCTCACTTGAATCTAGAGTTTACCAATTCAACTAATTTAGCTAACCAGCTTGCTGTAGGAATCCTCTGTCTCTGCCTCCCGAGGACTGGGATTACAGGAGGCTGCCATGCCCACCCAACATTTAGGTGAATGATGAGGATCTAAATTCATCCTTATGTTTACGTGGCAGTCATTTTATGTACTGAGTTAACCCCAAATGCAGGCTCTTTAGTAATTGTTCTATGTTTTATTTTTTTTCAGTATGAGCAGCTGAAAAAGCAATTGCTTCCTGTAGCTAACTGATGGTGTATTTGACCAGTACGCTAAAATAAACAGACCAGCTCAAAATAACAGATATAATTTAATAATTGAAAAATGGGGAAACTCACGCAACCGGGGTAAAAGTTCCGATGTCCACATGGGTCAGGCAAACACCGTGTGCAGAGAGCAAGCGCACTGGATCCCCAGGTTTTCTTCCCTGGGGCCCAGATCGCCACACCCTCAATTCAATGTGATTGGTTAATAGAATTCCTCATCATCTCCCCCTTTTGTCTAAATAAGATCGATCCAAACACAATACAAGTATATACAATAGGAACAGATACCAAATATAAAATTACAAACAATAAACAATATTAAACAAGAAATACATAACAAAAGTTTTACTAAACATTCTATTTCAAGGAGTCTAAATAATGTATTGAAATTAAGTTTAGCTAAATCATGAGGAGGGTAACTACAATTATCTAATCTTCAACTCCATCAAAGATCTGAGAAGGGAAGTAATATTACTTGAGTCAACAGGAAGTACAATCAAGAAACTTCCAAAATGTGCAACAAATGACAGAGACAACTGACTACCTGGGCAATGACCCAAAGTCCCATTTGCAATGTTGAGGCAATCAACTTGGGCTAAGGCCTAACGTAACCATTTTCATAGGCAAAAAACTTTTCAGAACTATCTTACCCTGTCTTGGCAGGATATGACAGTCCTGTTTTATCCATTTACGGATATTCTATATCATTGTCAGTGGTCGAGGTATGGGTATTTCTTTGCCCAAAGGCCAGTTCTGCCATGAAGAAAAGCTTCAGGTGGAGTGTCTTTGGTGCTCAACATTCTCTTGGGAGTAGAGTGGTGTTGCCAGGAGTGATCATGTCTCACTACCACGGAACTCTAGGTTAGATTAAAGGCTTAAAGGCCATTTTCTACAGCTCTTTGAAGAGGTTGAAGATTATACTATATATACTGAATATAATCGCTAAGTATCTAAAGAATCTGATTAGCCTAAATATAAATATGACAAACATAGATGACTATTGATCTATAATTCTCAATACTTATCTAACTTAAAGACTAAGAGAATAAACAACTGTGCAATAAATGATAACAATGACCTCCAAATATAAACAATGTATATCATTACATAAACAATATATAAGTATCTTAATCAGAGGTAAAAATGTACCCTGCAATATGGTAATATACATATATCAATACTATATATATATATATATATATCAATACATAAAAAATGTTTTAAACAGGTAGAAGCATACTCACATACAATATTCAATATAATTTAACTTTGTGTCAACATACAAGAATAGATACCAATATAATTGTCTAACAACAATAACTCACAGAAAGCAATCTATTATCCCATTACCAATTATCCCACTTTTTTTTTCAAGAACACCCCTGACCCTATAAAATACCTCCCCCATCCCTCAACCACATACCATGTATAACCAACCCATAAATGATGTCCCTAAACCTGAGGGCAAACTCTGCTGGGAGAGGGGACATTGTCCTCTAAAATTGCTTCCAGCTGTCATGGGGGTAACATTCTCTCTAGGGGGTCCTGTGAAAGTACATGATGGTTAATTCCAAGCCTAATATTTTGTCTGGTAAAATTTCAAATAGTCTCTGAGTGTTTTGTGGAGGTCTGGCCAGAATGTTGTAAAAGATGTGCACCATTTATGCTAACTGAGTTGGAACTCTCTTGTGTAGCTGGTACCAAAAAACAGGTCTTGTAGTAGTGCTATCAGCATCGTGACGTCATATTAACCAGGTGGAGTTGATGTTGTGGGGACCCATCTTCTTCCTGGAAACTTCAAAGATTACTTCAGGAAAATTTATTGTTTCTTATGGGAAACTTAAGCATTATCTATATAGACATATACAGACATATATATTCAATTAAAGGTATGATAAAGACAAACAGATATGAGGAAAGGCAAAGAAATTTTATAAATTATTATTATTATTATTATTATTATTATTATTATGTCCCATATCATGGCTCTTGACATGAGACAGAAACTCTGGGATTTCTCTTACCAACAGACTTGGAATGGGTGAGATACTGAGCCAGAGACCATCTCCAAAACCAGCTCTATATATTAATGAATAAATGTACATTAATACATATTTAAAAATATGTTTAGAATAATTCTACTTACAGAACCTATTTAGTGTTTTTTTTCTGATTCTTATTGGGTTGTAAATAGTTTCCATCCATCAGTATTCAAATATCTAGGGTCCCTTGAATTTTTTGAAGATCAGTGTTTTCCTGCGGAGATGAGAAGATAACCCTGCCCCCATCCTATATGTTTTTCTTATAACAGTATGATTATCATCATTGTGGATGAATTGTCTTTCCAAGAGATTCCTCCTCTTCAAACCGAACCTTTATTAATTTTGATGGTATCCACAATTTTTCTTATACTGTGGAAACAAGAGCAAAACCCCTTTCCCAACACAGCTTCCATTGTGAGGTCAGCACATCCTTGAAATAAACTGGTTGATTTAATTCAGCAGACTTTTCCATTATCCAATGTCTTTCTGCGGCTATTGTTCCTTTCTCATTAGCATTGAGAAAATTCAAGGTTAATAAAGCATTATGTAATCTATTTCTGGAGTTTTTTTTCCACCCTTTTCTGTTTGTTTAACATATCCTTTATAGTTCAATTTGATATTTCTATGATTGTTTGACCTGTAGGATTGTATGTTATACCTGTAACATGTTTAATATTATAATAAGCAAAAAACCGTTTCATTTTCCTAGAGACATAAGCTGGACCATTATCCATCTTTATTTGTGCAGGTATACCCATAATGACCATGACTTCTAATAAATGAGTGATTACTGAATCAGCTTTTTCTGAGCTTAAAGCAGTTGCCCATTGAAAATCCGAATAGGTGTCAATGGTGTGGTGTACGTATTTTAACTTGCCAAATTCCGCAGAGTGGAACATACCCATCTGCCAGATTTCATTCCTTTGAGTACTCTTTGGATTAGTCCCTGCAGGTAGTGGTGCTTGGTTATAGAAAGAGCAAGTAGGGCATTTGTTTATAATCTCCTTAGCTTGTTGCCATGTAATAGAAAGCACTTTCTTCAAGCCTTTGCTATTGAGGTGATGTTATTCATGAAATTCAGAGGCCTGCAGCACACTTCCAATCAACAATTGATCCATTTCTGCTTTACTTTGTGCTAGAGGACCTGGCAGACCCTTATGGGATCGGATGTGTGTTATGTACATAGGGCAAAGACTGTTCCTGATCATGTCTTGTACCTGGATAAACAACCAAGTCAGTTCTGTATCATCTGGTATAAATTCAGCGGTTTCAGTATGCAAGATATCTCTTTCTGCATATTACGAGCCAGTAACTATATTAAGAGGTTCTTTAAAATCCCTTAGCACCATAAGAATGGCATATAATTCTGCCTTCTGGACAGAATCATAAGGGCTTTGTTCCACCTTACTCAATTCTTCTGATTTGTAACCTGCCTTCCCTGATTTATTAGCATCAGTATAAAATGTACGGGCTCCGGTTATTGGTGCATCACGTACAATTCGAGGAAGAATCTCCAAGAAGTTCTTTTTATGAGGTTAAGTCTATCACTTTTGGGATAGTTTCTATTAATTTCTCCCAAAAAATTAGCACAAGCTCTTTGCCATGGTTCATTATCTTCCCATAACTTTTTTACTTTTACTTCCTCAGTAGTAAAAGGCACTATAATGTCTCCTGGGTCTATACCTGCTAGTTGACGAAGTCTCAGTTTACCTTTTATAATTAATTCAGAGACCTTTTCCAAATAAGTTTTTAATTTTTTACTTGGTTTATGAGGTATAAATATCCATTCTAAAATAATGTCTTCCCTTTGCATTAAAATCCCTGTAGGAGAAATTCTGGAAGGCAGTATGACTAGGATGCAACTAAGATTTGGGTTCACCCTATCCACATGTGCCTCTTGTAATTTTTTCTCAACCATTGTCAGTTCCTTTTCTGCTTCAGCTGTTAATATTCTGGGACTATTCAAATTTTTATCACCATCTAAGGTTTTGTTTAAATGAACTATTATATCCCAACTGGTGCGGGAGAATTGTCTATATTCTGTCAATCATGTATTTTAATAAAAAATTTAATATTTTAATATTTAATATTTAATAAAAATCAAAAAAATAAAATTGGCCTGGCAGGGACTATAGGCAGGTCAACCAGACAGAAAGTAGAGGCGGGGCAATGAGAATATAAGAACTAATAAGTAGCCTGACCTAATGGGCCAATCAGTTTATAATCTTATGGAGTCCTCTGTATGATTTTTTTCTTTGGGGCTTGCCAGCTGTGGGGTACTGGACGGGACAGATACCCCAACAAGCCGGCCCACATGTTACACCCAACAGCTGGTCGTAGACTGGAAATGTCTCCTAACAATCTTTAAAAGTCATTAAGAGTCCATAGCTGGTCTCTTTTAATTTGTGCCTTTTGTGTCCTAATTTTTTGTAAACCTATTTTGTAACCTAGGTAATTAACAGAATCTCCTCTTCAAATCTTTTCAGGAGCAATTTGTAATCCCCATATAGGCAAGACTTTCTTTACTTATTCACACATCCTTTCTAAAGTATCTTTATTTGAATCAGATAACAAAATGTCATCCATGTAATAGTGTAGGAGAATTGTCTGTATTCTGTCAATCATATTTTAAATGAATGCTAATTGGCCAGGCAGGAAGTATAGGTGGGAAAACCAGACAGGAAGTAGAGGTGAAGCAAAGAGAATGGGAAAATTCTGGGAAGCAGGAAGCTCCCTCCACATTTCATGCCTAGACCCACCAGAGAGGCAAGATGTAAGCTGCCCCGCTGAGAAAGGTACTGAGCCATGTGGCTAACATAGATAAAAATAATGGGCTAACATAAGTTATAAGAGCTAATAAGTAGCCTGAGCTAACGGGCCAATCAGTTTATAATCTTATGGAGTCCTCTGTGTGATTTTCTTTGGAACTTGCTGGCTGTGGGGTACCGGGCGGGATAGATACCCCAATAAGCAGGCCCTCATGTTACAATGTAATGGTAAATTATGGACTTGGGAAATTGCTTACGGATTATTTCCAATGGCTGACTTACAAAATATTGGCGCAGTGTCGGACTATTGAGCATCCCCTGTTGGAGGATAGTCCATTGATACCTCCTAGTAGGCTGAGAATTATTTATAAGTAGGTAGTGTGAAGGCAAATTTTTCTCTATCCTTTTCTTGTAAAGGTATAGTGAAAAAAAAAAAACAATCTTTCAAATCAATAACTATAAGAGGCCATCCTTTCGGTAATAGAGAAGGAAAAGGAATTCCAGATTGTAGTGGACCCTTAGGTTGAATTACCTTGTTGACAGCTCTTAGATCTGTCACCATTCTCTGTTTACCAGATTTCTTTTTTACAACAAACACAGGAGAATTCCAAGGGCTGGTTGATGCTTCAATATGGTGAGCATCTAGTTGCTCTTGTACCAGTTGTTCCAAAGCCTGTAATTTATCTTCAGCTAGAGGCCACTGCTTGATCCATATTGGCTTCTCAGTTAACCTTTTTAAAGGTAGGGCTGTTGGTACCTCTAAAAGTTTGCTAGTTCTGTATGTTTTTGTACAGCCTGAATGACTGGTGACATTTTTCCATAATACCTCATTATATCCTTCCCAGAATTGTGAGTTCCTGGAACTACAGGAATGTTAATCTGGGTATTCCATTGCTGTAACAGTTCACGGCCCCTTAAATTTATTGCAATATTTTCCTTATGCAATATATATGTCCTTAGTCTTTCTTTTTGTCCTTCATGCCCTATACATTCAACCTACTTGTACTTTGTTTTATACAAGATAGGGTTCCAGTTCCCAGGAACTGAACATCTATCTCTTGAAGAGGCCAATTCGGATGCCAAGATTCTGGAGTAATGATACTTACATCCGCACCTGTGTCTAATAAGCCTTCAATAAAAATGCCATTTATACAGACTTTTAGCTTTGGTCTTTGATCGTTAGTAGAAGTCTACCAAAATGTACGTTTACTCTGTCCTACTGGATTTTTTGACTCATGCTCCACATATAACTCATCATTTAGACCAGTATTACTTTTTGCAGCAGACATTGGAGTTTCTAATTTTCTTGGTGAGACACGTTCTCCACTGTAATTTGGAATGACTGGGCCACTTTTGGCTTGGGGACCTGCGAGAGGCCCCTCAAGGGTTTCCCGATGGTATCGGCTTGCCTTGTCTGTCTGTTGTTGACCTACATTTGTTGGACCAATGTTGGCTTTTACCTCACCTCCTACATATACCTGAAGGCCGAGGTCTCCTATTTTTGTCATTCACAGAGGAGATATTATTCCTAGAAATTCTTTGCCTGCAATCCCTTTTCAGATGTCCTAATTACCACAATTAAAACACCTGGCAGTTTGATGTCTCCTCATTGCTTTGGAAATCGCTTCTCCTACCCAAGATTCATTATTTTAGCTAAACGTCTCAACATTCATCATATGCTGAATCCATTCCTTCATAGGTGCTGATCTAGACTTTAAAGGCCCAATTATCTTTTTACATTCTATATTTGCATTTTTAAAAGCCAGAGAGTCAAGAATTATTTGTCTAGCTTCTAGGTCTGTTACGCCTATATCTAGAGCCTTAATTAATCTTTGCAAAAAGTGAGTAAATGGTTCTCCCTGTCCCTGCCTAACCCTGGTATATGATTTGACTTTTTTTTTCTGGATCTTGTATTCTATTCCAAGCATTCAAGGCTGCCTTGTGACATAGGGACAGTACTTCTTCGTCATAAAGAGCTTGGACCTGTGGATCAGCATATGCTCCTACACCAAGAATTTGATCTTGTGAAACCTCCACACCTTTTGCCCTTTCTTGCTGTTCCATATTTTGGATTTTTCTTTGAAATAAATTTCAAACATCAAGGAAGGTCCATCATCTAAAACTGCAGACACTAACTGAGAGAAATCACAGGGAGTAGCTCTGACATTTGAGGCCCAAGTCCTTATCATTTCCTTAACAAATGCAGAGTGCAAGCCATAATTAATGACAGCTTGCTTAATTTCTTTTAGATCATTCATTCCTATTGGCATCCATCTGGCTTCTTTGACTCCCTTTGAGCCTTTAGAAGTTGATGCTTTGTCAGAATGAATTACAGGGTATGTCATTAAAGTCTTGGGTAAGCCAGTTCTAACAGCTGGTGGTGGCATTGTATCGTGTTCTTACTTACTCTTACTCTGCCTTCTTACTCTGTTCACCAACTCCAATAATTTCTTCAATCATTTCAAATCTTTTTTATCATTGTCTCTCTTAAATCCTGAATCTCCTGACCTGCATGTGTTTCTAGTGATTTCCCTAAGGTATCAATTTTTTGGTTCCCATTCTGCACCTGTGATTCCAAAGCTTTAATTTTTCCTTCAAAGATAACATGTCCTCCTTAAACTTTTCTTGTGTATCATGTAGATTCCCATCCTGGAGGTACATTATGTTTGTTATCTTATCAAAACTTTGTGATAATGTCTGAACGTCAAATTCAACAGCCTGAATCCTTTCAGGTAACTTCCTAGTACCCTTGGATGTGGAGTCAATTTTGTCTATCATAGTATCCACTTGTTCAGATAACCTCTGGTTTTCAATAATTTTAATCCTTTCAGCTAGCCGTTCATTATTAGTCTGTAAAGCTGGGGCAAGAGCTAGCTGGCAAAGAGATCAAGCTTCCTTCCTTGTCCTTTATATAGGCTGCCAGCAGAAGGTGTAATCCAGATTAAAGGTAGATCTTCCAACTTCAGAAGATCTGCATTAAAGGTTATCATCCCAGAGATATAGATTAGAAGTGATTCTTCCCACTTCACATGATTTAATTGAGAAAAAAAATTCTTGTAGATGTACCCAGTTATTTGTATTTTACTTAATTTCAGATATAGTCAGATTTATAATCAAGAATAACCATCAAAGGTTGGAAAGGATCATCCATGTCATCATGTCTGGTCTTCTGCTCATTGCATACATGCACCCTCTCTCCTGCAGGGCCAGAGGTTTGACACCCCAACCCTGTTGTCCATTGGAATCAAGACAGCTGTTGTTTATGAAGTGACTATTTTAAAACTCACCCAGAAAGAAACTATCCAATGACACTTGAAACAGAACCTGTAAAATAGAAGCAAGACAGTTATTGAAGTTCTATGCAGATCTCAGT
Organism: Myodes glareolus; assembly: GCF_982192425.1. Classification (NCBI taxonomy): domain Eukaryota; kingdom Metazoa; phylum Chordata; class Mammalia; order Rodentia; family Cricetidae; genus Myodes; species Myodes glareolus. The sequence goes on along the minus strand of NC_142047.1, from coordinate 876,955 downwards.
CCAGAAGTACAGGGGCTGGTTTGGTTTGTTTACCATTGTGTTCTTGGTTGTCAGAAAAGCATAGTGCAGAGTAGAAACTCAATAAATTCTTGGTGCATGAGAGATGAGCCCTGTAGCTCTTCTGAACTTAACCCACTTCCTGACAGTTCTTCGAGATAAAGAAGGTCCTTTCTGCATTGGTGAATTTAGTGGCTCCTGGTCATCTCACTTACAAGGCAAATTTCTCTTTTAATCTTTATTCCTTCAACTTTTCAAACTACACAGATTCTAATTTCTTGTAGAGGAATCAACTTCACCATTAGATCTCGGGGCCTTTGAGGTGTACTCTCCCACTGGATCTGTAGTGGGCAGTGAATAGATGGGAATAAAAATTTTCTGGTTGCTTTGGCAAAATATCTGAAAAAGCAACCTAAGAAAGGGTTTAGATTATGATAGAGAAGATATGTCAGCAAGAGCAGCTCTAGCTGTAACCTATGTAAGATGGCTATCACATCATGTCCAGTCTAGATTCTGAGAGAAAAGTGTTGGTGATCAAGTCCATTTCTCACTATTTAATCAGGGACTCCAATCCACATGATTGTGTCTTCAACACTCAGTAAAACTGCTCTGGAAAGTCCCTCACAGATAATGCACTTAGGTGTGTCTCCTAGATGATTCTATATCCCATAAAGTTGGCCATTATAAAATGAATCCCAAAGAATTAATATGAGCAACAATTATGTGAAGTGTCTACATTCCATCATCCTAGGGATATGCAGTATAAATTGGGAGACTTGATTCTGGTGAAGTGTTCCAGAGAAGGCCCAGAGCATAGCCACTATCACCATTTTATAGGTAAGGAAAAGTAAGACCCAAGATTTTAACCAAGACAGCCTTTTATATGTGGAAGACTTAGCATTTGACTTAGGTGAGAACTTATGATTCAATGAAGGACACAGTGTCTCTCTTTGAGAAGCATAGGAGGAAGGAAGGAAGAATGAGTCAACATCAGAAACCTATTTCTTCCACTGATTCTGTGTCTGCCCACCTCAGTCCCCTTGCCAGTGCATCTCTCAAAGAAGATTCTTCTAGAGCAATTGCTAAACTCCCATGGCTCTTCTAATTGTGTGTCATCTGAAAGTGCCTGGAGCTGGAGCTGAACTCCTGAAGTAGGTGCCATGAAACATAGAAGTTCATAAACAGCCCATTTCAATACCAGCTGTTTAAATACCTTTTGGTGCACATTTCAGAATTACTATTTTACACCAACATACTAGGTGCCCCTGGGGCAGGGACACTATTCTCTCAGGTTGTTTAGTAAATAGGACTTATTATAAGTGTTTTTCTTATAGACATCCTGCACTGAAACATGCAATTCAATAACCTATGAAAGGGTTTCTGTCAAAAAATAGCATATTCTAATAAATATGAGGTTATAGGTCATTGTTCTCTATCATACTCAGGGAAAATTCTAGTTTCAACATTTAGTATTCAGGTGATACAATCAAGAAAAGATGGCTTGATGTGCACCAATGATCTACAGTATTTTTGTATGTAGGCTAGACCTTTTTTGGGTATAAGAAAGGGAAAGAGTGTTGAAGATACCTTACAGAACATGGTATGTGCCGCCTGTTGTGCAAGCTAGGGAAATTAGCTAATCTACATCCACCCACTTTCACTCTATGCATCAGAGTTCACGGGTTCAGGTAGACTAGGATGACGGGCTGTGTGCAAGGTTCATTTTTGATTTATCTGTTCATCTGCCCTAAGAGCATGTGAGATTTTAATCAAGGAAACAAAATCATCAGAGTTGAGGAGGCAGTTCAGAAAGAGATGATGAAGGCAACATGGATCAGGAAAAGGGATGAATCTAAGAAATACAAATTAGGACAATTGAGTTGGCTTCTATTAAGGGGGAGGGGGTGGGATGAGAGAGGAGACCAATATTGAGGAGAAAAGGATTGTAGATTGGGTTTAGGTCATTTGTTTAAGGTCACTGCAGAGCATCCAGATGATAGATAAAGTAAGAGAGAAAGAAAGGAGTCTGGAGAAAGGGTAGAATCAGTAAGGCTCTTTTAGTCAGTGATGTTTGAAGCCATCCAAGTGAATCCTATTAAAATTTAGAAAAGAAACCAAGGAAAGGAATCAGTACAAATCAGCAGGATTAGGGGACTGTCTGAGATCTGGATCCATTAAAAAGACAGTGAGTGTTCACAAGGAGATCACAATTCCAGAAGCTAAAAGTTTTAAATGGTTGATCACAGCAAGGTCAGGGCCAGCAGGGTGGGGGTGGAGGTACCAGGGATATATTTTACATACCCCTCCTCTGTAAATATTGATAATACTTAGATAGAAAAACCTGGAAATTATTAATAATGACTATCAGAAGTGGGTAAGAGAAATGGCTTTAGTTGAGGTTCTACCATGAACCAGGCATTAGACATATGTTATCTTATTTGATCTGCATACTTGTTGATTAAAAACTAGATTTTATTCTTTGCTTTTTTAAAGAAACTTAAACTCCAGTAGAATTATGCCTTGATCAATCACCTTGAACTGTGGCTAAGACTAGAGCTAACATCGTTTTGTCTGATTTTAGACCTCCATGTCTTTCTGTCTCTGCTCATTTTACTTAATATAATGATCTCCAGTTCCACTCATTTCCCTGTTAATAACAATCTTAATTTCTTTATTCTTTATATTTGAATAAATCTTGAATCTTTGTATATACCATATTTGTTTTTTCATTCATGTCTTGATTATTACACCAGCTGGTATAGTAATACAGTAGTTGTAAGTACTGCTGAAAACATGGATTTGTAGGTATTTCTTTGGTCTGCTGACCGTCTTCTCTTAAATGTGGAATCTTGGATGAATGGATGGATGGATGGATGGATACAATAGAAGGGAAGATAGATGATAGATTAGATAGACAGATGATAGAAAAATGATGGATGGATAGATAGGTAGATAGATAGGATGAATGAGATAGATACTGAAAATAGAAGTAAGTCCTTCGGAAAGAAGAAATGAACGGACAGATTAACTGGGACAGGAGAGGGTAATTGAAGGTGAATATGGTTAACAAACATCATATACTTTAATGAAAATATTTTTATGAAACCTTTTATACTCTACAATAAATATATGCTAATAACAACATTAATTAGTACATATATCCCTCCATCTTTGTCGTGGTCATGTTTGCTTCCTTACTTACAGCAATGAACAATTGTTTATCCTCACCTTCCCATGTGTTGTAAGTAGCAGAATACCTCTCCAATTCTCCCTCCTTGTTCCCCTCTTACCCCCTAACCTAGTAGCAGAAGCCTTGCGTGGAGCCAGTAGGTACAGAAAGAGGGAGATAGGGAGCTCTGAGCCTGGAACCATTCATCTGATGGCTGGTGACACCAGCAGGAGAGGCCCAACAGCATAGTTTGCTCGTTTTTTTCTTGTCTGGTTGTTACTGTTGATATATGAATAAGCAAGAAGACAGCTTTATTTTCATAAGTTAGCATGTGACTAGAGTAGGGAACACTGAGAACAGCACAGTTAATTCATAACCACAGGGTCAAAAACAATGACAAAGCATTTGCTTTTAGTCACAGTGTTTTCTTATAATAACTCCATTGGAGATGAGGAAGGCATTGCAGAATGCTGAATGTCTTAGGATCCTGTGGAAGCCTATGTCATTCCCCACAGGATTTGCCAGGGAATTCACTTCTTAATGGTATGATTAGCCATTAAGCTGGTTGTATAATCAAGGTTAAGTGTTTGATCTGCTTTTGTTGGGGAAGGACTGCCTGCTGTGCAGGAAAGGGCATTGATAGACAGAGCCAGGGCAGACATCAAGTGTCAGACAGACTTCCCTCACGTTCTACTCAGAAACAGTTATTCTCTGCTTGCTTATCAGATCTCCAACTTATCAGATCTTCTGTCACCCACGTATCATGCTGCTTCAAAACTTTATCTTTCTCCTCATCTATCTGCCTTTGGGTCAAGAACTACATTCTATTTGTATTTAATTCCTTCATATTTTGTTTGGTGTCTGACCAAGCAAATCCTCAGTAGATCTCAGGATGTACCAAAGTCTCAACAAACCAAGGGCAACAGCAGCTGGGGAAGGGAGCAAATGGAGGAAATATGCAGTCTGGACACATAGGGCAGCACACGCTACCAGGGAACTTTTATAATGGTACCAGCAGATGTCGAAGGGACATTTTGCTATATTTATGCATATAAATGGTTGCTTGTATGTATGCTTATGCACCATTGTATTCAATACTTACAGAGTCAAGAAATGGCCATTAGAACCCCTGGAACTGGGATTATAGATGGTTGTGTTCCACCATGTGGGTTCTGAGAATCAGATATGAGTCCTTTGTAAGAACAGTTAAGTGCCCTTAACCACCAACCATCTCTCTGGCCTCTCTTTTGAGACATTTCTCAATGGTGTGATTTCAGTAAACATGAATTACCTTAGGCCTACAGGTGAATAAAATCTAGTTCTCATATATCTACTTCTTGAGTATTCCTCAAAGATTACTTAATTATATTACCTGGGGCTAGAGAGATGATTCGGTGACTAAGAGCACTGACTATTTTTCTAGAGGACCTGTATTCGATTCCCAGCACTCACATAGTAGCTCACAACCATCTAACTCCAGTTCCAGGAAATCTAACACTGTCTTTTGTCCTCCATGGCACCAGGAATGCATTTAGAACTGATATGCATGTAGACAAAACCATGTACATTAAAATAAAGTGACGTAAATGTAGCACTGAACAATTCTGGTTTGTGAGTTGAATGTAGATAAAACCACATACGCTAATTGTATGTCAGGACCTGCAGATGAACCTCACAATTAACTAAGGCTGAAAGCAATCTTCCAGATACATCAGTAGTTTGTTTAAGTGTATATCTGAAGTATTGATAATTCAGAATTCAAGGCACCAGGGTCATAATTGATGCTCCAGTGTGTTGATATCTAATAGAGTAAGATTACTCAAGAAATTAACCACACACACACACACACACATACTACACACTAACTTGCACAGATGTAAAGGAGTGAAAACAAAGTGTCACCTTGTGTGGTTGATAAAAGTGGTGCTAAGTTGTATCTATGTTATGTCTCCTTAACATTTGAGAACATAGTTATAATTGCTAACCTGTTGTTGTGCTTTCTGAATAGTGATGTCCTTATCAAGATGGGGCCCTTTGAAACCTAGAGCATGGAAGAGCACATTGAGTGCACATATTGACACACATAGGAAAAAGGAATAGATAATAAGGAATAAAGAGAATAAAGGGATAGAAGGAAGCTAAAGTGGTGAACTTAGTTTTCTCAAACTCACCAGTTAGTTAATTCCCACCTGTAGTAGGAAACTGCTTGTTTGTTCCTGGTCACCCAAGAACTGAAATAATCCTACAGAAACTATATTATTTAAATCACTACTTGGCGTATTGTTAGCTAGCTCATATTTTTGGTTAACCCATTTTTATTACTGTATATGTTTCCGTGAAGCCTGTGGCCTACTACTGGCAAGGTTCTAGCTGACAGCTTGTGTTCTTCCCCTCTGGTGCTTCATAGCATCTCACAGACCCTGCCTCCTCTCTCTATGTATATCTCTTCCAGCCTGTCTATATTCTGTTAAGCCACTGGCCAAAAATGCCTTCGTTATTAACCAGTAAAAGCAACGCATATACAGTAGGACTTCCTACACCACCCTCCCATTGGAGAGAAAACATTATCAAAAACAAGGCAGGAAGTCCCTCCTCTTGGAACTGGAATATCAGAATGACATAACCTTCCACTAGCTATTGACTTTTATTTTGTAGTTCAAGAGTCTATTCCCAGGTGTGGTGGGGGCATGATGTGTCTGAAATGATGACACCTTGATCATACCCAGAAAAGAAAACTTATAAAATACTCTAAGCATTGTGCAAGGAGACATCCAAAGAAAAATTTGTACAATTTGACACATATAACATGATTTAAATGTATGTTTTCATAGGAACCAAGAGAGATACCAAGGGAATGAGAAGCTGAAAAGTTTTCTAGAAGCTTCACAGCAAGAACACAGCAGGGCAAGAGTTCAGATTTTATACCTCTGCCTCCAACAGTGTTAATGCTTACAGCGCCCTGTCCATAGCTACAGACCTCAGTGGGCTTGGGAGACACACCAAGCAGACAACTCAGGGAATTCACAAGCCTATATGCAGAACCCAAGGCTGCTGAACAAACAATAAGGAAAAATCACTTCTGCTCACTACTGTTTCAATAAATGACAAAACCGCTACTGAATCCACTTAAAGCAAAATGAAATCGTCTGTTGAATATTTTGCTCTTTTCGGCCAATGAATATGAACATTATAATCATGTTCATAGTTATTTTTTTGTACAACATCAAGTGAAGGAATTTTGTGCTGTCAGCAGAAGAAAGATATCCCAGGCTTGAGAGAAAAAGAATTTGAATGTTATCTTCAGAGGCAACTTAAAGTTATTCCTGAAGATTCTTAAGTTTAAGCTTTTTATAAGCAATTTGCTGCTGCTATTTTCTATCTTTGCAGTTCTCCGTGTGAGGGGCACTGACACCTTAGCTCAACAATTTTATAAAAGTTGCATTGTTATTGTGAATAGGAAAGAGTGAGATGACATGCATTTTCAAAATCACAGGGACAAGGGCTGGGGCTGTGGATACCACCAACTGTTATTAAAATTCCTAGGCTTATGTGAGGATATTTGACATTGGTAGAACACTTGTCTACCATACTTAGAGGCCTATGTCCAATCCCTAGTACAGTCAAAAATAAAGGAAAGTAAAAGAAAGTGTTGACTTGAAGTGGATATATTGGTTGAATTGACAGTACTTTATTGGAACAAGTCAGTCAGTAAAGTAATGAGGTCAATCATGGGAATCTGACTCAAAAGCCTAAGACTGGTCGAACACATCTGTAACATGTCTAGAAGACAGGGATAGGAATGTCCCTGGGGCTTGTGAGCCTGCCCAGCTGAAGCAGCAAACTCTAGGTACATTGAGAGACTTAATTTGAAAGTTTAAGGTAGAAAACAATACAGGAATACATCTGATGTAAACCTCTACCATTCACACACTTACACATGCATACCTGTTTATACATATGCATACACCACACACACACACACACACACACACAAAGACATGAAAGAACACTAGTATGTATGTAAAAACTTACTGTATGTGAAATATTGAAATATTACCCAGACCTTGCCTATTTGCTAATATAGGAATATGGGGCAGGTACACATGAGGGGCATGTATGCTTATTACTACTCAGTTGGTGATTTAAGGGATGTAAATCTACTGAAGGCACAAATACTGATAAAAAGTACCAAATAAAAATATATGCCATGATGCCTTAAATACAAAATATATCTCAGACTTGGAGTTATATGTTAAGTGTCAAGCTCAATATTGACTTTGAGAGGACTGTGGGTAAGGACTAGCAGGGGCAAGTATGATCCCTGCCGAGGGATGAAGGCGTAAGTCACAGACAATACCACACCAGTTTGCAATTATGTTTAATAGAATGGTTATTTATTCAAAGGGGAAAAAACTTACAGATTACCATCCCAGACAACAGCCCCTCCGTGTGAACAGGGAAGGAGTCTAGAAGCCGGAAGCAGAGCCGGAAGCCAGAGAGGGAGAGGAGGACACCGCTGCTTTTTTTAAAGAGAGAGAGACCACGCCCCAATGGGCTGATAACTCAGTGGCAATTGGCTGAAGGAGCGGAAGGAGCTCCTGCAGCATCTCCCCCTTTTGTTTAAGTAAGAGAGTTCTAAGCCTACTACGAAATTATATACAATAAGTACAAACCTATGAAATTATATACAATAAATACAAATATCCTATTCTAACTAGCTTAAGTCTTGCATAACAAATAACTTGGCCAAGTCATGAAAGGAAAGTAATTACATTTATATAATCTTCAATCCCATCGAAGATCTGAGAAGGGAAATAATGTTACCTGAGTAATTAGGAAGTGCAATCAAACAACTTCCAGAACATGTAACAAATCACAGAGACAACTGGCTACCTGGGCAAATACCCAAAGTCATGTTTGCAGCATTGAAGCAAACAACTTTGGCTAAGGCCTGATGTAACTGACATACCATTTTCAAAGGCAAGAAACTTCAAAACTATCTTACCCTGTCTTGGCAGGATATGACAGTCCTGTTTTATCCATTTACGGATATTCTGTAACTCAGTAGTTGAGGTATGAGCATTTCTTTACCCAAAGGCCAGTTCTGCCAAGAAGAAAGGCTCCAGGTGGAGTGTCTTTGGTGCTCAACATTCTCTCAGGAATAGATCGGTGTTGCCAGGAGTGATTGTGTCTCATTAGTGAATGAGAAAGGCAAGAACACAAGTAACACCCTACGATTTTGTTGGGTAGGAATGAAGCATTAGCTAGGAGAATAATTGTTTGAAGCAATAGTTTGAGACAAATAAAATGTGGGTGGTGCCAAAATACAGAATTTGGACTTCAGATACTGAAAGTCCATATTTCCTGAGATGTATTTAGCCATCCTCAATGCAGTAAAGCCTCATTATTCCCTGCTTGTCAGCTCTGAGTATATGGTACCTGTGCTAGTTACTCTTTTGTTGCTGTGACAAAATACCATGGTCAAAAAATCATTTACAGAACAGATTATTTTTGTTTAAGGTTCCAGGGAAATGAGAGTAAATCACGGCAGGAAGGTGTGATAGCAAGCAACAGGGATGGGATCAGGGATGGGATGAGTTTTAAGATTTCACCTTCCACCACAAACATAAAGCAGAGAGAGAAGCAGAATTAGGGCAAGTCTTAAATTTCTCAAAACCCACCCTTGGTGATACATTTCCCTCAGCAAAGCTGCACCACCTCTCCAAACAGCATTACCAACTGTTTACCAAATTTTCAAATGCCTGAGCCTATGGTAGGGCATTTCTCATTCAAACCACCACATCTTTGCCAGGTCTGAATTTGTGATGCCCTTTATCAGTTCAAAAGCATTGATGATACTAACTCAGGCTCCTTAATTAGTGCATGCCATTACCTCCAAGGACTATTTTAGCTTTGTCTAATCCTCCTATGTAGGTATATCAAATTGTTCTCCAGTGCAAGGATTCTGAATAGAGCTTCTCAACTAAGGGGCCAAGTCTTTTTGAGCTGGTTGTTTTGCAATAAACCCCAAGGTTATTGCTTGAGGCATTTATTGGCTCTTCCACTCACTGAGTTGAATATACACTTTATGAAGGGATTCTACAAGTTTGGGTTGCAATCATCTACATTGACAAAGTAGGCGGTAGTATTTTTCCTGTGCCTCTAATTTATATGTTTGTGCAGGAACAATGATTTAGATAGCAGCTTAATAAACTGATCAAATAAATTGCAGCAAACTTTTGCACCATCATTTCAGAGAGCTGTCATCAAACCAAGGTCCTATATCACAGAGTGTTGTGTTCCAACAGTACTGCTGTGTTTTCTTAGCATGCAGCTGGGTTTTCATTTGGTTAGAAAGCTCTTTATTTCTAAGGTTGGTCAACAGCATGAGAAGGTTCACTTAAGAAGGTTAGCTTTGAAAGCCATCAGTGGCTAGTTGTGTGACTGTTAGCAAATCATTTAAAGTTCCTAAACCTTAGTTTCTCATTCTGTGAAATGTGGATCTGTGAAGCTCTGAAAAGAAAAGGATGTGGATGTCAGACAAATGCAGATTTACATACTAGCTCCATCAGTAATTGTTTGTAATTGTATTAATCACTGGTTGTGTGAAAGTCTCATTCCCCAATCAATAAAATGGCAGAGATAATTCTAAGATATCTTTTTCTGATATCTTATATTAGAATGTCTAAATGAAACTAGGTAAGTTTGATAACATGCCTGAAAAGCTCAGAGATTCAGTCCTACCTACATTCCAGACACACATCCCTTAGTGATGGACCATACTCACTAAACACAGCCAAATATGATTAATGATACCCTAGAAACACAGCCCTAAATGATAGACTACCCATCTGAAATGTTATGGTTCACCAGAGACAAGGCTGACTATGGTGGCAGAAAAGTACTTATCCATCCAGATGACATTATTGCATTGGCATGAGGTTGACATGGTGCTTAGTAACATAGATGATGTGGGATTCCCCTCTGTATGCTATGAATATGTTTTACTGCCTTTGGTTAATAAAGAAGCTGCTTTCGGCCAGTGGCTTAACAGAATATAATTAGGCTGGAAAAGACATAGAAAGAGAGTAGACATAGTAAGGGAGAAGCCATATAGCCGCCACAGGAGAAAGATGCTGGACATCAGACAGAACCGTACCAGTAGGCCACAACCAGATGGCGATACAAAGATGAATAGAAATGGATTAATTTAAGATACAAGAGCTAGCAAATGAGAAATGTGAGCTAATAGGTCAAGCAATGTTGTAATAATACAATTTCTGTGTGATTATTTTGGGTCTGGGCAGCCAGAAAATGAACAAGTAGCCTCTAACAAAACATAGACGGATGTATTTTGGAAGTAATAACAACAGAAGCCTGTGACAAGCTGGCCACCGGGTGGTTCTTCACTATGGACTCTCCTCTCATCAAACAAGGATAATTCCTTATTCTTTAATTTAAAATAATATGCAGAAAGCCAATAAATTAATATATAAAAGAAAACATCATATTGGAATGCTTGAAAATTAGTATGTCAGGTCATAAAGATATACTCATGTTTCATGTGAATGAAACTATGCATGCATGGATAGATGGACAGATGTTTGGGTACATGGATGGATGACTGGAGACTATGGCATTACCAAAAGTAGATGACCTTGGACAAGATAATTAACCATTTTGGAAGCTGTCTCTTCTCTGTAAAATGGAGATAATAAAAGCAGCTGCCTAATTATAAGAATGAAATGCGTTTATGCAAGTTAAACACTTGGGTCAGGACCGAGCACTTAATAAAAGCCCCCAGTGAATGTTAGCTGTTATTATGAGGATCTGCATAATTATTCATTGTGTTTGATACTCTCCAGCCCTAGATGCCTGAGCTGCTGCTTCCAAGACATCTGTATTCTCTGTGTTTTACAGGCCAACAGGTCCTGGGCTTGGTAGAGAACCAGAGTGACTGGTATCTTGGAAATCTCTGGAAAAATCACCGTCCATGGCCAGCCCTTGGAAGGGGCTACAACACAGGTAAATCATAATGGCAATGTAGGTGGGGGACAACAGACAGTGAAGTTTAGACTCATTGTCCCTTCCTAAAAGAGAGTGGATGTGTAGCAATGTGGAGGAGGACATCCAGTTTCCTGTTTCATCAGAGCGTAGGACATGCACAGGTGGCACTTCAGTTATTAGTCTATGTCATGCTGCAAGCAATAAGCAGTTGAACTGTGGAAGTATGGTTCAGTCTTTCCAGAAAGCCTCTCTGTTGGTTTTAATGCTGATCTCCCATTGAATTCTTTATCAGTTTGACCTGTAATGTCTTTAACTATTGGTATAAATTAGAGACCAGTCTCTAGCAATTAAATTCAATATTCAGTTCCTTAATTGAACAGATATTGTCTTGTATATTGTATGTGTAGCTTGGATATTCAGGGGTCTGCACTTGCAATACATATCAGTATTTATCTTACTGCAGTCTTCCATGTATAGGCTGGGAAAGCAGCAGGAGCTCATATTTTCTCTGATTATTCTTATCTCTAAAAGGTTCATATATAGCCTACCGAGTGTCAGAAGAATAGGCAGATGTATTTGAAAATTGTTAGTTCTAGGTACTGCATTCCTCAACTATCATGTCTAAAGTCAAGTATTTTTTCTACTTTGTTACTACCAACAATCTTGGAACTTCTCTTTGTTTCTTGTTTTTTTTCTCTGTTAATAGTTATTTGTGCATCCATTCCTTATTCAACACATATCTGAATTCTAAGTACCATAGATCAGCCCATAGCTTCAGGGAATGGATAAGTATATTACTACATAATAGAGGAATCTGAGGACTCTCTGATAAGGTCAGGAATGGGAAACTGAAGATAGGATGACCAGGATAGTATGAATGGAAGTACTTCTGAATCAGTAATGGCAAGACAGCACTTCTTCCTACCTGGTAGGAAGAATTAGGCATTAGTCTGACATTGAAGTAGGTGCTAACTTGAATTAGCATCATAGGATCCTGATGCTAGAGAAAATTGATGCTTAGAGATTTCAAGAGTACAACCCTAATTAAGGAAGCCTGCAAGGTTAGCTACTGACCTGGATAGCTCAAAATTGAAACATTTTATCATCAAATACTTTTTGTTTGTATTTGGTTTTAAATTTTGTGACAGAGCCCAGGCCAGCATAGAATTTACTATGTATCCCAGACTGTCCTTAATGTCCTGACATTGCATACATATGTGATACTAATACTCTTAAGTAAAGTATAATGGGCTCTGTCCTTAAGGAATCTAGTGGATCTGTGGAGGAGTCAATATTGCACTTTAAGAAGCTTTTGAGATGTTTCTGAAGCAGAATATCCAAAGCCCTTCTATAATGAAATAGGACATATTGTCTCTCTTCCAGCAAGAACAATGAGACACCTCCCTGTATGTGTGTGTGTGTGTGTGTGTGTGTGTGTGTATACATGCTTCCAGATTCATATGTATAGAGGCCAAAAAGCAATCTCCTGTGTCTTCCACCATGTTTTTTGAGGCAGGGTTTCTTATCAGGACCTAGCACTCAATGATTAAGTTTGACTGCCTGGTCTGCAAGCCCTAAGAATCTGCCTGTCTGCCTCCACAGAGTTGAGAATACAAATATGTGCACATACGTGCATGCGTGTGCACACAGACACACACACAAACACACACACATACAAACACCCACACACATAGCTTTTTTACATGGATACAGAGTGCCTAACTCAGATCCTCAAAGTTGCATGGCAAGCACTTTGTTGATTGAGCTGTGTCCCTCAGATTCATGAACACTATTTTCTTAATGCATTTGAGATTGGACTGTGTATGACTTCACAGTAGGTCAGTGAGAAGGCATCATGTATGTAGATGAAGCAAAAACAGCCATCTTTTCATTAATGTCTAGGCTTTCAAAGAGACATAGATACCTCTATATTTTTGCATGGAAAAGGGAGGTTTCATGTGATGCCCGTCGTGCAGACTTCCTGTTCCTCGAGACCTATGCTAATAAAAATTCTCATGTAGAGATAAACTACAGCATATTGAGGATGCAGTATCAAGTCATGGTTATCTTCATTAAACTAAAGCACTTATCACCAATCTAGGTTTGCATGGAGAAGAAAAGTCTAGGACCATGGAAAATTGCTATGGCAAGTTCCTCCCTTATATATATTTCTTCATAGCATGATAATAGACAAGTGTCTTAACCACCTTCAGTTCGTATTAGTATGTTGAGACAGTGAGTTTTCCCCTGACAGGTCATGAAAGGGTACGGCAGGTAGGGAAAAGCCCTGTGATATGTAACAGGTCTCCTGTGGATGCTACTGGTAAGCTCTAACATATTTGGGTTGGAATCACAGCTTGACCACTGAGTCTTAACTATAGGCTTGATCACTCAGCTTGATTAGCTTAGTTAGTTTTCTGCCTTGTCAGGTCAGTACCCTCATCTTGTGGAGACCACTTGCTTTGGAAGAAACTTATTAAGAACCCAGCCTGGTGTCAGTCATGGAGTAGGTACTCAGTTCATTCTAGTCTTTGTCCTGATGTGTATTTCATCAGTTATTAAATCAGGAAATGATGGGTACATAACTAATAAGCTGTTTATCACAGTCTCTTCAGCACCAAAGTCAGGGAAAAATAATTAGCCATTCTATTTTTATACAAGTATGCACCTTTTTCCACTGTCTGGTAAAGCTTTGCATTTAGTGCTATAATTAATAGGAAATAACACCTATTTTAGTAACTATACCAATTTCCCAACTTTATTTCACTCTTAAAATCTCTAAAAACAGAGCATGACATGTTTGAGCTGCAAGATCTGCCTCTTAGGCCTGACTTCTATTTTTAAACTCTGAATTTACAAAGCATACTCAACATTGTAAGCTCATAGTCTTTACCAAAAGCTTGATAATTTTTGGTCAGAATCTGGGCAACTTTGTGAGGGTGTCACTGTAAGTACCTGTAAGCCAGAACATTTTGGGGGCTTGCTTTGGCTCCATTACTCTGTCAGAACCAGTCTAACTGTCAAGGTCGTACTTGTAATGGTAAAAATAAAATGCTGCAGGATCCCAAGGGGCTACAGCAGGTAGTAGACCATGAGACCATGCTGCAGGTCCCTGAGCTGGGGCAGGCAGTGGGCAGGGGTCCTGAGAGCAGACAGTCCTAAGCAGGAATGACACACAAGACCATGCTGCAGGTCTCCGAAGGCGGCTGGTCCCAGGCAGGGAGCCACGTGGCAGGTGAGAGACAGAAACTTGGATAGGCATGCCGTGCAAGGTGAGGTTGGATATTTATTTATTTAGTGGGTTATGGAGGGGAAAGGGAGAAGATGAGAAGAGCAGAGAGGTAGAGAGGGGGGAGGAAAGGAGGAAGGGAGGGAGAGAGGGAGGGACAGAAGGGGGAAAGGGTAGAAGTAGGGAGAGAATGGAACAAGGCAGAAGCTGCCTCTTTGGGGGAGCTAAGATGAGCTTGCCTCAGTGGACTGGGGAGGGAGTGGGCATGGCTTGTCTCTTAAAAAGTCAGGACAGATCATTACAGTACTGTTTAGCTATACTCCTCAAATGCCCCTGCTTCCCACCAGACCCATTCCCATGCAGCTCAGCTTGTGTTTTCTCAATGTTGGTTGATTTCTAGGGTTATCTTCTAATGGAAACCTTCCCCTTGAAAGATCCAGGTAGGCTTCCACTTCATCTCTGTTTGTGTTTCTTTCCAGTCGACTTTCATAAAGCACAGAGGTCCTAAAGAGATATGGGGAAATATTCTTTCCACCTCCTCTTTCTTCATCTTGAAGATGTTTGAGGCAGAGTCTCAACACCATAGCCTGACTGGCTCAGAACTCCCTGTGTAGCCCATGATGACCTCAAACTTGGCAGCAATGCCCTTGCCTCAGCTTTGCTGTCCCCAGTGCTATAGTTACTGGTGTTGGCACCACACCTGACTCTTAGTGGCGATTGTTATAACTCGTTCTCCTGCTCATGTGTCATGGAGCTGGAACAGCTGTAGATGAGATGACTAGGCAGTGCCAGAACAGAACTCTTTCCAGTAAGTGTTCAGGTGGATTTAAGGGCACCTTCCATATTCTTGGCAGAGAAAAAGAACATTCCCATCTCCTCTGTCCATGCATCACTTCCTGGGTGCAAGAAGATGCCATTCACTCAGCATTCAGCTAAAGGGGAAAATAAAACAGGTTTAACAGGCTCATTAAAATTCATCTCACTTCTGTTCATATGGTGATGAATGGCTGATTATCTTAAAAAGTAAACAACAGGAAAGAAGGGAGGGATGAAAACTCTTGGATGAGAGTTTGGGAAAGGCAAGGCAGACTGAGAGGACATTAAGTAGCATATTCATGTTCAACAGACATTTATTTGTACATCACAAAGGATCCAAGTAGAAGTTTGTTGTCCTTAAATGAAGGACATGTTAGCTAGAGAATGTCTGTTTGAGATGTGCAGGCAAATGGATGGATCTAGAAAACATCATATTGAGTGAGGTAACTCAGACCCAGAAAGACAAATATCATATGTACTCACTCATAAGTGGCTTTTAGACATAAAACAAAGAAAGCCAGTCTACAATTCACTGGACGGGACAGAATCCTCTGTCAATACTAACCTTCAGTGCAACCCAACTTCAGCCGTAATTCTTATCTCCTGAACTATTTTTCCTTATGCATGATCCCATATTCTGGAAAATTTTGGCCTTGGAGTCTGATGTTTTCCTCATTTTGCTAAGTAGATCACAAGGCTATTGTAATCAGAGACCTTTTTCTTTCCCTGGTCACCCAGACGTGAACAATCACACAAAAACTATATTGATTACAACACTGGTCAATGGTTCAAGCATATTAGCTAGCTCTTATGTCATAAATTAATTCATTTCTATTAGTCTGTGTATTACCATGAGGCAGTGGCTTGTCAGTAAGGTTCTGGCATTTTTCTCCTTTGGCACCTACATGGTATCTACCTTGCTCAGCCTTCTTTCTCCTTCCATTCAGTTTACTTTTCCTGCTTACCTATATTCTGTCCTGCCATAGGCCTGACAGCTTCTTTATTAACCAATGGTAATAAAACATATTCATAGTATACGGAGAGGAATCCCACACAGGCTGCCACCTGCTGAACAGAAAGTTGAAGCAAGAAGAAGCAAAATGCAAAAGAAAGATTCCTCCAGCTGAGCTGGGCCTCCTGTCTCAAGTACGGAGGCATGATAGGATTTGTGGGCCTGCCGCACATAGGTACTATCCCATCCTCCAGGCTTGTACAGCCTGACAGAAAGTAACCAGACCATTTTTCTATACCCTGTTCACCACTGTGAGTTAAGAATACTAATGTTGCCCTGGTGCATTCATGCTGCTGTAGTAATACCATGAACAATAAGGATGTATTTCACTTCATTCAGAGGCCAGGATGTCAGATTCAGGCGGATTCAAACTTCTGCCTGTATCCTTTCTGTTTGTTTTTTTTAAAAAGGGGGGGGGGGTGGATGAAGGAATTCTTCTATATCTTGTTTACACCTTCCAAAGACCTCAGTGACCACTTTGGTGATTAGAGTTTCAATTTTCGAATTTGGAGATAAACACATTGAGACTGTAGTCAGTACCACCCTGATAGAGAAACAAAATGCTGAGAAAAAAAAAGTGAGAAGTTAATGTTGCCATGGAGTTGCATGACATAAGCCACAGCCTGTTTTCTATATCTGAAAGAGTCATGAGTCCTCCTCAAATCTTGATTGGCAACAGGTTACCCATACACTTGCAATTGCATAGCGTCAGCATTCCCAAGCTACATTTTATTACAATCAAATGGCATACTTTGTTTTGTACTGGTGGGTTATTAACCACAAGCAATATGTTGTGCAGCAGATTCCTAGAATGTATTCATCATGCATAGAAGAAATTCTACTCATTGAGAATCATCCAAACTTGACTCCAACACACACACACACACACACACACACACACACACACACAAATAAAATAAAATAAAGCAAACAAAAAAACTAATAATCAAGGGGAATATTCTGTCTTTTATCCCACATGACTGTTCTATCAAGGAAGGCTGTGCTTATTGAACCCATGTTTATTAATCCCAGCCTGGTTTAGATAGACTCTACTATTTGCTGAAGAAATAGGAAACAGAACCCATCTTTATGAATCCCAGAATCAAGCTGGGATGGTCAGGAAAGCACACCATAAAAACATAAACCACTATGCTCCAAGTCAAATTCCATTTTCCTGTCTCTGTCTGCCCTGCAACAGGGGTTGGCCAAAATTGCACAATTTTGTGTCCTAAAACCGAGATAGACTTTGCATTTTTAGAATGCTATGTATGGGGATAAAATAATCCACTTTGTAACACATGGATGTTGTATGAATCCCAAATGTCAATGTCCATTAATAAAATTTCTGCCACATCATTGATTTCATGTTTGCTGTGACTGCTTTGGGGGTCATGATGGCAGAATTTGATAACTACTAGTTTCTGTCTTGTAGTTTCCAAAGCCAAAAGTATCTACTTTCTAGCCCTTTAAGAACAAGAGTGTCCAACAGCAGCTTTTTATAGCAGAGCAGACGCACTGGTTCTGGCAGAACTGAGTTGGTGTCCTGTCTGTGCCACTTATTTTTCTTCATCTGATAAATGGGAGTAATAACCCAGAGTTAATAGGTTGTTATGAGGTCTACCTAAGCTGTTGTAAATGTAACATAAAACCTATTGATGTACAACCAGTATTGTTGCTCAGTAAATATCAGACACCCCCTTCTCATTAATTATGCACAGTTTTCTATGGAAAAAAACAAAATAATAAATTGGCAAGGAACTAATGGTACTTTAGATTGGTGAGATACACACACAAGATAAAGGGGAAGGGAACAAGATATACTCAATTTGGCCTTAAGGTATCTACTATCAGGGACTTCTTCCTCTCATTACCTATTGTGTACAGTAAGTCCTGACAGATGGATGCCTATTAACCAATATCTTTGAATGAGAGGGTACATTTTCATCCCGAAGTCCACTAACAGTTGATACCGAAACAAATCTTGTTTTATAGACATGGCAAATCAAACAGAAACACCAAAGTCTGCTCTTCTATGCATTTTCATATAAGATTTCTAGGCCTCTGTGATCTGATATTGCAGATCATGAGGAATAAAGTGGCAATCTAGTGTCAACACCCAGAGGTTTAAGGGCTGCCAGATCTTTCTGCAACACAAAACAGGAAAATGCATAAGATCCAAGTACTCCTGCAGTCATTCATGATGGACACTAGCATTTCAAAACCCAGATGTCTTTCAAGTATGTACTGTTGGTTTGAGAATGAGTAGAAAATGTTGGCAGACTCTTGAAATGGGGTGAATGAGAGAAAAATTCCAAAGTACAAATATAGTCTATGGACAAGAGCCAGTGGTACAAGAGCTGAGTGGTACAAGTCTGTGGGAAAGGGGACACAAGGATTGTTGAAAGGTGGGCAGGGAAGCCTATACATAGGCAGAGTCTAGCCATGGATGCTGATATGTCTGAACAATTGCATGATTGGGCATGAGGATGACATGCTTCATGTCAGATGTGAGAGACAACCAGAGACCAGATAAGAATGTGTTCCCTGGACCCCTTCTACCTCATCCTATGATCACTTGGATAAAGTTTCTGGTTCTTTGCTATGATTTGAAAGCTTATTTCTGTCTTCCACATTCTCTGGATTTATTTTATAATGTTTGGTTGATGATACAATGGCAGGCCATTCCCATTGTAGCTAATAACTTGTCCAGAAATTTCTTTATACTGGCTGTTCATTAAGTAGAGTGGGTTACCTTAGTCACAGATGGGTTAACAGGAACCTGTTAACCTGTCTTCACATAGGTAACATATGAAGGTTCATCTCCATTATCTACTTGATGGAAGATGGAATCACTTAGAAGATACATCCCTGGGTATATTTGTGAGGATATTTCCAGAAGGTTTTGACTATGGTGGGAAGATTCAGCCTGACTGTAGGCAACACATCTCAAAGGATTTGGGATCCAGAGTGAATAGAATGGAAAAAACAAGCTGAGCAGCATTCATCTCTCTGTTTCCTAAATTTAAACATTTCTTGACTGACCAACAAACACTCCTCGGTTATGCCTTCCCTGCCATGATGCACTATACCCTCCTAACCATGAACTACAATAAACCCTTCCTCCCATAAACTTTTTGTGAAGTACAAAGAAAAGTGCCTAATAAAACAGGGAAAGGAGTATGTGTGCATCTTGTTGGTTGATTCCGTATGCTATGGAATACTAGCCTATGCTAGTAGTCTTTCATGTTTTTTCTCTTTAGTCCCCACTTGTAAGGAGTGTCACATAGTTTATTCAAAATTCCTACTGCTTTGCCCATTGGTAAAGCAGTGCCACAGCTGGACCATGGAGCTTTTTGTGGCTTTTAACTCTGGTGCTGATGTAAGACATCTGTCCAAGTTTTCATTCTTCACTTGTGAGGGAGCCAAGCTGGGAATAAAAAGGAATGATATATTATGATTACTACCTAAAGCAATTAACCAGAATTGGCAGACCTCTCTGGGAAAGTGACCTAATGAGCAACCTGGAACCAGCCATGCATAGAGTATAGGGGCAAGAACAAAGTGGCTTGATATTGGTATTAGCCTGGCCTAGACTGAAAATGGCAACCAGAGGAGTCAGCTGAGATAAGATGGAAGAGTTGTACAGGGCTTCTTGGACTGTGATAGAATGATTACAAACACTTGCATTTTCTTTTACAACAACAGTGACAGCCATACCTGACTGAAAATCTCAATCATCTTTGTTACTTTATATCTTACTAAGAACATTGAGCAGTTATTTCCTTTAGTTAGTCTTTATACACTGGCAACTTTGCAGGACCCTTCTCTTTCTTTTTATCTTTGGAGCCTACATGGAACTAGCTCTTGTAGACCAGGCTGGCCTTGAACTCACAGAGATACACCTGCCTCTATCTCCCGAGTGCTGCAATTAAAGGCACATGCAACCACTACCTGGTTTCTCTTGCATTTCAATAAGGTGTTTATTAACATGCATTTCTGTACTTGGCATGCTATGCATTCTGAGAAGCAATTCCTTACCACACACATTTCTTCTCTCTCCAAATGTTCCTGTCATTGTAGAGACACACATCTCTGATACTGTGCTTTAATTAATCAGTGTATTTTAGAGTAATAAGTTGCTTTCTTTTCATTGCCCTGTCCCAGCTTCTTGTGGCTTCTTCTGACACAAAGACCAGTGGTTCTGATGGAACTGGGGAGCAGAGGAGTCAGTTTATGTGAGACAGAGCTTCTCTAGCTTGTTCCTGGTTTCTTCCTTTCTTGGGAATTAATAGCAATAGATAGAGTTAGATTCTTTGTTTAATTAATGTTGTCTTTGGTTTGTGGTCAGTATCAGCAGAAGTAGAATATCCTTAGGAACAACCTTTTCTTCAAGGATTAAGGCTATATTGCCCCACACTGCACAGATGAGAACAGAGGCAAAGAGAGTTAAGCCACTTCCCCAAAGCCACCCAGACAGGAGGTTACAAAGATCTGATTCTCACCCAAATCTTTCTCAGTGCCCATGTTTTTTCTATAACCCTTTGCTTGAACCAGAGTTTTGAGAAAACTTCCTAATAACAAAATTTGTGGGACTTTTCATCCTGTGAGAGATGGGCAGTCATTAAGTAGAAGATTTTATTTTGACATATGGCCTTTTTTATTGTCATGGCTTAAGGCAGGGGCCTGATGGGCAGCTGTCCAGCTTCTTTCATCCAAGTTCTGCTTCATCAAAAGTCCAGAGGATTTTTGATTTTAGGCATTGAGTATCACAGCACATTTAGCAGTTTGTGTGTAAATGGGCTTTGAGCCTTTATTGGGTCACAAAAAGCACGGCTCTTTTGGAACTCTTTCCTTTAGTCAACTCATTCAGAAGCATCCTCTGATTTTGCCTGCTGTGCCTATGATACACATTGGTGTGTTTAAATGACCTCAACTGTACTGTGCAGAACTAGGCATCTCAGGGTGGGGACACTTGAATGACAACTGAACAGAGACAAATCTTGCAACTGATTGGCATCTGAGAGGTAAGGTGGCATTAGTTGGGCATGCCTTTCGATGTGCCTTTGAGGGCATTTCCAAGGAAGAATAGCTGAGAAGGTAACTGAAATGTGGGCAGTAACATCCCCTTAAGCTGGGATTCCATTCTGGATTAGAAGGGGTGGGGGGTGTGAAAAACACCTGTATGTCAGCATTCTCATTTTTCTGCTTCCCAGTATTCTGAAATGTGAGCAGGAAGCCTCGCACCTCTATTGCCATGAAGCCCCAGGGGCCACAACTTCCCCACCATTATGACCTAACCATGCCATTTCAAACTATGAGCTAAAATACTTCTTCCCTTAAGTCTCTTTCATCACATATTTGATCATAGCAACAAGGGAACAACTACTGTACTGAGGAAATTTTCTCTTAGTTCCCCTTGCTGGTAAGAGCTAGTCCCGTACTTGCTAAGAGATCTGTTGGGTGTACTCACATGCAGGTAGAAGACAGTTGTTCTGGCTTTCAGCAAGTCCTGATACCAGTCTTTCTGGTCTCCAGTCAGTAACCATGATCACTTACACAGGATCATGCCTGCCATCATCATCACACAGGACAGTCTTCAGGAAGCTCTGATGTTTCTGTCCTGCCAGATCTATTCAGGGGCTACCTGCAGATGCCCTATGGTCTCCTTCGTTCTTCCAGGAGAAACTACTTTGTATTGGATTGAGAACTCTGGTAGAACTGGGCCTCCCCTGTTTACTTATGAGCATGTTTGAACACACACACACACACACACACACACACACAAACACACACACACACACACACAGAGAGCAACATGACATGTTTGGAAGATCACTAATAATCCAATATGATTAATTTTGCAACTGAGTAGCCATATGTGAGCCTTAGTGTTCATCTCTAAAACAAGAAACATTTCATCTCCCTTATAAGAATCAGAGGTCACATAAATAAAGTATCCAGACTCTTGTGGACAGCAGTTACCAGGTAGATGCTAGCTAAGCGTCACTGTCTTCAGCTTTATCTCCCTTTAATAGTGCAACAAAACCCAATATTTAACCCAAACAAAGCAGTGCTTTAAAGGGTACTTCTCTTTCTTCTCTCTCATGGATACTGTCTTGATCTCCTTGCCATTTCGGGTGTGAGCTTCACTACATACTCAGTTGGTACAGAGGATAACAGCCCTGTCTTCTAATCCATAGATAAAATATAGTCTACCACTAGACCACATGTCCACTGGAGAAGCCTTTGATTATTTATTTGTTTATTTATATCATATTGGTCTCTTATACTACTGGCATGACAGCTGTCACTAAAACCCTGCTTGGCCCCACACATCCCAGCCAGTTGCAGTGAAAGATCCTGCCAAATTTAAGGCCACAACCTCTGTGCATAACACCCTACGGCAAAGGGCAGGCTCCACACTCCTGAACACCAACAGCAAATCTGGAAATGGGTAGATAATACAGCAGCAAATTGCAGACAAAGGCCAAAGTCAAGGTTTTTTGGCACCACCTTCTGCAAGACTGCCAAAGAATGAGCACAGCATTTATGTAAGTATGATGTTGAAAAGGTTCTAGTTCCTATGGTACCAATTCCATAATTTGAATCAGAGTTCACTTTAAAGGTTTGTCCCAATTTTGCAGTTATGTGCATTAATTTTATCAATTCCAGTGGGATTATGCACATTCAACAAGTTATAATTACTTTAATGAGGAAATGTACAGTTTTCAGAATTTAGTTATCAAACGGTTATATGCCATTCATGATTTGGAGGACTGTTGTGGTCAGTGAGTGTGTCTCCCTATAGCATGGGGCTAATGACAATAAATAGCTGAGTTTTCTCTCATTCTTAGAAACAATGTATTGACTATTTTTTTAGTTGTTTGGAATTCTGTTGTTGAATATGCCACTCTTCAATTCTCCTACCTTCTTATCACAAACTCCTAGCCCTGGAAGAAAGTAGTATCTGTTAGATGCTTTTGTCATTGTGATTCTATTTGACATCTTAAGCTGGCTGTTTTTACTGCGCAATAACATAATTTATGCACATAATTTTCCATGTGGTGGATCTTCTTTCCTTCACTATTAATTTTGCTCTTTCTTGATTGTGCCCTTTAACTGTCACTTTCAATAACCCCAAGGGGTTTCCTAATAACCACAAATTGCTTGTAACACCCTAAGTTGAATATTGCCAGAAAAGTAGAGAGATATGGCTCTGGAAGTATGTCAGTATTTCAAGTGCCCAGTTTGTTACACAGAGAGAGGACATTTTTGAAGGTATTTAGGGTGGTATGTTAATACAGGCTAGAAAAATAAATTCCTAGTTATGGACATCAATTATCTGATTATATTTTTCCATGAGTATCATGCCTATTCAATCCTGCCTCTGGTGTGAATCTTTAGGTTGCAAATAAGAAACTGGGGTTCAGACACCCAGTGATATTTTCAGGGGTCATTAGCAGTGTGTAATGTTCTCAGACCTTATTTGACAAATTTGCTGCAATATTCTGTCCTTGCATTAAGCATCCCCATTGGTGACAGTTCCATGTTCTAGAAGACTCCTTCTGGGCATCAGTCTGAGTGTGTGAAGATATGTATTGTATAAATAATTTGTGACTAATTATAGATTTGTGAGCAAAGACAAATGTTCTTTCCAGCATCTTTTTAATCTTTCTATTAAGTTCTGCTCTTGAGATATGGTAGGAAATACTTATAACCTGATAGGTGCTGGATGTCCTTCTCTAGGGACATGCCCTTCAGGAAAGAGCATCTGCCTTGGCATGCCACACTTCCTTCCCCTGCCTAAATATCATTCCTATGCTTCTTTAATGATTTTATCTGGATAGCTTTTGTTTAGAAGTTTCAGCTAACTTCTTTTCCCAGACCAGTTTCAGAAAATAAATAAGCAAATAACTAAACAAGATAGATAGTAACCAGTAAGAAACAATACCTTAGATTGTCTTCTGACCTCCTCATACATACAAACACATGTACACATGTACTTTCCCACATGCCTGCACCCAAATACACGTGAACATGCTCACTCACTTAAAATATTTTAAATATTTTTTAAATAAACAATAAGTATACAGGCAAGTTAGAATAGAACATGTGAGATATGAAACACACACACCAGAAAACCCACCAAGTATTGTTTATTATCATATGGATAGAGATTAAAAAATGTGAGAGTATACAAAGACATAAAACAACAACCTCAGGAGATTGATTGTGTCTGAAGAAGGGAGCAGGTACAAGGACATGATGGATCTTTTGGTTCATCAATCATGTTTTATTTTTGGCATTTATGGTGCCTGGGTATGGGGTAGTCCTTACATTAATTTCCACAGTTGCTGTTGACTTGAAATATAATCATTATAGAATTAAGTTACATCTCATAACAGTCTGTGAAACTGGGAGAGAAGTCTTGAATTTCTACAGTTGGTTCTCAATTCTAGACTTCACCTCCTCTCCAAAGAGCCTAACTGTTGGTGCTGAACCAAGTATGTCACCCTATCCACCAAGACATAGTACCATTTAAAAGTGCTGATGCTAAGCTCAGACTCCATAGTTTATAGATTCACATAGACCTCGACTTTTAAGAATGTTCCTTAAAATTTTTCATCACTACCTACAGCTTGCCCAGCCTCTCTTTATATATTAAAGCATTGACTTCTTCCAATTTAAATTAGCTTTTTCAATAAGAGTTGATGAAGTCTCTCACACACTTTAGACTGGGTTCTGCTTTTGTCTTCCCTGTCTTATATCACTATATTTTCCTATTTTGTATCTCCCCCAAATTTACTTTATTGTCCTCCCCAAATAAATAAGACTCTTTTACTAAGTAGTTTTAGCATGAAAGTAAGGGATTTTGTTGTGGCATTTTCATACATCTGAGTATATACATTCATTTAGAGTAAGGCACACCCATATTGGTCTGCCTGTTTTTCAACTCTAAATTAGACATGTGCCTAAGTTAGACTCTCAGTTTCCCCTCCAACAAAATAAGGATTACAGTTGTTTTCAAAGGATCTTGGAACATTGAAGAAAATGGTATTCAAGAAAAGCCAATATGCATGAAGGAGATAGGCAATCACTGTACTGCACCTTGTGACTCATAAATACACATCTCTGTATTACTCTACTCTTCCAAATTTGTCAAACTTTCTCTGCCTAAAACCTTCTGTAAATGATGAATATACTTTTCCTACAAACGTGTACCACTAGAATAAGTAAAAAGTGTTAGAGTCAATATGTGTGTCTGACTAGAAGGAGGAAGTCAGTTATATCTAGGTGTCAACTGTCTTTTTACGTACCTAGACAGTGGCCCATCTGCTCAATTGATCATGATGAATTGGATTCCTTTGAGGACCCAAATATGTAGCAAGTCCCTTCACTACTTTGGCCATGTGACCTCTTCTAATTATGGCTTTTTCTGCCCACGTGGACTGAGTTGTTAGTAGGTAACTGCCTCCAATTCACTCAACTAAGCCAAGTTCCATGTTCCTTGTTAGAATTATTTGAATTTTTTGACCTTAATACTACATTTAATTGTTTCCCCTTTTTCCAAACGCAAGAATGGATTCAATGGAAAACTACTCAACACCCTGCCCCACTTGCTCACATTCATCCCTATATAAATACACCATGAAAAAAAGATGAGAAGGAAGTAATGGGCTCTTGTTAATAGTTTCTTATGAACACAAAGCTTCGACATTTGAATTAAAAACCCAACATGAGCACTGCCTTTCCAATAATTGACATGCATATTAATTATCTTTGTCAAGGAAAGCAGTTCTCAAGTCAGGAACACTAAGTCAAGGAGGTGTGACTGCTCAGTACTGCCAAATAATGTACTTAGAAGGGGTTAAAATGACGGCTTATAGGTTAATAGCTCTTGCTCTTGACCATAACTTGAGTTCTATTCCCAGCACCCACACAGCATCTCACAGCCTCCTGTAATTCAAATTTCAGAGAATCAGGCACCCTCTTCTGGTCTCTGTGGATACCAAATGCACTTGTCCGTACATGAAGACAAACTCTCAAACAAAAAGAAATTTTTAGTAACTGAAACAAAAGCATGTCATTGGAGTAAAGTAAAGTTGTAGAAAAGTTGTTGTGTTTTTCCTGAAAAAAGCAAATGGTGTGTGTTGTGCAAGTGCCACTTATCAGCCATACTAAGGGTGCCTTGTCTCCGGGAAAAACATTGAAAAGAAGCTACTATTTGTGAGAAATGTAATGCACATCAAGTTGAGAGCAGGATCTCTTGTTATTATTACTATGATATAGTTTGTAAATAGTATATAAGTAGTAGAAACTTATTATTTTAATTCAATAGTGCAACTATCATCACAAAATATCTCCAGAAAGTACTAAGCATTACTCATTTACCTATATAGTAGGGATGTTTCAGAGATATGATTTTGTTTTACACTTGATCAGTATCTGGCAGAGCCTGGTGCTGAGGCCAAGACTCTTCATCTTCAAGCCATGCACCCTGTATGGTGAAGGCTCACTGCTTGAGATTTGGGAGGAAAAGCTCGTCCTTTTAGGTGATTGGCTGTCCTAGAGCAGCTAGTATCTCTAGTTCCATCTCACTGCTGCTCTTGTTCTTTTATCCTGTTCTGTTGCCCAGGAGTCATACTATTGCTTCTGGATAAGCTGCGCAAGATGAAATGGGAACAGATGTGGAGACTGACAGCAGAGAGGGAACTCATGGGCATGCTGTCTACCTCTTTGGCTGACCAGGTGAGTGGCCAATGACAGGAATCCTTACACCTGAGTACCCTCCTCTTAGTGCTTGTTGTCTTGTTACTACAGTAAACACCGAGAAAGGGTTTTTTGTTACGATATTATTTAGTTCATTGTTTTCTTTCTCAAACAGATTCCCAGGGTATACTCCATGCTGCTTTGAACTAGCAATTCTCCTGCCTCTGTCTCCCAAGCTCTGGGATGGGCGTGTATATGCCACTATGCCTAAATTATGAGGTTCATTTTGGATCACAGTTTAGTAGGTTTAACCCATAGTTGGTTGACCATATTGCTCTTGGTCTAAAACCATAACACTGGTGAGCACATGGAGGATCAAATCATCTTACAATAAGGATATCAAAGAAGACACCGAGGTCCCACAGTCCCCCTCACATATATTTTCCCAGTGACCTTAAAACTTTCCACTATATCCCACCTATAAAAGGTTTAATCACCTCCAGTGGTAATTCTGCGCTTAGGACTAGTAGTTTAGCACATGGATCTTTGGTACAATATTCCAGATGCCAAAGCACAGTAGAACTGGTCTGTTTCTCAAAAACTTCTGTTAATAATTGAATGGTCTCAATTCATTGTTTCTTTCATACACTCAGTCAAAAGACATTCAATGAACATTGTATACTAAGGCATGTAGGAAGATAACAGTAGAGGACTTAATATTTTTTCTTTATTTATTTTATGTGTAAACTTATTTTGCCTGCATGTATGTCTCCGAACTTCATGTGTACCTGGTGCCCATGGAGGCCAGAAGAGGTTGTCAGATCCTCTACAACTAAAGTTTACATATGCCTGTAAACCTCCATGTGGGTGCTGGGAATCAAACCTGGCTCTTCTGGAAGAGCAGCCAGTGCTTTAAACCACTAAACCGTGACCAGACTCTTTACCTCAGAAATTTCATTGCTTATGGAATCAGAGTCACAAGTGTATGATAGTGTACTATGTGAAAAGGCATCACTACCATCTTTACCAATACCATCTTTCTTTACCAATACCAGTGTGGAATGTACATGCTCCCTATGACCAGAAAATGCCATTGTGTATTTCCCAGATATTTCACATGTATCTGAAAAGCAGCATGTAATGTGTAGGATAAAACTATTATTGTGATCCTAATCCTGGTAGCCGTAAACTCAAGGGAATTTCATTTAAGCAGGGAAAAAAGAGACATTAAGCAGACAGTCTGAGAACGTCCTTCAACTACAACAAATGATTAACTAATTTTATGAAAACACATGTCTCATTTTGATTGGGAAAGGCATTAACCTGTTTGACCTCAGAACTCAAGACCTCTCACGTAGATTTTACTTCTTGTGATGTTGCTGGTCATCTTTGGATGTGAAGATGCTGTCTCTGGGTTTTCATTTCTTCCTTTCCGAAATTAGTTCATGCCTCATGACTCCTTTGTCAGAGTCCCACAAAGTTTTCAAATACAGAGAGGAAACAAGAAAATCTGCAAGGTTATATAACTTTTTTTTAAAGCATTATTATTCAGTATTTCCCTCGGAGACAAAAACTGACCTCCTTTTCCAAGGAATGAGATACAGCATGAGTGAGTGAAAAACTAAAATAAAATAACTCAGATGCCATCTAGGAACTGAGGGGAAAGTTGTCCGCTGTCCTTATATTTCAAATTAGGTAGCAGTGACCTAAGTGTGTGCCCCCAAAGTTAGCAATTGTGTGTGTGTGTGTTTGTGTGTGTAAAATATGTCCAGTGAGGATAGTTTGTTTAGCCATCTTGTGCCATGAAGGCCTATAATTCACCTCCCAGAACCACCTGTCAAGTAGCTGGTTAATAAGTGGGGTTACATATTAGGCTTGGAGGGAGCACAAAAAAGATTTTGAACATTCCTTTCTACACAAGTTGGAACAGGAGTTTGAAATAGGGAGTTGCATTCTAGGTACCGTGGCCTTCAGAAATTCAATAGCATCCATCACTGGACCAACCAAAATCCTGAGAAAGAGGTACTTAAAATAAGGATCTATCATTTGTCTCAACCCTCGGGATGAGTTGAGCCACTTGGCATCACAGTTTCCTCTCATGAAGGCTCAGGATATGACAGGGCTCCTACCTAGGGTAGGATAAGGGGAAGATAAGAGACTTGATTTATTTCATGATATTCAAATGGGAAAGTCATTACCTATCTGCCCAGTGTGACCTCACTGGATTATGACCAGCTGGACCCCCCAAGCATCAAGTCAGCTTGTTTGGCCTATGACATTCCTCTGTGCCTACCCAGATGTTACCCATTGGTTCCTGAAGAAAGCAGTAGGGAAAACTGTTCACAATGGGAACAATCCTATTCCCAGAGCATGGTGTTTGAGAGATGTCCTTCTGTAAGCTAAACCTACCCACTCACTTGACTGTGTCCGTGGCTTTTATTCCACAGGATATTTTCAATGCTGTCATCAAACAAAACCCCTTCCTGGTGTATCAGCTCCCCTGCTTCTGGAATGTACAGCTGTCAGACCACACTCGCTCCGAGCAGTGCTACAGAGATGTGTCTGATTTAAAGGTGGGTCAAGAAGTGTCATGGTGGGACGTGGTTCATATCTTCAGTTTACTCCTGTAGTGATATTTCATTTGTATTTCAATAAATGAAGCTTACCTGCAGATCAGAGACTAAAACAACCCCACTGGTCAGCCTTACAGATCAGGCAGTAATAACACACACCTTTAAACACAGTAACCACAATAGTTTGCCATAGTAACTGGACAGTAGTGGTTCATGCCTTTGATCCCAGCCCTGGAGAGAAATGTAAAATGAGAAGAGACAGCTTTCAGTCTCATTCTGAGATTCCTGGAGGTAGAATCACCATTTCAGACTGAGGTAGAGGTAAGAGTCAGTGACTACCTGTTTTGCTTTTCAGACCTTCAGACTAAACCCCAATATCTGTCTCTGGGTTTTTATTAATTGTGCTACATACTCCTGTGTTGAGCATAGAGAAGCTGGGTACGGGGACTGGCAGGGAACAGTTTTCTGTAAGCCTATGGGCATGTGGTGGAAGATGTATGGTCCCGGGAGAACAGAAAGAACATGATTTTCCTCTCTTCTGGTTCTTTTCTTTCACACTCTTATTTGGGATTCCTGGACAGTATAAAACCCCTGGAATAAAGAACCAGCTTGTGTGGACTTCTCTTCTTCCCATATTGCTGCCACTTCTGGTTCATTCCAGATCCCAAAATCCATTGATTTAACTCAAGCAAAAACCATTGTGGAGAGGTCCACTATATTCCAAGTGCTATATGGGTGATGTTAATTACTTCCTGCTTCCAAGTAACATTTTTAGAAGGGCAGAGAACTGTGGAAGGAAATGAATAATGCAGGAGCTGTGACAGATTTAGAAGGGTCAGGGTGAAGAAAGCAAGCACAAATGTCTCATTCTCCTGGAGGAGATGGGACTGGGCAGAAAAGTCCAGTACCAACTACTAAAGAAGGCCTGACTTTAAGATGACAGCACAACAGGGCATATTGGCTAGTGCTGTATATAATGTCACAAAACAAAATATTCTAATTGTGGCTATACTCAGCACCTATGTATTTAGCCTATGAGTTTTTAACATTGGATGGAGGTTCACTCATTTTGCCTGACTTAACTAAGTAATGTGATTGCCTTCAGTTCAGAAAGTGATGCCTAGGATACCTCAGTTGTCCTCATGTTGTAACATGAGGGGGCCGGCTTATTGGGGTTTCTGTCCCTCCCAGTACCCCAACAGCCGGCAAGCAACAAAGAAAATCACACACAGGACTCCATAAGGTTATAAACTGATTGGCTCATTAGGTCAGGCTTCTTGTTAACTCTTATAACTTATATTAACCCATTATTCTCATCTATGTTAGCCATAATGGCTCCGTACCTTTCTCTGCTGGGCAAGTTACATGCTGCCTCTTTGGTGGTCTGTACAGGAAAGGCAAGGGAGGTTCTGCTTCCAGAATACTCCCAGTCTCTTTGCTCCACCCCTACTTCCTGTCTGGCTTTCCTGCCTATACTGCCTGCCTGGCCAATCAGCGTTTTATTAAAATATGATTGACAGAATACAGATAATTCTCCCACACCATTTCCCTCTTTTTTTTTAAGATTATAAACTGATTGGCCCACTAGGTCAGGCTACTCATTAGTTCTTACAACTTTTGTTACCCCGTTATCCTTATCTACGTTAGCCCATGGCTCCGTACCTTTCTCAGCTGGGCAAGTTACATGCTGTCTCTTAGGTGGTCTGCACAGGAGTGGCTGAGGAACCTCCCTGATTCCCAGAATTCTCCTGTTCTCATTGCATCACCTCTACTTCCTGTCTGGTTTTCCCGCCTATACTGCCTGCCTGGCCAATCAGCGTTTTATTAAAATATGATTGACAGAATACAAACAATTCTCCCGCATCATAATATCATCAAGTCAAACTGATGTTTTCAGAGCAAGGTGGAGGTAGAAGGAGAAGCCTTAGTGTACAGATGGAAACCCTGACTTTTTCCTAATGACTCACTGCCCCACATGGCCAAAAGAAAAAGAATCTTAAACCTTGCTTTCCTTTATCATTTTCTACCTTTGTTGTTGAGGCAGGGCACAGGCTGAACCTGTTACTCACTAATTGCCAGGATGACTGACCAGTGGGTTCCCAGGAATCTTTTTGACCTCCCAGTACTGGAATTATAGGCACATATCACCATGCCTATGTTTTTTTCATAAA
This sequence comes from Myodes glareolus, assembly GCF_982192425.1. Taxonomy (NCBI): domain Eukaryota; kingdom Metazoa; phylum Chordata; class Mammalia; order Rodentia; family Cricetidae; genus Myodes; species Myodes glareolus. Next base: position 845,271 of record NC_142047.1, on the reverse strand, counting down.
TACATGTACACACATACAAATAACCAAGTAATTTGAATTCTTTAAGGATAAGGCAGGCTCAATAATATCTATTTGCCTATATTATTAAATTATTATGTTCTGACCCCTTTTAGATCAACCAATGCCATCATTATTTCAATTTTTAAAAAAATCTTTAAATTTCATACTAAGTATCAGAATGCATTATGATATTTTCAAACTTACGTTTTATTGGCTTCCCTTCCCCCCAACAGTACCCACCCTCTGCTACCTTCAATTCCTTCTTCCCTTTTGTTAGCTCCTTCCACGGTCTGTTTTTCTTTTTTATACCCATTTGTCTATTTGCCTACCCCATTACTTATTTTGCCCTTTCTTTGTCTCCGTTCTACTTATAAGGTTTTACCCATGATTACACACAGACACACATACATGTATGCCATGCATACGTTCATATGTATCAACTGAAAGCTAGGAAGTTTGTATGAAAGAGAATGTGCAGTCTATGCCTTCCTAAGTTTGAGCCACTTAACTTAGTATGCTTTCCAAATCCACCCGTTAGAACTTCTTTTGAGATACTGTCTCGCCCAATCAGAGCAGTATCATCAAGAAATGTCATAACAGATGCTGCTGAGGACCGGGGGAGGAGAAGCCCTAATTCAGTACTGAAATTGCAGGAAAATGGATGAACTTGCAAAGGATAATATCAAACAGAATATTTTCTTTTGTGCTCTTTTTTGCCAAGACAGGAAAATCGAATGTTTTCCTTGCTGAATTTCATCATCATTCATTTTGGTAAAGGTATCTTCAAAGAGACTTCTAAGATCTTTCCATGGAGTTCAGAGAAACTTTATCAAGCCCTGCTATCACAAGGGTTTGAACAACAACAATAAAAGTAAATACCCCATTTTGGGCACTGTATCCATGTCTCAAGTGATCTGTTTTGAAATGACTTGGCAATTCCTAGTGCCTAACATTTAGTACTACTCAAAGCATAAAGCCTGGGCAGTATGAACTTCTTCCTTATCTGCACTGGTAGTTAATTCATTTTTAAACATAACAAGAATTCATTTTTTTGTGAATGCTCAGTTATAGTTGATGTGGGAGAATTGTCTGTATTCTGTCAATCATATTTTAATAAAACACTGATTGGCCAGGCAGGCAGTATAGGCGGGAAAGCCAGACAGGAAGTAGAGGTGGAGCAAAGAGACTGGGAGTATTCTGGGAAGCAGGAAGCTCCCTCCGCAGTTCTGCCCAGACCACCGGAGAGGAAAGATGTAAGCTGCCCCGCTGGAAAAGGTACTGAGCCATGTGCTAACGTAGATAAGGATAATGGGGTAACATAAGTTATAAGAGCTAATAAGTAGCCTGGCCTAATGGGTCAATCAGTTTATAATCTTATGGAGTCTGTCTATCATTTTCTTTGGTCTTTGCTGGCTTTGGGGTACCGGGCGGGAACAGATACCCCAACAAGCCGGCCTTCATGTTCCATATAGTAAACCACCTATTTCCAGATTTTCTTATGGAGTAGAAGATGATCTTACATTGGGAGCAGAAATGTAGCTCAGCTGTGTTGCTGTCCATTTGAGCTTGTCTTCATAGATGTCCTCAGCTATTTTTCTTTTTAGATTTTTTTAAATATAAACTTTTCTCTGAAAGAATCTAAGACTATAGAAGTAGTGCGGAGCCCCACTGTCTCCCGTCTGGTTCCATTCTGCCTCTTATGACAACGTTCCTCCAGTGGCACATTGGTCAAAACTAGCCAACCAGTCTTCATACACTTCTGGTAACTTAACTATTCCTTGGGCTAGAAAGAGCCTGGGATTTGTGCAGTTGCCTAATGTCTATATATATATTCCATCCATTTTGCCCTAGGCACCTTTTCTCTTTGGTCTCATCAGCCCTCAGTGGCCCAGTCTTTTCTGGTTTCTTGTTACTCACCAAGTGGTTTTGTGAAGTGCTGCTTAAGGCTTTACTGTCTCAGGAGGAGAAGTAAAGTTCCCTCCTCAGCTCATGCCATCAGAAGGAACTTGACTTCCATTGAGGACGTGGCTAGGGACACTAACTATTCTTACACAGTGAAGGCCAGTACTATGAAACTGCTGTTTCCCTCTTCCATACTTTATTATAACTGAGTGACTACATCCACACTGCATCAGAATTGGGGGATGAAAAAGAAAGGGTATTGTCTATTTATATTAATTAAGATTGCTTTACAAAAAAGATTCATCAGTAATTTATTTGCATTCACATGGACTAGGACATATTCATTTTATACTTTGGATTGTAATACAAAAACCTTTTAAGGTATGCACTTTTGAGAATTATCTTAATTTGGTCTTATCAAATAATATAATTTGATAGACTAAAATATATATCTAGCTGTAACATGATGGCTGGCTTGTTGGGGTTTCTGTCCAGCCCGGTATCCCACAGCCAGCATACACCAAAGAAAAATCACAGAGTCCACATTAGGTTATAAACTGATTGGCCCATTAGCTCAGTCTTCTTGTTAACTCTTGTAGTTTATATTAACCCATTATTCTGATCTATGTTAGCCATATGGCTTGGTACCTTTTTCAGCGGTCAGCTCACATGTTGTTTCTTCGGTGGTCTGGGCAGGACTGGAGGAGGGAGCTTCCTGCTTCCCAGAATTCTCCTGTTCTCATTGCATCACCTCTACTTCCTGTCTGGTTTTCTTGCCTAAACTTCCTGCCTGGCCAATCAGCATTTATTTAAAATATGATCGACAGATTGCAGACGATTCTCCTGACCATTTCCCCCTCTTTTTTTTTAACAAAGGAAAATATCCATAGTCCATTTTTTGGGGAATGTGGGCGTAGTTTTCCAGGCTACTTCCTGCTGGTTGGGGGCGCTGATAATCTTATGGGGACCTAAAGAAAGTTTAGAGTTATAATTAAGTCCTGAGTGGAGTATCCTGTGAGTCTCGATCATCTCAGGCAGCAGTCTTGAATCAGTTCTGGATGTAGAACTCAGACATCCGGGCCACCTGTTCCTACCGGAGATTTCTCAGGTGGTCTTCCTTGATCAAAATGAATTTTTCTTAACTCATAATGAATCCACAGCCTCTCATTTTCTGTGGAAACAAAAGCAAAATCTCTTCTCCAAAGTAACATACCTTTTGACTTCAGTTTTGAAGCCAGGGTATTTTCAAAATACCTATCTTGCGTTAGTTCAGCAGCATTTATAAACAAATATCTTTTAACAGCTGTTTCTCCTTCCTCAGCATTCAAACAATTCAAAGAGAGCATAATAGCATACAGTATCAAGATTCTCTGTGTATTTCCCATCTATATGAGGCTTTATTTTACCCTCTATTTATTTTATTTTTACTTTTACTTTTTGAGACAGGTTCTCTGTATATCTTTGTCCTGGAATAACTCTGTAGACCAGGCTGTCCTTGAACTCACAGAGATCCACTTGTCTCTGCCTCCCAAGTTCTGGGATTAAAGGTGTATGCTACAACACCTTGAACTCACAGAGATCTGTCTGTCTCTGCCTCCCAGGCATTGGGATTAGAGGTGTGTACCACCACACCCAACTACTCTCTTTTTCTTTTTAACTTTAAGAACTTTAACTTTTAGCTTGCATATATTTTTAACACACTGTAAACCATTAAGAAGTTTTCTTCATCTTTGAATCTATCTTTACTTTATATCTCTCTTTTTCTGACCACATGAGTCTTTAAGGAGAGGATTAAAGCCATGACTTTGATAGCTGGATCCAGCCCATTCCTTAGCTTTCCAGCCTCATGGCAGAGGGAGGTACCGGCTATAGCCATTTTTATTGCCACAACTCTATGGAGTTTCAAGGTCCTTGCCAGCAAGCAAGCTGCAGCATTCTGCTCACAGATCACACTCAAGTCGGACTGCCTGCCTGAAAGAGTCAGAGATTGCCCTGACAGGACAGCCCAGAAAGCTGGCATTTTAAAATAGTGCAGCTTTTTCCTGCTACAACAGAAAACTGAAAAGAATGCATTCAGCTTTTCATCAACACTGTTAGTGTTTTGTGGCAGGACCTCTTAAAAGAGGTGCAGGGTTTTGCAGCTAAAGCTAAGTCAGGAAGCCTCTCTTAGAAGAGAGCGCTTGCTTGCCTCTAGCAAACAGAGTAGACCCAAGAAATTGCTGCTACCAAGAAAACATGCTGTACTCTATTCTTTTCTAAGCTTTCTCAAGCTTTCTGTGGATTCAGTTATCCACGTGGGCACCATCTGTAACATGAGGGGCCAGCTTGTTGAGGTTTCTGTCCCGCCCAGTACCCCACAGCCAGCATACACCAAAGAAAAATCACAGAGTCCACATTAGGTTATAAACTGATTGGCCCATTAGCTCAGTCTTCTTGTTAACTCTTGTAGTTTATATTAACCCATTATTCTGATCTATGTTAGCCATATGGCTTGGTACCTTTTTCAGCGGTCAGCTCACATGTTGCTTCTTCAGTGGTCTGGGCAGGACTGGAGGAGGGAGCTTCCTGCTTCGCAGAATTCTCCTGTTCTCATTGCATCACCTCTACTTCCTGTCTGGTTTTCTTGCCTAAACTTCCTGCCTGGCCAATCAGCATTTATTTAAAATATGATCGACAGATTGCAGATGATTCTCCTGCACCATATAGCAGTATGAGTAGGTGAATACTTCCCTGGCACATCAAACTCCACTATACTTCACTATGTTAAAGGCACCATTCATTACTGTCTACATGGACCAGATTAAATTTGAGGGTACAAATACCATAGGCAATAAGATTCTCTCTCCCATCTCCACTTCCTTCTGTCATTCTTTCCTTCTCCATTTCTTAACTCCTTTGTGTTCTCTGTTATGGATGGCAAAGTGGCTTCAGGGAGCCTCTAGCCAGCATGCTATTCAACAAATATCCACTGCATTTTGTTAACCATTGGTTGTGTAGTGGTGAAGGAATAATGCAGACTTTTCCTCTGCATGAATTTATGTTCTCAGGAATACAGTCCTCTAAGAAGAAAACAAATGGTAGCTTTGGTCACTATAGGTAGTATAATGGATTATGCAGAAATCAAAGCAGCGTAGAACCTATGGTTCTGAATGGCAGAGAGAAACCATTTTTCTTTTGATGACTGTACAGAAAGACCCTGTTAACCTTTCATGAGATGTAAGTTGCAATATGATCATTTCAATGTTTTTATGAGTGGTTAGGACTGGCTGATTGGTCAGTGAATCATATATCAAGAATATGGTAAGTTGAGTGTGGCTGCAGGACCCAGTTCTAAAATGAAGGCCGTGCTGAGCAAGCAGGAGAGCAGTGGGGAACCACTGCCGAAGATGCCTACTGAGAGAAGTTGCTTCTCATAGACTCCAAGCAGTGAATCATATGTTGTGTATTCCCAATGGCATTGCTGACATTCAGTCACATTGACAGCATTTTTCTGGACTCTTGTCCCAGATATCTTTCAACCAACCTAGTGAATCCCTCTACTGGAGCTTCCATGCCTTGCTCTAGTGGTGTCTGGGTCTCGCTCTTCCTTGTCCACATCAGCACACACTACTGAGAGGCACACTGGGGATTCTGCACAAGTGAATACAGTTTTAATAATTAATTCCACAGAGACAGGAAGAGCACAGAGCTGATTTTTACTCACAGATCTTGCAATGGTAGTTTGCGAAGAAGCAATGTGAAGGAATTAGTACAGCTCATGTTTCTTCTCTGCCATCTGTGTTCCAACAGGAATTCTTCACACATAACAAGCCGAGTTCAGATTGACTTTTATCTCAGAAGAAAAACAAAAGTAACAGGAAGAAAGGGAGGGAAGTGAGAGGAAGGGAAACATTGACCATATGAACACTGGGGAATCTATCTGGATCTGAGGACTCCTCATGTCTCCAGCCCTGAATCTTAGCAAAGCTATCCATTTTCTTATTCTTAGGTTTTTTTCTTCTGTCCAAACTCTACCTCCTTAAACAGGACAGCAGCATGAGTTTCAGAATAAAGAGCATCTGGGATTTATGCACCATCCTAACATCTATGTTTTCCAGACAAGTTGACTAAATAACTGGAGAGCTGGATTGCTCTGTCCTCCTCATGGGTTATGGTACATTTTTTTTTCTGGGAAGTACTTTTTTAAAAACCTTTTTTTTTTGGACTGGGACTTGAAAATAACAAGAAGGAGTGGTGGATCTCTGAGTTTGAGGCCAGCCTGGTCTATTTTTTAGGACAGGCTCCAAAGTTACAGAGAAACCCTGTCTCAAAAAAAAGACAAAAATTAAATAGAAGAAGAAGAAGAAGAGAAGGAGGAGGAAGAGGAGGAGGAGGAGGAGGAGGAAGAAGAGGAAGAAGAGGAAAAGAAAATTCTAAGGGTCAAAAACATTATATTTATTTCATAGCAATATCCCAAGTAATAATTACTTGTCTATTATCTTTTCTATTATAATAAAACACCATGACCAAGGCAACCTAAAAAGGAAAGCATTTAATCTGTCTTATAGTTTCAGAGGGCTATAGTACATGATGATAAAACAAATGTATGGCCACAGGAAAAGCTAAATACTCACATCTTTATCTGCAAGTAGGAAGCAGAGAGAGGAGAGAGAGAGAGAGAGACAGAGGGAGAGAGAGAGAGAGAGAGAGAGAGAGAGAGAGAGAGAGAGAGAGAGAGATGGAGGAAGGGAGAGGGAGACTGAGAGAGAGAGACTGAGAGTACCTCTCCCAGTGACATATCTTTTCCAGAAAGGCCACACGTCCTAATCCTTCCCAAACAGTTCCATCGGGTGGGGACAAAGTTTTTAAATATATAAGCCTATGGGGCCATCTCATTTAAACCATCATACCTAGTGATTGCTAAGATTGAAAAGAAAAAAAAAAGAGGGATGAAGAAATTAAAGCACTAGAACAAACTCACAAATGTTGACCAGGCCTCGTTTTGTGCTTAATGTTGGACTCAACCTGAGTCTTGTATTCAAAGATTCAAAAGTCCAGGCTGTCTCACAGTATCATTTTAGCTACTATAGAACTTCCCTTATAGAAACAGCATTGTGGAGTTTGTACAGCCCATGTAAGCAAGAAACATCTCCCCCTTGCTCAATGATGGAGACCAATAAATACAGGTATGGACTGAAAATATTAAATGAAAAAACTCAGAAATGAGTTTTATGTTTTATGTTATACACAGTTCCGAGTAGCAAAATGTAATCTTGAGCTTTGCCACATGGTCTCCCACTAAGGCCTTCTTTATCTGAGTAGCCACACTTTATATACTACCTGCATAGTGGTTCTTTAGACTTAACCCAGTCATCAGATCTATTTTTTGTACTTGTAGCCACATGACCCTTGTTTTTGCTTTACTATGTCCCTAAACCATGAGAGCAATGAGTGTTTCTGAGGTGAGTTCAGTGCATACAACACAGAATAATAGATTTGGGTTATAACTGAGTTGGGAGAGTGCTTGTCTAGCATGCAAAAAGTTCTAGGTTCAATCCATAGCACCACATTACCAAAAAGAAAACAAACAAAAGGTGTTATGTTGCATGCATGTATAAGTTACCAGCACTCAGGCAGTAGAAATAGAAGAATAAAAAAGTTAAAGCCATCTTCGTCTACTTAGGTAGTTCAAGGCAAGACTGTGCTGCAATAAAATCCTCTCTCAGAAAAGAAAATTAAAAAGTATAAAGGCAAACTAAGTACCATGTTACAATGTTACAAAGCATTTAAGAAAAGATAAGATTGTGTGTAATATCTTTACATAATAAGGACAAGTTCTCTAGAAAAGCAAAACCAGTAGATATGTCTTTACTTGTATCTACGTCAGCCTTTTCTTACAGAGAATTAGCCTCTGTGATTACAGAAGTTCTGAAGACCCAGATTCCACAAGCTGGAGAGATAGGGAGGCTGCTGGGATATTTCAGCCCAAATCCCAAGGCTCAGTACCAAGGAAGATGATTGCATAACCCTCGGTCTGCAAACAGAAGGGTGCACCAATTCAAGCAAGCAGAAAAAGGGAGGCAAATTTTTCCTGCCTCTCTGCCTTTTGTTCTGTCCATGCCCTCAATGGATTAGAAGATGGTAGTCATATAGGAGAGGGACATCCATTGATGAGGTCCACTGACTCAGATGATGAGGTCGTCCGGAAACATTCACATATTCACAAATAATACTTAGTTAAATACCTGGGAACCCTGTGACCCAATCATGTAATCATTAAATTGCTGTTAACACCTTTTGTCTAATCTGCAGCCAGTATCCTTCCTTTCAATATACTTGTAAATAAAATTTTAAGTATATTAAGAGACAAAGAAGTAGAGAAAAATCTGAACCCACATCTTCCTTACTCAAGGACTCAGTCTTCTGTTTATTAGTGCTCTTGCTCAGTGCCCCCACCACACACACTCTTTCTGTCAATTGAAAGCTACTTTTTAATTTTTTTGCTGTACTACAAAATAATGGGTTTGTTGTAACATTTTAAGATAGATAGATAGATAGATAGATAGATAGATAGATAGATAGATAGATAGATAGATAGGATAGTTATAAGCTCAGAACACCCCAAGACCAAGTTCTCAACACAAAGGAAATTTGTTCCATTCCAGTGAGACAAGAGGGAGGGAACAAGAGACAAAGACAGGAGATAAAGGACAAGTGAGTACAGAAGAGAACAAAGGAGAGGGGGAAAGAGTATTTGTTTGGAGGTGGGGGTGGACCAAAAGACTGCATCTAGATAGAGAGGAAACAGATGTAGCCCCTATAAAAAATGGCAGTTTATAAATAATAATCTGGCATGTGCAGATTATTGAGAATGTCACCACCGTTATTTCTTCTCTCTAACCCTCTCCCCTTACAACAACCCCCCCATCCCCACATGCACCCGAGGTTGCCTGGCACTCTTGTCTACTTCCAATCTCCAGGAGGATAACTACATGATTTTCTTCAGGTTCACCTTCTTATTTAGCTTCTCTAGGATCACGAATAAAAGGCTCAAAGACCTTTAATTATGGCTAGAATCCACATATGAGTGAATCCATACCATACATAACTTCTTCCTTTCCAATTTGAATCCCCTTGATCCCCTTATGTTGTCATATTGCTATTGCTAGAACTTAAGCACTATATTGAAGAGGTATGGGGAGAGTGGACACCCTTGTCTTGTTCCTGATTTCAATGGAATGGCTTTGAGTTTCTCTCCATTCAGTTTGATGTTAGCTGTCGGCTTGCTGTAAATAGCTTTTATTATATTTAGGTATGATCCTTGTATCCCCAATCTCTTCAACACCTTTATCATAAAGGGATGTTGAATTTTGTCAAATGCTTTTTCAGCATCTAATGAAATGATCATATGGTTTTTTTCTTTCAGTTTATTTATATGATGGATTACATTGATAGATTTGCGTATGTTGAACCAGCCCTGCATCTCTGGGATCAAGCCTACTTGATCATAATGGATAATTTTTCTAATGTGCTCTTGGATTCGGTTTGCAAGGATTTTGTTGAGAATTTTTGCGTCGATGTTCATGAGTGAGATTGGCCTGTAATTCTCTTTCTTGGTTGTGTCTTTATGTGGTTTTGGTATCAGGATAACTGTAGCTTCATAAAAGGAGTTTGGCAATGACTCTTCTGTTTCTATTTTGTGAAACACATTAAGGAGTATAGGTATTAACTCTTCTTGGAAGTTCTGGTAGAATTATGCATTGAAGCCATCTGGTCCAGGGCTCTTTTTGGTAGGGAGGTTTCTGATGACAGCTTCTAATTCCTCGTGACTTACAGGTCTATTTAAACTGTTCACCTGGTCTTGATTTAATTTTGGTATATGGTTCTTATTTTAAAGTGTCCATTTGTTTCACATTTTCCAATGTTGTGGCATACAGACTTTCGTAGTAAGATCTAATGATTCTCTTAATTTCTTCTATGTCTGTGGTTATGTCCCTCTTTTCATCTCTGATCTTGTTAATTTGCGTATTCTCTTTTGGCCGTTTGATTAGTTTGGATAGGAGTTTGTCAATCTTATTAATTTTATCCAGGAACCAGCTTTTTGTTTCATTGATTTTTTGGATTGTTTCTGTGTTTGATTTCAGTCCTCAGTTTGATTATTTCCAATCTTCTACTCCTCCTTGGTGAATCTGCTCCTTTTTTTTTCTAGAGCTTTCAGGTGTGCTCTTAAGTCTCTAATGTGTGCTTTCTCCATTTCCTTTATGTGAGCACTTAGTGCTATGAACCTCTTACCACTGCTTTCATGTGTCCCATAGGTTTGGGTATGATGTGTCTTTATTTTCATCGAATTCAAGGAAGATTTTAATTTCTTTCTTTATTTCTTCCGTTACCCAGGCGTGGTTCAGTAGTTAACTGTTCAGTTTCCATGAGTTTGTAGGCTTTCTGGGGTTACAATTGTTGAATTCTAACTTTATTCCATGGTTATTTGATAGTACACAGGTGGTTACTACAATTTCTTTGTATCTATGGATGTTTGCTTTTTTACCAATTCTGTGATCAATTTTTGAGAAGATTCCATGAGATGCTGAGAAGAAAGTATATTCTTTTCTGCTTGGGTGGAATGTTCTATAGATGTCTGTTAAGTCCATTTGATTCATTACATCTGTTAGTTCTCTTATTTCTCTGTTAAGTTTCTGTCTGGTTGACCTGTTAATTGGTGAGAGAGGAGTGTTGAAATCTCCTACTATTAGAGTGTGGGGTTTGATGTATGCTCTGAGTTCTAGTAATGTTTCTTTTACATATGTGGGTGCTTTTATATTAGGGGCATAGATATTCAGGACTGAGACTTCCTTCTGATAAATTGTTCCTGTTATGAGTATAAAGTGTCCATCTCCTTCTCTTCTGATTGATTTTAGTTTGAAATCAATTTTGTTAGATATTAATATAGCCACACTTGCTTGTTTCTTTGGTCCATTTGATTGGAAAACCTTTTCCAATCACTACTTGAGGTAGTGTCTATCTTTGAGTTTAAGGTGTGTTTCTTATAAACAGTAGAATGTTGGATCCTGATTTTGTATCAATTCTCTTAACCTGTGCCTTTTTATAGGTGAATTGAGTCCATTGATAGTAAGTGATATTAATGACCAGTGGTTCTTAACCCTGGTTAATTTTTTCTGGTGGTAGTGTTTGTGTGTTTCCCTTCTTTGAGTTGTGCTGGTGGAGGTTTGTCAGATGCTTGTTTTATTATGGGTGTTGTTGGATTCCTTGGTTTGTGGTGTTCCTTCTAGTATTTTCTGTAGGGATGGGTTTGTGGCTACGTATTGTTTAAATCTGTTTTTGTCCTGGAATATCTTGTTTTCTTCATTGATGGCGAATGCAAGCTTTGCTGGGTATAGCAGTCTGGGCTTGCATCCTTGGTCTCTTAGTTTCTGCAGCACATCTATCCAAGACCTTCTGGCTTTCATGGTTTCCATTGAGAAGTCAAGTGTAATTCTGATAGGTTTCCCTTTATAAGTTACTTGACCTTTTTCCCTTGCAGCTCTTAATATTCATTCTTTATTTTGTATGTTTTGTGTTTTGCTTATTATATGGTGAGGGGATGCTTTTTTTTTTTGATCCAGTCTATTTGGTGTTCTGTATGCTTCTTGTACCTTCATAGGAATATCATTCTTTAGGTTGGGAAAGTTTTCTTCTATAATTTTGTTGAATATGTTTTCTGGGCCTTTGAGCTGTAATTCTTCTCCTTCTTCTACCCCTATTATTCTTAGGTTTGGTCTTTTCATGGTGTCCCAGATTTCCTGGATGTTTTGTGTTAAGAATTTATTTGATTTGTTTTGTTCTTTAATCAATGAGTTTATTTCCTCTATAGTATCTTCAGTGTCTAAGATACTTTCTTCTACCTCTGTTGGCATTCTTTTGGTAATACTTGTCTCTGTAGTTCCTGTTCATTTACCCAGATTTTCCATATTCAGCCTTCCATCGGTTTGTGTTTTCTTCATTACCTCCATTTCATTTTTCAAGTCTTGAACTGTTTCCATTACCTGTTTGATTGCTTTTTCTTGGTTTTCTTGGGTATCTTTGATAGATTTATTCATTTCCTCTACCTTTTTGTTTGTCATCTCCATTTCTTTATGGCAGTTTTTTACCTCCTGTTTAAGGTCCTCTATTATTTTCATAATGTTCTGTTTAAAGTCGATTTCTTCTTTTTCTTCTGGGGTAGGGTGTTCAATTCTTTTTGTTGCATGATTCCTGGATTCTGGTAATGACATGCTGCCTTTCAGGTTGTTGGAGGAATTCTTGCATTGGCGCCTGCCCATCTCTTCCTTCAAATGCAGCCAGGAGAGTCTTGGTGTCTTGGTCCAATCTTTACTATGACTATCTCTTTGGTGGATCTCCTCAGTGCAAGAGCAGGAACTATTCCCATCTGTATGGAACTCCTCAGCACAGAAACAGGGACTCCTGGTAGTCCGAGGACCCCGCAGACAAAAGGGTGAACTTTGGGGGAGGACAGGGTCGAATGGAACACAGAAGTCCCCGCAGCAGAATCTGAAAGTGCCCTGCACTCCCTTGCAGGAACCTTCCGGCCTGCCTAGCCAGCAGACATTCACCCCTCTGGGTGGATAGCTTTAGTGCAGGAACAGGAACTGTTCCTGGGCCAAGGACCTTGCAGACAATAGGGCAGGCTTGGGTGAGGCAGGGTTGTGTGTAACAAAGAAGCCCCTGCAGCAGGAGCTGGGGGAGCCCAATGCTCCCTTCCGGAGCAGTCTGCCCTGGGGATGGTATACACTCACCCTTTGGATGGAACTCCTCAGCACCTACCAATAAATATTAATAATAAGGTATTTAGAATAATTTTGGTGCTTATTATACTTTAAATATTCACTTACTTTTCTTAGTTTTCCTCTTTCATATTTTCTCTTTGCAATCAAGTCAAAAAATGTATACCCAATGCCTCATTTTCCCACCAGGATATCACAACATTGTCCCTAGCTTTGATTTTGGTCTGTTCACCTTACCAGACACATATTTACACACAATGAAGGCCCTAAAACCTAGTCTGTTATTTCTCTCTCTCTCAGGGAACTATAGTGTTCAGGTCTTTCTGCGTTCCAGATTTTGACTTTTCAGGTATAGGAGGTCAGCCTAGCTGTGGTGTGGGAGGTCCTTCTCTCTTTGTGTTGCTTTTATTGGTTAATGAATAAACAAAACTGTCTTGGCCTATAGCAAGACAGAACTTATCTAGGCTGGGAAAACTAAACTGAATCCTGGGAGATAGGAGGCAGAGGCAGGGAGAAGCCATGTAGCCCCTCCAGAGACACATGCTAGAACTTTACCTGGTAAGCCACAGCTTCGTGGCAATACACTGATTAATGGAGATGGGTTAATTTGAGTTAAGAGTTAGCCAGAGATACACTTAAGCTTTGGCCAAACAGTATTGCAAATAATTTGGTTTCTTTGTGTTTATTGCGGGACCAGGTGGAACAGAAACCTCTTACTACAAAACTGGATCTTCTATGCCCCTTCAGCGTGATCTTCCTCACATGTCTTACTTTAGCTCATGTCTTCTAGGAACCATGTTCCTCTCCTCTGAACTCCAAAACAGGCATCTTCTATCATGCTTCTGTGGCGTATTTCAGAGCTATCTCCAATGCTTTTTTCTGCACTATGCCTTCTATCTCCAATGCTTTTTTCTGCACTGTGCCTTCTATCTACCTATTTGTGGGCTTTGCATAGTCTATGGACAGTTCCCCAGGTCTTGTTCCTTAGGACATATCTCAATCTGGCAGACTACAGATGCTAAGGGAGCCAACATCTTTGTGAGTGCTTACCAAATGCCAGATTTGCATTCTAATGTGTTTACTTTTCATAGTAGTTCTATGAGGTTGTCACTCAGTCTTGGCTGAAGACTGAGATCTCAGCAATTATTTAAACAGGGAATTTAATGTTTAGAACTAATAACCAGACATAAAGTATAGATTTGGCCCTGAAATAAAACATAAATCAGAAATTGTAGGGGGCAGTTAACAGTGTGGTGCTTAAAGAGTAGCGAGAGAAAAGACATGGAGAAAATTCAGATTCACACCCAAGAGGTTAGCAATGTCAGGCAGCTGTTCTGGACAGAGAAGCAGGGACCTTGGAACTTATTCTAAGTACTGGGAAATTTGTGACATGGATTTCTGAAAGGAAGGTAATGCCAATGGTGGTGGAAGAGCTACATGATGTTCTCAGTACCAGGAACCTCCAGGGAACAGCTATGCCTTCTCCTCCTCAGTATCAGGTGTCCTGAACTGTCTGCGTCACCCAACAGTTTTTGATTGAAGAGTCCCAGCCTCTACACACAGGAACCATGTATGCTCCTGTGACACAGAAAATAAGGGAACTTCCCCATGATTAAATAACAACTTAGAACAGGGGCAAGATTTGATCCTTCACCTGCACTGGTTCCCCACCACTCCTCTCACAATTTAGAATCAATAGGTGAGTGAATGACCTGCAGATCTATAGATCATAGCTCATCTAGTCCAAAGCCATAGAGAACTGTGTTGTGTGGCCCTCTGACAGCTTCTTTGCTTCCCTTTAGGTCATCCACTGGAACTCCCCCAAGAAGCTCCGTGTGAAAAACAAACATGTGGAATTCTTCCGCAACCTCTACCTGACCTTTCTTGAGTATGATGGCAACCTCCTGAGGAGGGAACTGTTTGGCTGCCCCAGCGAAACTGATGTCAACAGTGAAAATGTGAGTGTTCAACAGATAATAGGAGAGATTGGCCACATTCTCCATTATCTGTTTTGGGTCCTTGTTGGGTTTTGGGTCAGCTCAGGACTATACATTGAGGAACAAGACCCTTTACCTGCCATAGATTCCATGGCTCAACGTGGCAATGGTCAGATCATCTGGTCACTTCCTGTGGACTTGGCAGGAGGAATTGGCTCAGTTGAATGGGTCAGAAAGAGTTTTCAGACAGATCAAGCTATCAGGTTTTCATTGTCTGCTTCATGGCCAGGAAATTCGCAAGCTTGTGGTGATGAAGGCACAGAATTCATTGGCGGGAGCCTAGGGTGACACAGAGGGAGACATCAATAGGTACTGGCTTTTTCCCAGTTGGTTTGGGCAAGGAAAGTGTTGAGTGAAGAGTTACAGGAATAGCTGAAGATATTGGGTGCTTTTGTTGTTATTGCTATTTCCTATTCTTTCATATGCGGTAACTCATTTTTCTTCTTTGAACATTTACTATTGAAAAAGTTCAAGTAGAGAAATTAAACAAATTGCCCATGGTAACAGCAAGCAATGATGCCAACTGTGACTAACACTGAACTCTTAAGAATATAAAAAAAGAACATGGTAGTCAAAAGCAACAGAAACAGAATCAAGATGAACTGAGTTTAACTCTAACCATTACCTTTGTTGACACCAAAAACACAGGTCTCATCTTAAAGAGAAAAAAAGTTTCTTGAGGCAATTTTAGTTGGCCTAGGAACACAAGTTTGAGTCACCCCAAATTACATGTTCCAATGTGGAATTTTTATGAAGTTTCATAAATTTTATGAAGTTTTATAAATTTACAGGACAAAAATAATAATAAATCAAGACCAGTTTAAAATACATTGGTGGGTACATCAGGGAGACAGGTATTGCAAGATGGGGGAAGCTTTTCTATACGAAGATGCTCTCTTATCTTTTAGGATAATGGAAGCTAATGTACTGCTAAGTTAATAGATTGTAAAAGGTTTTAATCTATTAGTCACAAGATGTTCGTTCACAGAGGTAGACAAGGAATGGCTGTCCTGGAGAGTCAGAGCTAGCCTCAAAGGCATGCAACATTCCTGGCTCTCCGGAGTCCTAAAACTCTCCTCAGTCAATCGGTCTGCAAGTACAGCTTCTTTTCTGGAATTTTTGTTCAGACTTCTCGTTTCTACCTATGTGACCTCAAACAAGATACCCTATGTCTCTGTATCTCTAATTCTTCCATTGCAAAATGGGCAAGAAATGGCATATATGCTCAGCATCTGCTGTGTATTAGATTCTAAGAAAATACATGGTACTTTTTCTCTTTTTGCCAAGATTCTCAGTATCAGACACAGAAAAAGTTGTTTCAGTCATTCAGTATAGAAACACGTACAGAGGGTGTTCTTCTCATTCTGAGCACCGAGACAGATGAAAGGGGGACTGGGGATATGGCTCGTGGTTAAGTATAGTGACTGCACCAGCAAAGGATGCCATTCCAGCACTCACACGGCAGCTCGTCATCAACTGTAACTCCAATTTCAAGGGATCTGATGCCCCCTTATGGCTTCTATGCCACTATAGGCATGTGGCATACATACATATATACAGGCAAACACTTATAAACTTAAAATGAAAATAAATGAATCTGTCAAGACAGACAGTGGAAGGGAAGAAGGAAGGGACAGTAGTGCCTCCCTCAGAGTTTGGGTCTCATAACAGGAAAACACAGCAAGCTCATTGATAACCAACTACCCAAGCTGTAAGGAAAATTATTAGCTAATAACCAGTGCTACATAGCAATGACTAGTGAAAAGCCAGGCAGATTCTTTCTTTGGTGAGCACAAACTGGAGATGAGGAGGTAAAATTGACACTGAAACCTAACTGACAAGAAACTCAGCTGTAGTTGAATAAGGGAGATAGAGATACTTTCCAGGCAGATGTTGTATCTGGTGCCACAGACACGGGACTGGTTTGGAGAACAGGGTAAGGACTAGTGGGTGGGACAGAGAAGAAGACGTAGCATCTAATGACCAGATAGATAGACATGTGAGCTGACAAAGGGTTTTTTGTTTTAAAGAAAATAAATTAAATGAAAGAGAGTAACTCAATCTAGAATTTTCCTCTGAGACTGGCATGGCTTTTATAGCTGTCTTAGGTGTCCTGAGAAGTCTTTTAGACTCCCTATGGAAGGTCAGAAGACCTTCCTTGCCTTTTATGGAGTAAGTGATCACAGTGCTAATACCACCTTCTGAACCATGGTGAAGTTGCTACTTACTCCTGCTTTTCCCTGTATCCTCCTAGACTCCTCAGTATCTACAATTCTCTGCTGACAACAGAGAAGGGAAGCCAGAAAGCACTCGAATCTCTTGGGCTCTGAGAAGCACTCTTTCTATTCACCCCATTTACCCAAGCATTTCTCGTTGCTCAAATCAGAGTTTTTTCTCAGCAATGATGGTTGAGTGCCTGTTTGGAGTTTTCTCCCAAATGCCGTGTGTAAACTCTGTTTTTTATCATTTCCCCTCTGTGACTGTCTACCCATCATCTGCAGCCCTGTGTTCTCAGGGTTAAGACTTCAAAGACTGTCTGTCCCCTTTCCCTATATCCAGAGGATGAAGCAGTCACTTTCTGCCTTTCTCCAAAACTAGAACTGTGCTTGATTGTTCATTATGTATATGTAAATGCAAGCCAGAGTACAAGAGCTTGGCAGAGCCCGTTAGACACTGAGCCATATACAGGCTGCCACTTAACAACCCCTGGTGAAGCAGAGAATCCAGGGTTTCCAGGTCTAAGCACTTAGCACCCCAGTCTCTCCTCACCAAGTACCATGTACCAGCCTCACTTCCCCATTGGTCCTCTATCTGTGTGCTTTCCCACCACCTAGAATACCTTGTCTCTACTTGGCATGTTTAAATGTTCTCATTTAACGGTGGCCCAGAGTAACCCCTTAAGTAAAATTCTGTGATCTATCTTATCTTCTGTGATCTTTCCATAATAGCAGATGTTACTCTATGCAATTACATAGACTGTTTCTTTTCTGTTTTTTTTTCTCCTCAAATATAAAGCTTCTAGGTTGGAGACTTTGAACCATTATCCTCACAAATCCACTCCTTTAACAAAACTAGGCACATGAAAAAATACAGAATGAATATAGTAAAGAATTACAGTGAGAATAAAACATCAGGTAAAAGATAAAGCAGGCAATTGAAGAGGCAGAAGCAGAGGGAGAAAGCAGTATTATGGTGGCTTCTGTTTGACAGTATTGCATGCTGTGAGCTGTAGCATAAAGGCTTTGGCTGGGTTGGGAGTTTGGGCTAAAGCCTGTTGCTTTTATAGGCATTCTCACATTTACATTTGAGAGAAGTCAATGCAGAGAACAGAATAAAAAAAGAAAAAACTGACATAGCAAAGTCACGCAGAGACTGTGTTCCAGTCCAGGTAGAGAGGTAATAATGGTATTGAACTTCATCAGGAGCAGCAGAAATGGAGAGCTCAGTTGAAATGATTTGTAGATTCTAGGGACAGACAAGAAAGCACCCACGAAGGCAGCAGGTCCCTGTAATCTGTCTACCTAACTCTAAAGCCCCAAAGCAGAATGGTGACATCCCAGTGGAACTGCAGATTTAGCCATGACATGACGATGATAAAAAGGCCCTCTTGTTTCTCATAGTATTTCTTACTTTGCAAACCCTATAAGGTATTTGTTACTGGTTGCATTTTTAGAGAAGGAAATGGAGAGTTAAAATCACAGAACAGGGTGGTGGCAGATGGAGAACTGATATCAAGCTCTCATTTGTATCAGTCACTATTCCTTCAACTGTTAAAATGTCCCGCAATCACCACTCTTCCACCTCTTAATAGCACTTGTACTGATTGATATAGTCACGACATCTGTGTGTGTGTGTGTGTGTCTGTCTGTCTGTGTGTATTTGTGTATGTGCACATGTATGTAGCACCAGGGTGTCAACATTGCTCCCAATTTATCTTTTGAGACAGGCTATCATTGAGCCTGGTGCTCACCAATTGGCTTCAGTGCCTGGCCAGTAAGCTTCAGGGATCCACCTGCCTCTACCAATCTAATACTAGAGTTAAAGACATATGTAATCATGCCTGACCCTTTTTATGTATAACTGAACATTTGAATTGAGGTCCTTAGTCTTACATTGTGTGGGAAAAAATAATTTTAGGACACACAAAGAGAACACAAAGCAAAATAAATTTGGCAAGGCATTTTCTTTTGGCAATATGAGAGGTACATCATGATCCAAACCAGGCTAACAAGCACACGAAAGCAGGAAGTTCACCAAGTTTTAGTTGTAGCAAAGGTAGTGGCTGGGTCTCATCCCATTAGTGGCTGCTCAGCCTTACAGTCTGACTCAGTTGTCTAATTGATGGGAAAGGGCATGAGAGAGTCAAATACCAAGAATATCTTTATGTTGGGCAAATAGATACATTACAAGATGGAGCAAGTTTATGGAGTACTGAGCCTTGGAGGGTGAGCTCCCTTTAGTAGAAAAAATATGCTACTTCCTGAAAGTAACAAACACATTCCCCACTCCATTGTCCCAGCCTCAATTCATGATGTCAGTTTTGTTCTTTCTCTATCAGAATATCTGCATACATGAACAGACTGCTTGCCATCTGTTTCTTAATTATTCTTGTTAACTATAAGAACTGTAACAGTTGTTTGCCTAAAACGTGCATTTGCTAGATAAAGAAATCTAGCCCTGGACAAGACCTATGACTTTGAGTGTAGTCCAGTTTTCTGTTTTCTCACCTGTAAAACAGTCACCCAGTTTAATCCACGAAAGCCATGTTTAGAAGGCTAAAATTAAGGTGTCCAGTGTCCCAACCACTCTGGGAAGTTCTTATTATGTGTGTTGGGAAAGAAATGCTTATGTGAGACACCTTTCCTCCAACCTGTCTAAGGTCTCACATCACATCATCTCTGAAATGAAGAAGGCTTACAGGTTCAGATCCCTTATGCTGTGAAGGTGAAGGACTGGCCATCTCTGAAACTGTGTTCCCTGGTACTAAGCTCACTAGGAGGAAGAGACAGCAGCATCGCCATGGCTCACTTAGAATTTAAAACTAAGACACATATAAAAAATTCTATAAAAACTTTATTGCATCGTTCTGTTGAGCACTGCCAAGGAACAGATGGCTTGTATGAAACATCTGTACCCCCAGAGAGACCTCAGAGGGAAATCAGAATGTATTACTGTACTCATGGGTCAGCAGCATGCCACCAGCTTTTCAGTCACACAGTTAGAACTATCCCAACATGGACAGTCCTGGGGCCCTTGAGATGGGCTGAACAAGGCCATCTGTGACCCTCTGTCAACATGTTAATCTCCAAATCCTCAAAAATCACTGTGTGGATAGGTAGATCAGGAGAGGAGATGAAAAGAAGAGGAGCCTAGGATCAGGAGATTCTGTGTGCAGATACCTAGATACAGGATTGACCTTTGTAGCCTTTTAGTTCCGGGTCAGCTCCACCTCGTACAGAGTCTACTTCCCCTGACACTCTGACTTCTGTGGTCATGCCCATATACTCATGTATACTCTTATAAGACTACCTCATGAAAAATATGTGGAATTTAACATGACTTGTATAAATTTTCTGTACAATGGAATCAAGGATATGAACTTGATAGTCTTCAAAAGACAAAATAAGTCCAAGTAGTACAATGGCCAGTACTGTCAACTTGATAAAATCAAGAATCGCTTGGGAGATGGACCATTCAACGTGCCTAGAGGGATTATCTTGCTCTGGTATAAGAAGACTCACCCTCTCTGGGTGATCCTGAACTGTGTAAGAGTGAGGGAATAAAGCTGAGTGCTTCATGGGTTCATTGCTGTATTTTGACTATGTATATATGACCAGCTGCTTCAAGCTCCTTGGTACTTGACTTCCTCACCATGATAAATTGTAACTTAGAAGTGTGAGCTAAAGTCAACCTTTTATCCCTTAAGTGGCTTTTTTGTCAGAGGATTTTAGAATAAAACAGCAAAGAAACGATGAGAGGCGTGTTGGTATTTTATAACAATGTGGCAACAGCCACATCAAATCAAGGTGCACTCATGATCACACTACTTTCAAGCTGGGAAGCAGAGTGACAGAATCCTTCCTAGCACCTAGGAGATTCTAGATTCCAATCCCAGCACCACAACCCAAATAGAAATTGCTGGCTTGCTTTTTTGCCTCTTCTTCTAGACTACATTGAAATACAGAAACAAAGGCCTTAGGTTCATCTCTAGAGTAGAGATTGATATGAAATAAGAGACTATTAATTGTGTGTGATAGAGTAGCTAATGCTGGTGTCTGGAAAAGAGGAGGCCATGCCTTTTCCTTTTCTGTCTTCTCCAAGTCTAATCTGGGCCTACAGATAGAACCCTTCTGAACCTTCACTGAACACACTTGAATGTGACCTCTTCCATGAAAGACTGAAAGTGGCTTCCAGTTTGGTCTTCTGAGTAAAAAATGTTCAGGGTACCTGGAACTTATTGACTAATACACACAGCAGATCACCCCTGTCTCTGTGGTCCAATAAAACTTGACTTCTTTTTAGAAGCCGTAAGGAAGAAGAGCCTTGGATGAGATTTCAGGATATGAGTATGGTGCCCCAAACTATCTTAGAAAATCTCTGGGGCAACACACCCCACTGTGTGTGTGTGTGTGTGTGTGTGTGTGTGTGTCCCCTTGTGTAGACCAGTGATACACTCTGGATATCTGGATATCCTTCTCTGTTATTTTCCACCTTCATTTTTTGGAACAGAATCTCTCACTGGACCTGGAGTGGGAGGGAGCAACCTCTCTTGTCCCTCAGCACTGGGGTTACAGATGGGTACCATCATTTCTAGCTTTGATGTAGGACTCAGGCCCATGTGCTTGTGTGGTCAATAAATGCTTTACTCACTGAGCTATCCACTAAGCCCTCCTCATTTCTTCATCTTTAATCTGAGAGCAACAGGACATATCCTTACCACCTCATACAAGTATTAAGGGAAAACAAATAGTGGGTATGAATTCCATTTAAAGACAAAGTAATTTGGAAGCATGAGCAATATTCTTATTGTTAGCTTACCCATCAACATTTTATCTGTTGTTCTAAGACATCAGAATGAAAGAATTCTCAAGTGGCCTCAGAGATTCCTTCTTTGTTCATTGAACTTTGTCTTGATTGCTATCTTGTTAGGCAGGGTGTGCCTTGTAAGGCAATACCAACAGCTATAGCATGCTTCAACATCCTGCCCAGAAAAATCCATGTTAGTTTTCATAATTGGCATGTGACTCTTCTCCATGTTCAGGAGCAAACCACTTCCTGTCTTGTCTCTGCCTTCCATGAAGCCCTGGATTTCTCTCGGGAACTCTTTGACTCTGGCTTTCAGCCAAGAAAAGAACATATTTTTGTCTATGTGAGACTCAAAAGTGGTAGCCTACAAGCCTATCTGCCCAAATGCCAGAAGCTGGAAATATAGGCCAGCTGTGTGCCCCCCCAAAAAAAGTGTGGGTACTGGTGAGCAAATAATGTCCCTGCATGCACTAAGTCTTCCACAGCTGTCTACTAGATCTAAGTCTATCTGCTCACCACTTAAAAGTCAATAGTCAGGAGATAGGAGTGGATAGAGATGAAATCTAATTATTTCAGGGCTGACCCTGGGAAAATAAAGGAAGATACCCCTTGAAAATTCCACCTGAGGAACTCTCCAACACAAAAGGGCTTTTTATAGAGAGCAGAAAGTCTTCATTCAGGGCATGTGTCTGTGTCCCATGACCCTGACCTCCTAGAAGTAGTTACAAATATATTGCTTCCTGTAACTTATTTTGGGGTTTGTTGATATTGTTTATAGATAACCTTAAACAAGAGTACAGTGTGTAACTGTTATAGCTCTTAGGGAAAAGGCTTCACCAATGCAAGTTTTACAGCTCTGCTCTGGTGTCAGGGTCAGGGCATTCTCCAGTGCAAGTGTTAAGCTCTAAAGTGCATGTGTCAGGAGCCAAGTAATGCCACAAAGTCATACCACACAACAAACTTTACACAAGAGATTACTGGGAGGAAAATACCCAGGAGGGTGGCTGCTTCTGCTTAGGTAAGAATCAGCAGAGAACTAAGCAGAAGACAGAGTATATACAGAGTTTCTTGAGAGGATCGAAGGATTATATGGCCTCATCTTGGGGCAAGCTCAGGGATTGATGGGATTTTATGGCCTGATCTTGAAGTTTAGGGATTGGTGGTTTTACTTTTGGTTTTGTTTTTTTTCCTTGTTTTTTTTTTTTTTAAACTTGGATTCAAGCTAGGGGCAGTGTGTTCTTCCCTGGGCCCTTGTCTTGGGTCATGTCAGGGTCAGGGTGTTCTTTCCTTGGCCATTTTACCCTACACAGTGTATTTTTCATTTACATTCTTATTCCCCTCCAACTCCTCCCTTTCCCCTTTCCTCATTCTCAGTTTCATGACCTCTTCTGTAATTTTAATAGTTTGTGTGTGTGTGTGTGTGTGTGTGTGTGTGTTGCATACACAACATTCTGAGTCCACATTTATTTTAGTGTTGCTCATGTACATGTATTTAGAGATGGCCACATAGATTAGATACGCTGTCATTATGCAAATCTTGTTTAGTCAACCATATTGTTGAGATTTCATTGTTGCATACTTACTGCAGTTTAAGGACCATAACAATCCATATCTTTTGTATAAGATAATGCATAGAGTTTAAAAGTATTCTAATATTAGAGTTAAAAACTATTCTAATATTAGCTGAAAGCACCAGATCTTCTGATGTGTGACCTTAAGGAAAGGATTTCTTAGCAGTTAACAGTTTCATTATTTAAGCCCACTTTAACTTTTTCCCTCTTGCAACATTGTCTCACTATGTAGACCAGGCTTGCCTCAAACTTGAAGTCCTCTCCTTTACCCAGTGTACCGTCAAGCCCAACCCTTGATGTGACTTTTCCTTAGAATTTAGAATGCCTGAAAGAGGAAGCCAAATGAACTTTACTGAGGCAGCTACCAGAGGAACGTCACTGTTGCATAGCCACAGAACCATCTAACTGAATAATTAGAACTAAAAACAAAAAACAAAAAACAACGACAAAACCTCTTTACATGTTAGTGACATGGTGACTACAAAAGCTCAGCGGAAAGTCCGGAAAGCCCTTAGGTTCAGTATCTGCTGCTGTGTTCACTGAGCATACAACCTTGAACACTTGGCTGAACCTTCTGGATTGTAAAGCCTTCATCAAAAACGCAGGACTGAGAGGCACCCTAACATGTGGGACTGGTTTGAGGATTAAATGGGAGAACCTGCCAGACCTACTCCAAGTAACCTACTGATTTTCCAAAGATGCTTTGTGAAGCCTAAACTCTTTGTTCTATTGTTGAAATGCAGCTTGTTTAACATCACATAGAAAATGAGGGTTGGGGTTATCTGGTTCTGGTTTTCACATATCTCCATAAAGTCAGTTTCTTCACCCTACTGTGAACAGAAGTCCCTTTCTCCAGAGCTAGGAACACACTTCCACTGAATCCTCAGGCATGTCCAGCCATCACTTCAGGCAGCTCAAAGGCCAATCTAGACTATTGTCCTTCGGGATAGAAAGGCAGAACAGAAGTGCAAACTGCTTAAAGGACCATTTTCTTGAGTCAGATTTTGCCTGTGCCTCATCTGGTTGCCCAAAGAAACAATTTAGGAAATGTATTTTATCTTAGAAGAAATACATCTTTTGTTTCTTTTACTCACTTGGCGGGAGTCCTCTTTTCTTCCATGGCTAGAAAACAGGGTGCATTAGCCTTCAGGCCTGTTAATGAAAGCACTCCCTTCAGCCCAGTGTCTCCCTGGGGACATTGCCCAGTCACTGGCTGAAGAAAACACTGCATTGAAGCAACTGGCATTTTCCTCTTGAGACAACATCAGCCACGCATACAGCAATCAGCCAACCAACATTAGAATTTGAAAAATTAACTAATGCAATCACATTTATTGTTTAAGTCCATGCAACGCTTTTCATTTTACAAAGCACTCCTGCATGCATTATCTCATTTGGGAAAATTGCAGAGAATTTGCTAACTACAGGAAGATATATAGAAGCAATAAAATTTATCTTTGAATCCATCACTCACATAAAAATTTTTGTTAACCTTATGTTTTCCTCAACTAATTTTTACTGGATTTCTTATTTTTGTTTTTGCTGGGACCTTATTATATATACATTTTTTTTCTTTTTTAATGGCATGCTTTGTTCAAGGCATATTATGTTTTCTGCCATTCCATTTGAAGTTCCTATCCATTCTGTGGAAAAAGTAATTGTGTAGTGTGGAGTGTTCCTGGCTGGACGTTCGAAAGGGGTGGGCCTAGATTTTCTCCTTTGAAAAAGAGATGTGTACTAAGGGATTTAAAATGTGAGGCAGTGCATCCCAAAACATTAACTTGGCACCCAACACCCAGCACTGAGCAGGCACTCTATCCATAGCCGTGTTAGGTGCATCCCATGGTGGTGATAGTAAAAGGTACTACGAACATGTAGCTGGCGTCTGGGTACCCTGAAGTCTCACAGGCAGATCTGTCTTGGCACATCTCTGTGGTATCCAGACAATCATACCTCCTAGGCCATCACACTGATGGTCATCTGTGGGAGTGGGGTTTGTATGAATCACACACCACTGATACCATGAATTTCCTTAAAGGAGAACACAGGTGCTCCAGAACTGCATCCCAGCCCTCTCTGTTAGAGCAAGCTACACCTTGGTAGTTCTGGAGTCATTTTCCTTGATGGTCACTCCCTTTCTTGGCATGAAGTAATTGATACCAACAGAGGCTTATATAGCTTTTAAGGTGCTTGGGGTATCCTGGGTTTAGGGGTTCTAATTTGAATGAATAGCTCTTGCCTTTAAAATTCATTCTATGGGTGATTTAGAAAGTATTTCCTAGAGCCATTATCTTGATAAGTTCTTTTCCACTGGTCCATGTAAAGAGAAGTAAAACCCCCATACATATCACTGAGTTTTCAGTTATATCCTTGCCACATAAATTAAGATACTTGTTGGAAAACTCATCAAAGAAAGATGTGAGTCTCGAAAGCTCACATACAAACATCCATACATACTTTTCCCTTCCCTCCACAAAAGCAGAAGCCATGTGCCTTTTTCAGTATATTAAAGCCACAAAGCAAAACCAAGGAGAGACAAAGCCAATCCTATTCCTTCAAGGAGTTTGCAAATGTTTCTTTTCTGAACGGGAAATTGTTCAACTACAGTGTGGAAGAGAGAGAGAAAGTAGGAGATAATCAAGGCACAGAGAAGACACCAC
Source organism: Myodes glareolus (assembly GCF_982192425.1). Classification (NCBI taxonomy): domain Eukaryota; kingdom Metazoa; phylum Chordata; class Mammalia; order Rodentia; family Cricetidae; genus Myodes; species Myodes glareolus. The sequence goes on along the minus strand of NC_142047.1, from coordinate 819,358 downwards.
TGAGACATGGAGGGAGCTGTACTTGTAGAATGAAAGGTAAGAAACCACATGGTACAACATAGATTAATAAAAGCAGTTTAATTTAAATTATAAGAGCTAGACGGACAAGCCTAAGCTAAGTCCACACTTTCATAATTAATAATTAGTCTCTGTCATTTCTTGGGGGCTGGTGGGACAGAAAGAGTTGTTACATGATTTAACCCTTAGGGTGCTTGCAATACAAGCATGATGAGTTTGATTCAATAGCCATGTAAAAAGCCAGGTGTGTGACATACTCTTTTAATGCCAGTGCTAAGAAGTCAGAAACAGGCCAGTAGCTTACTTGTTGACCTGCTTAGCAAAATCAGCAAACACCACATCCCAGTGAGAGACCCGACCTCAAAATTCCAGGTTAATTGCTCCCGAGGCTATCTTCTACATGTGCATGCACACACAAACACAAACACACATACATAAAATCAGGATGGCAGACACCCTGGCTCATCTAACCTCTGAACCTTCTCCCTAGCCTAAGCCCTTGCCCAAAGTTGTCTTCAGGAGCTTACCTTCTTTCCTAATGGTGTTAACAGGTGATGTTGAATGAATCACCCCTCAGTCCAAGCCCTCACTCCATTGTGTGGATGTAGGGGATATTTACTGTTTCCCCTTATACTTGAGGAAATCAGACTTCAGAAAAGTTATAAAGAAGCCACCCACTCACCTAAGGGGTAGGGGAGGAGGGATCCAACCTGCGATCTTAGTGTCTGCATTCTGTCAGAATCTTTACCTGAGACCAAATTAGCATCTTTCCTAGAGAGTGATAGGTACACATGGACCTAGGTGTGACCTGTCTAAAGGACCTTAGGAATTTGAAGCTACTTCCTCAGCTGTTAGGTGAGGTTTACAAGGATCTCCCTCAGAGTGTTCAGAAGGTGATAAGCACCTGTGCAGATAAGCACATGCTATGCATCTGCTTGCTCCCTAAAACTTGATCTGCCATCAAAGACCCTTGAATGCAAATAGTGAAAATAATAGGCTTAACTATTTATTACTTTATATGAATAAAATTAGAGGAAGCAAAGGAAAATTGAAGGGCAGGCCAGCACAGAGATGATGTTCATCTTGTGCTTACCAAATCTTTTTCATTCCTGCAACATGTAGCTATTGGGCATTCTGTTATGCACTAGGCATAATGTGGGGAACCATCTTGTAATGGATGTCTTTAAATAATTCTGTTCAAATTGACAAGTGCCTAATGGAGTTTGGGATCAACTCTTTCAAGTCTAAAGAAGAAATGGAACAGCTGTCCTGGAAGGGCCTGTAGTGGTCTCACAGAAAATGAACATCTAAGCCATCTCAAAAGTAAGATAGAGGGGGGTGGAAAAAGAGTCCAGTGAGGTAGGGCTTTGCCAAAAATGTGATGCCCAAGGAAGTCACAGAAAGGCAGAGAGAAAACCAAGTCTGAGAAGCACTAATGGAGAGCCTGCAGAGAGGTTTCTTTGCTTGTCTCCAGAGATCTTCAGGTCTAATTGTGTACATCAGAAGGAGTCCTGTGGTACACGGAATCGTTGGTAGAGTGAGGATTCTATTCCTCCTCCTGGTATTATGTTGGTTAGGTGACCAGAAGTGTCTCAGACCGCTAGATCTCAGATAATCAGCTGAGCATTTGAAAAGGTGTGGCCACATCTGGGCTATATAAAACCATCTGGTGAACTATGAGCTATTAGCAATCAGGGCTGAGGAGCTGAAACTTTCCTTTGATTTATCAGGCCTCATAATGAAACATGCCTCACATTAAGTGCTAATACCATATTATCTGTTACCTATTGTTCACAACCTGTAGCTCAGAGTTCTACAAGAAGTGTTTATTAGAACAACTTGCTAAATTTAGCTGGGTTTGCTTACATTTTCTAGGCAACTAAGGAAAGTATACTGGTCATAGGTGTCTGTCCTCTCCTATCCGGCTAGCCTGAGCATTGTCTCTTGGCTGTGGTACTGAACCACACGTTGTTGCTTCTTGGAGTCTAGCCTCATCAGGGAAGGATATGACCTCCCTTGAATTCTAGCAACAAAAGACTTTCCCAAGTTCAGCCTAGATTTCAAGGACAGAGAAACAGACTCACGGCTTTAGTACACTGTACAGAGTGAAGCCATGATGCAGAGAGGAAGGAGCAAAGGAGTAATGATATCTTTTACTTTCCAGGGGCATGTGTGCCACAGCTACTCTCTTGAGAAATACTACAGAGGCCCAGTGGTCTTCAGTGGTGGAGGGGAACTGAGAGAAGCAGGTTAATGTGCTTTCTTGTAAATTATGCTATCAGTTTTGAGATTTAAAAAAGACACATTTTTTTTGAAAACCAGTCTATTGCTTTCAGACAGGCTAGTAAGTCCAGCCATGTAAACTTTAATCTATATTCAAATATCTGATATTATGTGATAGAGAAGGCTGAGGTAACAGGACAAAAATCAGAATCATTTGTGCAATCCTTGGAAAATTATTATTTTTTAAGTTTAATTTTATTGAAATACAAACTGCATGTACTGAGTCTTCTCTGCCCAAAGCTTGCAGAGCATTCACAAATGTGTGTACTCAGGTAAACATCACACATCACAGTGATGATGTAGGTCATTCCCTTTTCCCCAGAAACTCTTTTTTTTTAATTGGAGAATATTTTTATTTTTCAAAAAGTGGCCCATTATATGCACACGTGCATTCGTAAGGTATAACATTAAAAGAAACCTCTTGACAGTGGGCTGTTATGGACCATCTTCAAAGCAGACAGGGTAGATGAGCACTTAGCAATCTTTCCCAGTTATTTGACACTTCAATGTTCTCACATGACTTACAGTGTAGAATATATCTGTGCGTAGGCAGTAGGAAAGGTTAAACACTGCCAAAAATTTATTCAGTTTGTCATTTGATTTCATGGATGGAAGATATTCCTAGACAGGATCTTTTTCCTTTATCTTTGCTGTAGGAAATGCCTTGGTGAGTATCCACCTAAGGTCATCCAGGAGTTCTCTGTTGTTTTCTTCAATAGCATTGGCTTTTGAAAGTATACTTTCTGGGACATTTTGCATGGCACTCAGTTCAATCACGAGATGGTATAGAGGCCTGCTCCAGGCACCCATATAATGGATCAAATATTTCAAATATTTTTTGGTCTTGATATTTGTGTGTTCAGTTCCCCCATCTGGATGTATTGTGGCAATAGATTGGCAGTGTGTTCTTGCCCTGAGAACAGCTGGATTCCTTCTCATCATTAGTGTAAGCAGAGATTCAAATGAATTGGAAGAGAATTCACTGTGGAAAAACTCTTGATGCATTTGCTCAGCCACATCCTGGATGGTTCCCAGAAACTCTTTTGTCTTCTGCCAAGCCACTTACCTCACTCTGCCCACATATCCTGATCCCTTTATACTGCTATAGTTAGTGTGTTGCCAGGACATAAATACTTTTTGTCAGGTACTCTGAGATTTCAGCTGTTCATTCTGTTAAGCAGACACCATCATTTGCATGGTAGTGATACTGTGGGGTTTACCAGAAAGGGGATATAGTAGGTTGGGTATTTGTAGCCATGTAAAGTCTGAGTTCCTTGTTAGCATGTTAGGTGAGCTAGGAGAAAGGAGTAAAACTAAAGATACTATTCTACTAATGAAGACAGACTTTCATTAGGAAAAGTAAAAAAGAAAGAGGTTATCCTGATTAAATTTAATTTAAAATAATAAATAGAAAGAGTTTTGTGTCATTAATGCATTTGCTTGATTCTTCTCTCCTATACCTGACCCAAAGATTGACGTGTATCGTTCCAGGAAGACAAAAGCATCAGGTCACTCAGAAACCTTCACATATGGGATTTCTTCATCTAGAAGTATCTTCTTTGGGTTGGTTGAAACTAGATCACCATTTGACTGACTTGCCCCAGAAAACCCTCTGTTTTATTTGTGAGGATTTTGTGTGGACTCTATTTGTCAGTGAGCATTGCTGTCTCTCTTGGTCACAAGGGGGCTCATCTCTCATATGGAGAAAGTACCTGCCTTTGTGATCACCCTTTGAAGTTAGAATAATGGCTCAGGAAATAAAATAGGAGTCTTTTTTTTTTTTGTTAAACTACCAACACAGGAAGGACAGACAACTGCAGGCAGGCTCCTGGGTCAGTTGGTTTATTTCCTCCTCTCTCCAAACCTTTTTCTTCCTTTGAAGCTTCAGAAGCAGCTGGCAGAGCTGGATGAGGATGACCTGTGCTATGAATTCCGGCGAGAACGCTTCACTGTTCACCGAACCCACCTGTACTTCCTGCACTATGAGTTCGAGCCTGCTGCTGACAATACAGACGTTACCCTGGTAGCTCAGCTCTCCATGGACAGGTATGATCAATGATGTCACCCACCACACAGTCCCCATAACTGATATTCTTTGCCCCATGGAAAAATGGAAGATAAGCGATGGTCTCCTAGTCTTGGAATGTCAAGTTGGGTTAAATCTAAATCATCTCCCTAGTACTGCACAGCAGGGGTTTCCTCTTTGTGTTGCTTGAGGATAATAATAAGAATTCGTTCATCAGGAGTAAAGCCCTGCTGAAAAGGCTACACACTGGAGCTTAGTTACTGCTCTATTGCTGCTGTGAAGAGACATCATTATTAAAGAAACTATTTCAAAAGAAAGTATTTAATTGAGGGCTTACTTACAGTTTCAGAGGATTGATCTATGAATATCATGGTGGCAGGAATGTAGGCATGGGATTGAGAACTTGCATCCTGATCTGCTGAAAGGAAGACAGAGTGAGAGAAATGCTGGGCTTGGCATGAACTTTTTAAACCTCAAAGCCCATACCCAGCAGCACACTTCATTCACCAAGGCCATACCTCCTAGTCTTCCTAACACAAGTGCCACTCCCTGATGACTAATCATTTAAATGTGTGAGACTGTGGGCACCATTCTTATTCAAACTGCCAATGTGGAGGCAGCAAAACATGGCTCATTTCTCTTCCTCACTTGTGTCCTGATGTAAAAGTCCTTCACTGGGCATTTCCCAGTGGCACTGCTGTTATGGTAGCCCTTTCTCAATTACAGTCTGGTAGGCAGGTTCTTAACCATGACAAAGGATAATTGAGTCACAGTGAGAGCTTTTGAGACAAATTCATACCCAGGCTCCATAGCAAACTGATTAAGACAGAATCCTTGTTGTGGTGTTGTTTTAAGTTTGGAGTGTGTGACCCAGGATCAGGAGTATAGATATCCATAAATAATTTAGTAATATTATAGTGGCAATAAGGTCTTTGAAGGGACTGGGATAGATAGTGTCAGTCAGTTTGGGGATCTTCTTTAGATTATGCCATTAGGCAAAATCTTCCTAAGAGACATATCTGTAGAGATGAAGAAGGTAAGGAGGAAAACTAGACGCACCAGTTTTCCAGATAGATGAACTAGCAAGTCCAAAGGGCCTGTGGTTGGGAGGGAGATTGTTTGCACAACAATTGGACCGAAGAAAAGCATAGCTATACAAATAATTTTAGCTGTGTACAGTGTTCACAGAGTCAAGAGAGGGTGTTGTATCACCTTTAGCTGAGTTATAGATGGTTGTGAACTGCCTGATGTGGCCAATGGGAAACAAACTCAGTTCCTTGCAAAAGTAATACATGCTCTTAATTGATAAGTCATTCATCTCTCCGGCTGTTACTTATATTTTTGCAAACCTCACTGACTACCGGAGATGAATGAATTTGAAGCCCTGAGGTGACTGTCCTAGAGATAAGCGGATTTCCTCTTCCAAACCATTTGACATAGCTGACTCTCATACTGGTTGAGCAGCTTCCTCTTTAAGTTACACATGATCCTCAGTGGCTGTCCTTATCTGGTACACTTTGTGCCAGAATGAGATGTTAATCTAATTATTAATCAATACAAAATCAGGAGTCAAATATTGGAGTAAGAACCTGAAAGATCAGAGAATCAGTAGCAGCTTGTTCCTCTGTCCAAAAAGGACAAGGACTCCTCTCTCAGCCCTGCCTTGCCATGTCCTGTCTCCTCTCTCTCAGTCCTCCAAACCTAGCTAGTTCTGCCCTCTGACTCCAAGCAAGCTTTATTTGCTAGAACACAATCAAATTATCACTCATTTCCCCCTTTTTATATAAATAAAAAACAAAGGTTGTAATTAATGGAAAAACAATATACAATATGTACAATAACTATATACAAATATATATAGGCAATAATTACATTAGCAGTGTCTAATCCATAGCATTTGACAAATTCAGAGAAAATACTCCATTTTATCTTGTTGAGTCCAAACTGTTGTACTTAATTCACTTTCTTTCCTAACTTGCAGTACCAACGCAAAAGTCTCTTTTTATATCTCTCAACCTTTTTTCACACTTTACACTTTTTTGTGAGTTTCTTTTCTGAATTTGTTGACAAGGAAAATAATCATAGCTATCTGTTCTTAACTCCATCAGAAACCTGAAAAGGATATATTACCTGGGTTAAAAAAAAAGTGCAAAGCAAACTAGGAAAGGACAGAAACAGCTGACTGCCTGGAATTCACCGAAGGTTCTTCTGCAACCTTGGGGCATCCATACCTGGCCTACAGGTATATATGACAGAAATTTATGTGAAGCAGGATTTTTGAAAGACTTTCCCACCTTTTCTTGTCAGAGTTCGGCAGTCACTTTCTTTTGTACCCGGATTGTCCAATTCGGACAGCCTGCTGTCAGCAGTCAAGGCAAGAGCAGTTTCTTGCCCAGTGGCTAACTTTTACCACATAGAAAGTAAACTCCATTTGGATTTTCTTTGATGCCTATCATCTTCTCTGAAGTAAATTGGTGCTCCCAGGAACAGACATGTCTCATTGTCTTAAAAAAAGAACCTTATGTTATTAAAATATGTTAAGTGACATATTTTGTAGATTTCCAAGGTTTGGAAGACCACCTGTTTATATAAAATATCTCTATTTGTTTTTGAAAATATATCTAACCTGAGTACAAGCTTGATCATAATAGATGACTAACTACTAACCTGCATTTCTTTATTATCCTAAATACTTTGTAATAATAAATTTTGAGGATCAGAAATTTATATTACATTGTTAGATGAGCTGTATAGGTGAAATACACTGAACAAGAGTAGGAATCTATGTACAATATTTTCTACACAAAACAACCTTAAGCTTCTATCAATATATAAACATGTCTTTAATAAGAGTAGAAACTTATATATAGTGTATCAAAGATAGCTTCAGATTTGTATTATTGTACAAAAACCTATACCATTGTAAAATATTTAAGAGTAGTATGCTTTTTTGGCTTTGAGATTCAATAATCTGCATTTTATCTTATAATATCTATAGCCCTCCTTTTATTTTTTAGAATGAGATCCATGAATCTAATATCTTTTGTTCAATTTTTTCCTGATAATTACCAATAAAAACTTGTAACCAAACCACCTAATTAATGGCAAATATTCATAACCTACTGAATGACCAAAACCTGCCCACCCCACCTATTGGGAATGTGAGTGTTGTGTTCTTAAAATTACTTCCTGCTCTCTGGAGATGGCAGCATCTTTATGGGACCCTGAATAATTGTCAAGTTTTGGGAGAGTGAGCTGTATAATTTGTTTTCCAGTCTCCTGTTTAATGGGAAAGTGCAGGGCTTATCTCAAGTCCTGGCTAAAGTAGTCTGTGAGGCTCAACCATCTCAGCTAGCTACCTTGAAATTGTCCTGAGCATTCTGTAGTCCAAAGCTGATCTTTGGGTGACATTTGTCAGCTTAGTGGTGTTACCACAATCCAGGTGGAATCATCTTTGCAAGGCCTCATACTCCTTTGGTGACTTCAAAGGTCTGTATTAGACATGGTCATAGTTCACTTTTAAAGGTTATATGTAGCATATCTCAAAGAAGTTAAATGACTAAAATTTGTTATGTACATCCAGAGTGAAAAACTTGATTTCTAGTTTCCTGGTAGAGATTCAAATCAGAAATTATGAGCAGGAAGCTAGGTGAAGCCTTTTTTCTAAAATTAGGTAGTACTCTTTATGACCATTAATATCATGACAAAAAGTGTAAAATATAAATTTTATAAATTTTGACATAATATTTATACCTTAATTTTATTGAGTTTTATTGAGTCAAAATAATACCAAAGTACTATGAAATTAGTGACAATAGAATAGTTCCTTAATTTTGGTTTTTCTTCTGTCCCATATCTGGTGGCTTTTCTGACATGAGACAGATTTTAGATTTTCCTTTTAACAAGCATGCTAGGGTTTAGAGAAGAGTACCATGTTCCAACTCCAAAATCAGTTTTAATTAATTAATCTGTGACTTCAAAATGATTATTTGCATTATATGTCTGTAGAGAGCAGCAGAAACAAACATTTGAGAAGATTTATGAAATTTTATCCTATTGGAATTATGATATACCAAAAAACCAATTTACTTTTTTCTTTCAGACATTTTCTCTGGATGATTCATCATTTTTCTTCAGATGTCTCTTTTATCCAGTGGTCTTCAGTTTCCTTAGTTTGGGCCTTCATTCTCCTAGAAAGGCAAAAGTGAAACCCTGCCCCAACCCTATCTTTGGAGAGTTTCCCTTTTGGCAAATTATATCTGATAAAATGAAAAACATTTGTTAGTGTTATAAGTTACTTTAGATTGGATGGTCATGCTGTTTAATAAATTATCACCTCTTCTAACCAAGAGGTCTTTCCTCTAATCTAATCTTTATCAGTGCTGATAGCATCCATAGCTTTTTTTTAACTGTACAATGTCATTTATTTGCATTTTTATCTTTGGTCTTTGATAATTTATAGGAGTTTGCCAAAACATTTCCTATATGTTATCTCTGGAAATTTTTGATTTATCTTCTAAAATTGTTCTGTTATCCAGAGCAATATGTTTTTGTTTTGTTTTGTTTTTACAATAGGCATTAGATCCTTTAAGTACTCTGGAGAGGAGTTTCCCCTATGATGACAGGAAATGACTGAACTAAATTTGACATGGGGGCCTGCAAGTCATTTCCTGATGACAAAGGGTTACCTTGACTGTCCCTTGTTGATCTGCATTCATTGGTCCAATATTGGCCTTTGTTGTACCTTCTGAATACTCCAGAAGGCACAGGCCTTCTGTTTTGATTATTCTTAGAAAAAATGTTTCTAGGAACGCCCTGCCCACAATCCCTTTTTATGTGACCTGGTTTACCACAATGAAAACATATGACATTTTGAATTTTTTTTCAAGCCTCTGGAAATCACCTCTCCTATCCAAGTATCATCATGGCTATGAGATTCAATATTGGCTGCATCTTGGATCCATTCATCTATAGGTGTTGATCTTGCCTCATTACCCCTTTTCATTGTAAATTAGCATTTCAAAAGCCAAAGATTCAATGATTATTTGGCTTCTGGATTTGGTTTCATTGGTATCATTTTATTTGCAACTGAAGTCAATCTTTGTTAAAAAAAAAAATCAATGAAGGTTTCTTTTGGATGCTGTATAATTTTAGTAAATGGCTCAATTCTCTTTCCAACTTCCTAAACTCTGTCCCAAGCATTTAAAACTGCTGCATGGCTTAGAGACAAGGTGTGATAATCATATAGAGACTGTCGTTGAACATCAGAATAATTGCCCTCTCCATGAAATTGGCCATGGGAAATTTCCATACCTCTAGCCCTACTTCATTGTTCAATGGTTTCATCTTTCCACCTGGTCCTCCACTGTAACTGAGGACCATGTTCCAATACTGCTCTAATCATGTCTTTCCAGATGGACAATTCTATTACTAGTTGACCATAAATTTGTCATCTCCTTCACGAAAAATGAATGCATACCTTACAAACCTATTGCCTCCTTAAATCTCCTCAAAGCTAACATATCCACAGAAATGCAGTCAGCTCTTACATAGCCTTGGGGATACCTGTTACTTGGTAGTTTTTCCTGTAGGGTGACTAGATAAATTAAAGTTGGTTTGTTGATAAATTTGGGCTGCTTCTAATATAATGGTGAGGTTGGTTCTCCTTTAAATTCTTCTGTCTATGTCTCAATATCTCTATCTGTTTTAGGAAGTTTTTCTAAAGCTTGTAATGTATCAGTCAAAATTGCATTATTTTTCTCAGTAACTTTTCTAAGGCCTGTTTCTTGGTGCTCATATAAACCAACTTTTTTATGGATAAAACAAGAATTACCAAACAGATACTGTTTATAATTGACATTATGTAGATCCTAGCTAAGTTAATTATCTCCTGATTCAGTTCTATTGTTTAAACCATTTATTGTGCAATCTTACAGAGACCTAACTTCCTCCAATATAATAGTGTTTCCCATTTTTTGATGGTGGAAAAACTCTTATCTTTTTAAAACTAATTTTCCCCTTTAAGAATTCCAAATTGTTTAACCAAATCTGCTTATGATGACAGTGAAGTGTAAGACTCTATTGCTGCATAGTACGTCTAGGTGGAGAACACAAATAGTGCACAACCTGGCTGAGAACAGCTGCCACAGAGCACCATCTGGGAAGCATGGAATGAGTGGAAACTTCCATGTCATGGCTGTCTGGGAATGACACTTACTGAGTGTAATTAATGAAAATGGGTGCCTTTCCCAAAAAAAAAAGGTGAGAGAAATGTGGAGGAAGACACTAAACATTGACCTCTGACTTACACACACATTGATAGCGTAGCTATGCACAACACTGGTCCTAGGAGGCAGACACTGTGTGTTATCATTGGCTCTGACCTTCAACTTAACTTTCTGCAGAAGCCATCTTCCCTTTCTAAACCTCAGTTTCCTTATCTGTTACCTGGGAATGATGATATTATTAAGGTTATAATGCCAAGGAAGGAAGGAAGGAAGGAAGGAAGGAAGGAAGGAAGGAAGGAAGGAAGGAAGGAAGGAAGGAAGGGAAGGAAGGAAAAGATAAAATCACCATAGTAATACGTTGGGTTAGTAACAGATTTGTCCTTTAGTGTCCCTTTGACAGAGATGTTGGATAATTAACTATGGTTGTAGGTATCATGGGTCTGGTGAATCTCCTCATTTCTTTCTAAACACAGAAAAGAAAGAACTAGAAATATAGAGTATCAGCCCCAACCCAGACCCCCCAAACCCCTAGGAATGTGCTTGAATCAAGTTCCCAGGTGTGTCTCACCTACCCACTCACTTGTGTAGCATCCTGTTTGGCTATGTTAAGCTGATTTTACCCAGAGTTGTTGCTCTCTTGCTAAACCTATTCCCTGTGACTCTCCCAAAGAGGATCTCCCTTTTCCTCTCCCCCTCCCCTTCCCCCCTTTCTCTCTCTCTCTCTCTCTCTCTCTCTCTCTCTCTCTCTCTCTCTCTCTCTCTCTCTCTCCCTCTCCCTCTTTCCCTCTTCCTCACTCCCTCTCCCTTTTTTTTTCTTTTAATCTTGAAAACAGGATCTCACTATGCGGCCTTGGCTGGCCTGAAACTTGCTCTGCAGATCAGGTTTTCCTTGAAGTCACAGAAATCTGCCAGCTTCTTCATACAGAGTGCTGAGATTAAAAATGTACACTACCACACCTAGACTACCATGTTTTTTTTAACAAAATAGGATATTCCAAAAACTTGTAAATACCAAAAGCTCATTTTCCATGGATCTAGAGATTTTGTAGTTCAAGATTGAAGTGTTGGCATATTTAGGATCTTGTGAGACCTGCTTTCTCATTCTAAATTGTTTTTCCCCATGCTACCAATTTACTCAGGAGATCTTGTCTTTTTCTATTTCCAATGTAGATTAGATCCAGGTATGTCTCTCTTAGGGTCCTAGTTGTTGCCTAAGTTCTCTATGATTGTGAATTATAGCTGGTTTTTTTTTTTTTTGCTTTATGTCTAAAAGCCACGTATGATATTTCTCTTTCTGGGTTTGGCTTACCTCACTCAATATGATGTTTTCTAGAGTCATCCATTTGCCCTCAAATTTCAAGATGTCATTTTTTTCTGCTATGTAGTACTCCATTATATAAATGTACCACATTTTCCTTATCCATTCTTTGGTCGAGGGGTACATAGGTTGTTTCCAGGTTCTAGCTATTACAAACAATGCTGTTACGAACATATTTGAGCACATGTCCTTCTGGTACAATTGAGCATCCTTTGCGTATATACCCAAAAGTGGTATTTCTGGGTCTTGAGGAAGGTTGTTTCCTAATTTTCTGAGAAATCACCATATTGATATCAAAAGGGGCTAAACCAGTTTGCACTCCCACCAGTAATGGAGGAGGGTTCTATTTACCTCACATCTTCTTCAGCATAAGTTGTCATCAGTGTTTTTGATCTTGGCCGTTCTTGCAGGTGTAAAATGGAATCTCAGAGTTGTTTTGATTTGCATTTCTCTGATAGCTAAGGATGTTGAGCATATCCTTATGTGTCTTTCAGCCATTTTAGGTTCCTCTGTTGAAAGTTCTCTGTTTAGGTCTGTACCTCATTTTATGTTATTAAATTCTTTCTTCTTTTGATGACCAATTTCTTGAGTTTTTTGTATATTTTGGAGATCAGTCCTCTGTCTGATGTGGAGTTGGAGAAGATCGTTTCCCATTCAATAGACTGCCGTTTTGTATTGTTAACTGTGTTCGTTGCTTTACAGAATCTTCTCAGTTTCAGGAGGTCCCATTTATTAAGTTTTTCTCTAAGTGTCTGTGCTACTGGGGTTATTTTAAGAAGTGTTCTCTTATGCCAGTGCATTTAAGTGTACTTCCTACTTTCCCTTCTATGAGGTTCAGTGTGATTGGCTTTATGTTGAGGTCTTTGATCCATTTAGATTCGAGTTTTGTGCATGGTGATAGATATGGACCTATTTTCATTCTTGTACATGTTCACATCCACTTATGCCAGCACTATTTGTGGAATATGCTTCCTTTTTTATTTTATATTTTTTCCTTCTTTGTAAAAAATCAGGTGCTCGTAGGTGTGTGGATTAATAGCTGGGTCTTTGATTTGATTCCATTGGTTCTCCTGTCTGTTTTTATGCCAATACTAGGCTGCTTTCAGTACTGTAACTCTGTAGTAGAGTTTAAAGTCAGGAATTGTGATGCCTCCAGAGGTTCCTTTATTGTACATGATTGTTTTGGCTATCCTGGGATTTTTGCTTTTTCATATAAAGTTGTGTACTATTCTTTCAAGGTCTTTGAAGAACTTTGCTAGAATTTGATGGGCATTGCTTTTGGTAAGATTGCCATTTTATTATATTAATTCTACCTACCCAAGAGCATGGGAGATCTTTCCACTTTCTAGTGTCTTCTTCAGTTTCTTTCTTCAAAGACTTAAAGTTCTTGTCATATAGGTCTTCCACTTGTTTTGTTAGAGTTTCTTTGTGATATTTTATGCTATTGTGAAGGGTGATTTTTCTCTGATTTCTCTCCTAGCCTGCTACGGACCGGCTCAGGGGAGCAACTCAGACTGTAGGGAATCAGGGCGAAGGCACAGGAGAGATCAGGATACGGCGAGGAAAGCGACACACAGACACTCTCAATGTTGAGACATGCTGCTGCGATTTACTTACTTCAGTGCAGGATTATATATATTTTTTACAATCAAAGAACTTGGCAAAGGCATACATCATCAAATCATAAGACAGAAAAGAACAGCATAAAATAATTTACAAAAAGAATCTTTGAAGATGCTTTGACTTGGGCACAAGGACTTCTGCTCTCTCACACTTTACAAAACAAACTCTCTCCTCTTGCCTTCATAGAGATCACTGCCCTTGAGCTAGACCATCTTTATCAGCTTGCAGGTGGCTGGTTGGTTTGAGCTAAGTGACCTTGTGTGCCTGAGTGAGAAAGAAAAAAGGCTACTATCTCCCTGGGAAAGCTTTCTGCTAGGAAAATTCTAATACATAGTCTTGAGTCTTTCTGAAGTTTACATTATATCACTAACTTCAACTTTCCTCCCTTCTCAATTCCCAGGCTCAGATATTGTCAGTTTAGGCTAGGTCTTTCTTTTCCCACAAGAAAGGTTTCATAGGCCTTCTGTTTACAATTGCACATATTTCTAAGGCAAATGCCTAAAGCTTCTAAGATGTATCCTAGTAAAATTAACTCCTTTTGTTCCATATCATCAAGGAATTGTCCTAATGATGATTCTGGCAATTTCAGAACTGGCTACTTTTTTAAGGCTTTGATTAATAGCGGAGCAGAATTCAAAAATGTCCTTAGCAGTCTCGTTTGTATCCGCAACTGCCTGGAATAGTCTGATCTATTGATAATCTGCAAGAATCACAAAGAACACACAGACAAAGGAGAAGACACACATATGGCTCCAAGGACAGCCAGGTCGAGTCAATACTAATGGCAACTCAGGTAGCTTTACACCACAACTGGTTGCCAGGGACCCGCCTGGAACACACAGCTCCTGGAAGCACAAATCCCAATCCTGCCGGCAATATTTGCCCATCCAGTCAGCATTTCTGCTACACTGGCGAGACAGCGTGGATGTAGCACTAGCCCATTTATCATCGGTGTAAAGGAGGGCTACTGATATTTTTTTTAATTTGTATTGTATCTTTTTACATTACTGAAAGTGTTTATGAGTTGTAGAAGTTCCTTGGTGGAATTTTTTGGAAGTTTACATAGCTTGTGTAAACTGTAATAGTATCAGGAAAAGGTGAGAATTTGACTTCTTTTTCGATTTGTATACCCTTGACCTTTTATTGTCTTATTTCTCTAACTAGAACCGCAAGGACTATATTGAATCGATATGGAGAGAGTGGACTGCCTTGTCTTGTTCTTGATTTGAGTGGGATCGCTTTGAGTTTCTCTATATTTGATGTTGGCTGTTGCTTGCTGTATATTGCCTTTATTATGTTTATGTGTGTTCCCTGTATCCCTGCTCTTTCCAAGACCTTTATCATGAAGGTTGTATTTTGTCGAAGGCTTTTTCAGCATCTAATGAGATGATCATGCATTTTTTCCAGTTTGTTTATATAGTGTATTAAATTGACAGATTTTCATATGTTAATCCATACCTGCATCTCTGCGATGAAGCAGACTTGATCATGGTGGATGATTTTTCTACTGTGTTTTTTGATTCCTTTTGCCAGTATTTTATTAGTTTTTTGTATCAGTGTTCATGAGAGAGATTTGTCTGTAACTCTCTTTTGTGGTTATGTCTATGGTTTGGGTATAAGGGTAATTGTAGCTTCATAAAAAAGAGTTTGGCAATGTTCCTTCTGTTTCTATTGTGTGCTACAATTTGAGGAGAGTTGGTATTTGTTCTTCTTCCAAATTCGTGTAGAATTCTGTGTTGAGACCATCCTTCTTTATTGTTTAGGAGACTTTTGATGACTGTTTCTATTTCTTTTTTTTTCAAAGTTTATTAAATTATGAAAGTTTCCATTTCCGCCCCTCCTCCCAACACCCTCCCACTCCCCTCTCCCCCTCCTCCTCCCTCTTCATCCCTAAGAGGAGTCAGGGCTCCCAGCCCTGTGGGAAGTTCAAGTTCCTCCCCCCTCCCTCCAGGTCCAGGAAGGTGAGTATCCAGACAGACTGGATCCCAAAAATCCAGTATATGCGGAGGAAACAAGTCCCAGTGTCATTGTCAATGGCTTTTCAGAAAGACTCCGGGCCAGCCACATTCAGAGAATCCGGCCACATTCCGAGAATCTGGTTGGATCACGAGCTCGTTCAGCCCCAGTCCAACTGGCCTTGGTGAACTCTCATTAGATCAGTCCCCTTGTATCAGTGGGTGATCGCACCCCTCGCGGTCCTGAGGATTTTTTTTCATGTTCTTCCTCCTTCTGCTCCTCATTTGGACCATGGGGGGCACAGTCCGGTGCTCCATTGTGGGTTTTCGTCTGTATCGCCATCCATCCTCTGATGAAGGATCTATGGTGATAAGCAAAATCTTCATCAGTATGGTTATAGGCCAAGGCCGGTTCAGGCACCCTCTCCTCTGTCCAGAGAACAATCTGGGGATCTCTCCTTGGACCTGGGATCCCATTTATAATCAAGTCTCTTGTAAACCCTAAAATGACTCCCTTAGTTGAGATATATTCTTCCCTGATCCCATATCCATCCTTCCTCCCTCCCTCCATCTCAGTCCCCCGAGTTTTCCCCATTCCTCCCCTACTCCCTTCTCTCTAACCCTCTCCCCTTCCAACAACCCTCCCAACCACCCCCCCCATGCACCCGAGGTTACCTGGGACTCATGTCTATTTCCAATCTCCAGGAGGATAAGTACATGATTTTCTTCAGGTTCACCTTCTTATTTAGCTTCTCTAGGATCTCGAATAATAGGCTCAAAGACCTTTAATTATGGCTAGAATCCACTTATGAGTGAATACATACCATATTTCTCTTTTTGGGTCTGGCTTACCTCACTCAGTAAAGCGTTTTCTATTTCCATCCATTTGCATGCAAAATTCAAGATGTCATTGTTTTTTACCGCTGAGTAAAACTCTAGTGTATATATGTTCCACACCTATTTCTTTAGCAGTTATAGGTCTATTTAATTTGCTTATCTGGTCTTGATTTAATTTTGATAAGTGAAAATTATCCAGAAAGTTGTCCATTTCCTTAAAGTTTTCCAATTTTATGGAGTACAGGTTTTTAAAATATGACCTAATGATTCTTAGGATTTCCTTTGTGTCTGTTGTTTTGTCCACGTTTTCTATTCTGATTTTGTTAATTTGGATATTCTCTCTTTGCCTTTTGATTAGTTTGGATAAAGGTTTGTCTATTTTGTTGATTTCTTGATTTCAGCTCTCAATTTGATTATTTCCTGACATCTAGTTCTCCTGGGTGAGTTTGCTTCTTTTTGTTCTAAAGTTTTCAAATGTACTGTTAACTCATTAGTGTGGGATTTTTCCAGCTTCTTTTAGTAGGCTTTTAATGCTATGAACTTTCCTCTTAATACTGCTTTCATTATGTCCCATACATTTGGGTATGGTTTGTGGTATTTTTTATTGAATTTTAGGAAGTTTTTAATTTCTTCCTTTATTTCTTCAGGTAAGCATTGTTTGATTTTCATGTGTTCGTGGGCTTTCTGAAATTAGTGTTGTTTTAAATCATGGTGATCCAAGAAGATACATGGGGTTATTCCAATTTTTTGTATCTGTTGAGGTTTGATTTGTTACCTAGTATGTGGTCAGTTTTTGAGAAACCATGAGGTGCTGAGAAGAAGGCATATTCTTTTATGTTTGAATGGAATGTTCTATATATGTCTATTAAGTTCATTTGAGTCATAACATCTGTTAGTTCTCTTAATTTCTCTGTTCATTTTTTGTCTGACCTGTCCAGAGGTGAGAGGGGAGTGTTGAAGTCTCCCACTATTAGTGTGTGGGGTTTGATGTGTGATTTAAGCTGTAGAAGTGTTTCTTTTACATATGAGGGTGCCCTTGTCTTTGGGACATAGATGTTCAGTATTGAGATTTTCTCTTGATGGATTTTTCCTGTGACTAATATGATATGTCCTTCTTTGTCTCTTTTGATTGATTTTAGTTTGAAGTCTATTTTGTTAGATACTAGGATAGCCACACCACCTTGTTTCTTAGGTCCATTTGATTGAAAAAAATTCCCAACCTTTTACTCTGAGGTGATGTCTGTCTTTGATGTTGAGGTGTGTTTCTTATATGCAGCAGAAGGATGGATTCAGTTTTCATATCTAATCTGTTGATCTTTTCTTATAGGTGAGTTGAGTCTATTTATATTCAGGGATATTAGTGACCAGTGATTGCTACCTCATGTTATTTTAGTGTTTGTTGTTGATGATGTTATTTTGTGTGTTTTTCCCTTCTTTGGGATTTGCTGCTGTGGGATCATCTATTTTCTGTGTTTTTGTTGATGTGCCCAACTTCCTTGGGTTGGAGTTTTCCTTCTAGTATTTTGTGTAGGGCTGCGTTTGTGGCTAGGTATTGGTTAAATCTGATTCTGTCATGGAATATCTTGTTTTGTCCTTCTATGGACATTCAAACTTTTGCTGGATATAGTAGTCTGGGCTGGCGTCATTGGTCTCTTAATGTCTGCACAATACTTGACTAGGATGTTCTGGCTTTCATTGTTTCCATTGAAAATTCAGGTATAATTCTGACTTTATATGTTACTTCACCTTTTTGCTTGGCAGCTCTTAATAATTGTTCTTTTCTCTGTATGTTTAGTGTTTTGATTATTATGTATTGAGGGGACTTTTTTTATCCAGTCTATTTGATATTCTGTGAGCTTCTTGTATCTTCATAGGCATATCTTTATTTATGTTGGGAAAAATTTTCTTCTATGATTTTGTTAAATGTGTTTTCTGTGTTTTTTATTGGATTTCCCTTTATTCTGTTATTCTTAGGTTGGTGTTTTCACAGTGTTCCATATTTCCTTGATATTTTGTGTTAAGCTTTTGTTCAATTTAATTTTTTTGGATCAATGAGTCTATTTCCTTTATCTTCAGCACTTGAATTCTGATATTCCATCTCTTCCATTCTGCGGTTTTTGCTTGCATTTGTGATTCCTTATTGTTCTTTTCATACTTTCCACTTCTATTTTCCCTCCGTCTGTGTTTTCTTTATTGTCTCTATTTTGGTTTTCAGGTCTTGAATAGTTTCATCTGTTTTATTGCTTTTTCTTGGTTTTCTTTAATGGATTTGTTGATTTCTTCCAAATTTTTGTTTGTCTTTTTCTCCATTTCTTTGAGAGAATTTTTTATTTCTTTTTTAAGGGACTCAAACATTCACCTCAAATTATTTTTATGTCATTTTCTTGTGGTTCATGTATATTTGGTTGTTCAAGTCTTGCTATTGTAGGGACACTAGTTTTCATTGGTGTCATCTTGCTCTTTGTGGTGTTTTTACCTTGTCTACCCATTTTTTCCTCTATCTGGTGTACTTGGGGCTGTCTGTGTGTCTGGTGATTTCCGTTATCAGTGGATCTGAGGTTCTCATGGAGCAGTCAGGGCCACAGTCCAGCAACCCCATAGGTCACTCCATGTTCCTGGAGGTCAAACATATAAAAGAAACTATTCAGAACTTCTTGAAATCTGAAATAGAGACAATAAAGAACACAAGCAGCAGGAATTATAGAAACAGAAATCATGAGAAAGCAATCAGAAACCACAAACACAAGCATGAACAGCAGAATAGAAGAGATGGAAGAGAGAATCTCAAGCGCTAAAGATACAATAGAGGAATTAGATTCATCAGTTAAAGAAACATTAACTCTCACAAAATCTTAACCCAAAATATCCAGGAAATATGGGACACCATGAAAGGTCAAATCTAAGTATAATAGGCATAGAAGAAGGAGAAGAAGTTCAACTCAAAAGCACAGAAAATATATTTAACAAAGTCATAGAAGAAAGCTTTCCCAACCTAAAGAAAGGTATGCCTATGAATATACAAGAAGCCTACAGAACACCAAATAGGCTAGTTCCAAATAAAAAGTCCTCTCAACACATAATAATCAAAACACTGAACATACAGAGTAAAGAAATCTACATGGGAAGTATGAAAAGACAAGATCTCCCGAATAAATTGTGAGTGTGGAGACCTTGGGGAAGTGTTGAAGTGGGGAGGGGAGAGGCAAGGAGGGGAGCAGAGAAAAATGTAGAGCTCAATAAAAAAAAATCAATAAGAAAATAAAAACAAACAAAATGGGTTTGCCCAGATCTGCCTCTCCTGACTGTCTCATCTTTCCAGCTCAGGGATCAAAAAGATGCACAGAGCTTTATGTCATTTGATATCATATATGGGGTGGATACTCCTTAAGGACCAGGTGTGAATGAATTACAACAGCCATGAGAGAAACATAGTCCTTTGTCACAGAGTCAGAGAAAATAAAGGAAGGGAAAGGAATAGAGACTAACTGATTAGAACATGAAAAGAACACATTTATTGTAGTTTGAATGTAAAATGTTTCCCATAGGCTCAAATGGTTAAACACTTGTTCCCAGCTATTGGTGCTAGTTTGGAAGGTTATAGAAGCTTTAGGTGGTAGAGCCTTGTGGAGAAAAGGATCACTGCAGGCAGAAGTTCCTCTCTCCTCTCTGCTTCCTGCCTGCAGACATCTTATAAAGCAGCCTCACACTCCTGCCACTTTGGCTTTCCAACAGTGAAAACCATTTCAAAAATTGTGAGCCAAAATAAGCCCTGACTCCCTTAAGTTTCTTTTTGTCAGCTATTGTTCAAATCAGCAAGAAAAGAAACTAACACACATATTTATTTGGGAAGCAGGCAAGGAGAATGAAATACATGGAGTGTCAGTTATGATCCTAACACCTATCCATTGGCTAGTGACCTGGATTTTGGTCAAACTTTGCATTAAACATACTTGAGTATAAAGTCCACATTTGGGCACCACATGCCAGAGTTCCAAGTAGTAGTTATGGAGTTAGTGTGGAAAGAGTAGAGACATGCACAGTGATGTGTTGATTATACATACTCTGTCTTTTTAAGAAAAGACCCCTTTTATTTGTCCTTCTAATAATGAAACCATTATGTGCAACAAGGCATGTAAAACTTAGTCTCAAGAACTTTCAAGATTACATCAAAATGTTTCCCAATCCTTCTACCTAGTTTTTCCCTCCATGTCTGAGGAACAAAAGTTAGTCACAGATCATGAATTCTACACTCAAAGAGCACCACCTGTCTTGGCAGGTCAGGCAGGAAACAGCTGGCCTCTGAGGTTAGCAGGTGATTCTGTCTTTTTATTTTAACTAAAATATTCTGGCCAGCTGTCTTTTCTGGTTACAAGGTACTAGACATTGAGTCTTAAGAGGAGGGGCGGAAATGGAAACTTTTATAATTTAATAAACTTAAAAAAACAAAAAAGAAACAAATCTAAAAGTGTTTCATTCTTCAAGAGGACTGGTGTAGTTTTTGAACCATGTAGCATAGTAAGCATTAAGTTTTCTGGGTTTAATTATAAGTACACTTTCCCCATGTCCCTTTGATCTTATAACAGGTATTTTAGGCATAATATAGACTTTAAACCTTCTCTATGTAATCAGATGTTCCCAATTTTCAGTTGCCTACATACAAATAAGTTCCTAATATCATCTATCCAAGAAATATTTCCTGGAATCAACAGGACACATTAAGTATTCCTTAGTGGGTTCAACTAAAGCAATTTCTTTTTACAGCAAGTTGGGGTAGTCATAAAATTATGCTAAATAGGAGTAAAGAAGCATAGGAACGTTTATCTATTTCCATACTATTCCCATTAGTTTCATCTTTTCACACATTCCCCAGAGGAATTGTTCTCCATCCTCTCATTATTCTCCTTTGGCCAAATGACCATTGAAATCCCTCTAGCAACATCAGTAAGACCATGAAAGAAAAGACCCAAAACCAGACATCCTTCTGGGGAATCATGGACTATCGATAGAGCAGAATCTTCTTGCTGGATCTATCTTACAGCAAGCAACTCAACAGTACTTTGCCATATACTAAAAACTCTACACTCCTGTGTACTCCCAGGAGATGCATGGGTCCTGCCAGTCACCCTTCTAATTTACATATGCTTGACTCACAGAATCACTTCCCTTCTTTCACTTGATAGTCACTATGAATATTATAAATATGATAACAGCTACCAATTGGCTGGCACCTGGTAGTAAGAAGTTCATTACAGTATCACCTTTTATACTATCATTGTCCTTGCTGGGAAACTCAGTTTATTAGTTTGCATATCCTTGCTGAAAGGTCAGCTCTGGGGAAGAAGAGGCTAGATGAAGCAATTGTGCCTCACTAGGGTTCCTGAAAACATTTGGCACCATCTTCTTTAAAGTTTGGCTTATTTATGTGTCAACAGCACCTTTCTCCTGAGAACGTTAAGTACTCTGACTATATTTTCATTCCAAAACCTTCATGGATCTTGGAGTAAGGCTGTGCCAGATGGGGCCTGCTCCTTGGCTTATAAAATGCAGATTCAAAACCAGACAGAGTTAAACCATCTTCTCTCAAATCAAACACACATCCTGCACCCCATGCCTCCAGCAGCACTTCTATCGACACAGGAGGATTTGAAGCAAATCCGAAAGGTTTCGTAGCCATTGTTCTCTGTGGGTGCTCAGAGTCCCCCACCTCCACAGAAGCATCAAGAAAGATGCTCAGGGACCAGACAAAAGCAGAAACCTGCTTCAGAAATGGACCCACAAGTTCAGGGTCCATGCATCTAGCAGCCTTTAAATCACATTTTATTGACTGTGGTTAACGGGACAGAAAACAAAGGTATTTTACCATGGTGAGGCTCTTAATCATTCCCAGTAAAAGAAGCAGCAGATCAGGGCAGTATCCACTAATAGAATCATTGAAAGAAAGTTTGGAAGTCCAGGGTGAATGACATTGAACAGAGGCAGGTATGTCTGTTCCTTTTGTTTCCATGCATTTCTATGCACATAATCGGTTTTTTTTGGTAATTGCCCCAATAAAGCGGGCACTCGGACAAGGAGATTACTGATTACATGAAAGCAACCTCTTACTGAGCAGAAGAAAAAGCACTGAAATAGGCTTTTGCTGTGTCTTTTGCACAGGCTTTATACACCAGACATTTCTGATGATCTGATGTCTTTGAAATAGAATCTTCATGATTGATTGCCAAATCTGCTTGCTGCCTCATTCCTGTTGGAGACACCTTTGTTGTTGCTGTTCTTTCTTTGGACTTCATGTGACTCCTCCATCCCCTCAGCACTTCACAGTAGCCCTGCAAAGTTGTTTAATGTGTTTGTTTCTGTTTGGTCTAGATTTTGATTTACTTTTTGGTTTTCTTTCTTTCTTTCTTTCTTTATTAAAAATTTCCACCTCTTCCCCACCTCCCTTTTCCCTCCCCCTTTCCCTCCCCACATCCCCCTCCCTCTCTAGTCTTAAGAGCAGTCAGGGTTCCCTGTCCCATGGGAAGTCCAAGGTCCTCCCCCCTCCATACAGGTCTATAAAGGTGAACATCCAAACAAACCCGGCTCCCACAAAGTCAGTCCATGCAGTAGAATCAAAACCCAGTGCCATTGTCCTTGGCTTCTCAGTCAGCCTTCATTGCCAGCCATGTTCAGAGTGTCCATTTTGATCACATGCTCCATCAGTCTCAGAAGGAAGAAGGGGAGGATTCAGGATAGCTTGGGGGAATGGGATGGGTGGGAAGGAGGAAGGATGTATATGGGAGCAGGGAAGTAAATATCTCAACTAAGGGAGCCGTTTTAGGGTTTGCAAGAGACTTGATTCTAGAGGGGTTCCCAGGTCCAAGGAGAGGTCCCCAGATTGTTCCCTGGGCAGCAGAGGAGAGGGTGCCTGAACTGACCTTGGCCCATAGCCATACTGATGAATATTTTGCATACCACCATAGAACCTTGGTGCGGGAGAATTATCTGTATTCTGTCAATCATATTTTAATAAAACGCTGATTGGCCAGGCAGGCAGTATAGGCAGGAAAGCCAGACAGGAAGTAGGGGTGGAGCAAAGAGACTGGGAGTATTCTGGAAGCAGAAGCTCTCTCTCAGCCACTCCTGCGCAGACCACCGAAGAGGCAACATGTAAGCTGTCACACTGAGAAAGGTACTGAGCCCATGTGGCTAACATAGATAAGGATAATGGGGTAATATATGTTATAAGAGTTAACAAGAAGCCTGACCTAATGGGCCAATCAGTTTATAACCTTATGGAGTCCTGTGTGTAATTTTTCTTTGTTGCTTGCCGGCTGTTGGGGTACTGGGAGGGACAGAAACCCCAACAAGCCAGCCTTCATACTACAGAACCTTCATCTGGCGATGGATGGAGATAGAGACAGAGACCCACATTGGAGCACTGGACTTAGCTCTCTAGGTCCAAATGAGGAGCAGAAGGAGGGAGAACATGAGTAAGGAAGTCAGGATCACAAGGGGTGCATCCACCCACTGAGACGGTGGGACTGATCTAATGAGAGCTCACCAAGGCCAGCTGTACTGGGAGTGAGGGAGCATGTGATCAAAATGGACACTTTTTGGTTTTCTTGAGATGGCATCTCACTCTGGAGCCGAGGATGACTGGACTATTATAACCCATAGGCTAGCCTTGATCTTACAGCAGTTCTCTTGCCTTTGCCTCCTGAATTAAGGCATTCTTAGCCACCAGGCCTAGCTTAGCTTTGCCAAGTTGCTCAGGGCTTCCAGGAGCAGGAAATTCTGAAAACTGAATATGACACCACCCTAGGTACCTCACATACACTTGACTGTGTTTTTTCTGTTACTTTCACCAAACATTCATTTTATTCTTTTCTCACCCACTCCAAGACCCCATTAAGGTAACTGTTTATATCTCTACCTATATCTATATATCAGGTCAATAAGTTCACAAATAAAGGTGGAGCCTCATTGTTTTCAACAAGAAGTTGTACAAGTGTGCTGGGAGAATTCTGGAAGGTGTTTAGCATACCAGAATATGTCAATAATTATAGTTATTTCTCATTTTGTTGCTTTGGACCAAGTTTCTGGAGATGGTCAGTGTTTTAGGAGACCCACAATCTTTTTTAAGCCTTCGCTGAGAAAGAATAGGGGTTTGGACTAGAAGAGTTCAAACCTTATGCTATAATCCCACACATATTCAGTTGCAATATTTATTCTGTGTTGCTATGACAATATATCTGAGGCTAAATGTTTATAAAGAAATCTATTTACTTTACAGCATTAGAAACTGTAAATCCAAAATGTAGCAGTCTGCTCAAACTCTAGGGAACTAGGTGTTTGACAAGGAGAACAGAAATGCATGTGAATGTTAGGAACCATAGGGCCCCCTTTGCTGTCAAAACATGACAAATAAGCCGGAAGCAAAACAGCGTCATCTAAAAAGGCCTCTGTGTGTGTGTGTGTGTGTGTGTGTGTCTGTCTGTCTGTCTGTCTCTCTGTCTGTCTGTCTGTCTCCTTGTTCATTTTGGGGGGATTAGTTTTTTGAGATAAAGTATCTCAAAAATCTCACCTGTTTTGTTCTGGAACTCACTTTATAGACCAAACAGACCTTGACCTCACAAAGATCCACCTGCTCTGTCTCTTGAGTGCTGGAAGTAAAGGTGCCCACCTTCACCTGTCTCTTAAATGAAAAGCAGTGGACTTCCAAAAGAAGGCAAGATCTTTGGTGAGAAAGGAAGCAAAGGGAGTCACTTTTTAATAACCCATGCTGGTGAGAATTAACTGAGATCCAATGAGAGCTACATTCATCCCTTCTAAGTGTGGCACCCAAAATGACTGAGCTACCTTCCCTCAGTCCCATCTCTTAAAAGTCTCAATACCACCACACAGAGGTCCTGACTTTCAATCTATGAACCTTGGGTAGAAAACCCAGCCAAGTCATAGCATCTTTGAGGATGAATCTGAAACTTAGAGTGAGTGGAGATGAATATGAGGCTTAAAATGGGAAACATGTCATGCAATCAGTTGCAAGTAGAGGAAGATTAGGATCAACAAGGTGGGTGTTCTGTGTCTGCTTTACTGGTAATGGACTTAGTCATATTTAGTCAAGAGATTTGGATTTGCAGCTGATTGACCAGGACATGCTAGAGACAGAAACTCAGAGGTGGTATGCTGATGCTGCTTTCTTCCCCTCTTTTCCAGACTCCAGATGCTAGAGGCCATCTGTAAACACTGGGAGGGGCCCATCAGCCTGGCCCTCTACCTGTCCGATGCTGAAGCCCAGCAGTTCCTCCGCTATGCCCAGGGATCCGAGGTGCTCATGAGCCGCCACAATGTGGGCTACCACATCGTGTATAAGGAGGGTCAGTTCTATCCTGTCAACCTCTTGCGCAATGTGGCTATGAAGCACATCAGCACACCCTACGTGTTCTTATCTGACATTGACTTCCTGCCCATGTATGGTCTCTATGAGTACCTCAGGTAAGGACCCCAGGGGACCTGACTGCTCTGTTCACTCTGCAGGCTGGCATTCACATAGGATAATGAAGAACTAGAGCAGAAGGTCCTCAGTTAGAACCATTGTCCAGTCTGCCACTCACCTTTTATAGGTAGGGCAACTGAAACCCAAAAAGGAAAAGGGGTCTGCCCAGAGATTGTTCCTCCCTACAGTTGGACCCTTGTTAAAGGGTTCCTACAGGATTGGAAGATGCATACAAAGTTCTATTGTCCCATGCATAGACTGGGTCTGAGTTTCCATAGTGACATGTTAATTTTTGTATAGAAAAATTCCTTTTGTTCAAAATGCCTGCCCCTCTTCCAGTTTTCCAGCAGACAGACTTCCTGTAACCATTCTCAAAAGATCACTGCCTGCTCTTTAAAGCAGACCTAAGTAATTATGATGCCTAACATATGTTGAAGCACTTGATGTGTACCTGAAAGTGATTGACAGATAAGATCTCATTCTGTTTCCTTTTCTCGTGGTCCATGCCACAGATCATATTTTTGTCTTCATTTTACAAATGGGAAGCTGCTTAACAAGACTGGACGATGCTGTTCTATGTTCCATAACTAGAGCAGAGGGAGTCACAGCACAGGACACCTAATATTAGAACCATATGAATTTCCAGTGATCTTTTCTACCTATCCCTACATAGCAGGGCAGAAAGGAGTACACTGGTATAAGGCTGGGTGGCTCTATAGAGAATTACATTTACTGCAGCATCATAAACAATATGAATTGAAAGGGACTGTAGAATTCATATGGCTGGAAATTGTACGTGGGAGAAAAGTAAAGTCACTGGGTATACGTGGTTCAAAAACATTGTTAAAGGGCCCTTTTTCAACTGTCATTTGTCAGCATGGATTTCCTCTGTGTCTAAGATAGTGCCTGCTGGAATCCCATATCCCTAGAGATGCTTTGTACATATTGTCTTTTTAAGATGCACATACTAATCCTCAGAAGCATGTGGAGCTGCCCTGTGTGTTGCATCATGGGTCTTTAAGACTTGAAAAGGCAAAATAGCAGTTTTAAGTCTGGAGACCTTGCAGCCATAAGACTTGAAGCAGTGTCTGACAGGTCCCTCTCTCAGACCTTGCCTAACTACTCTGGGGTTTCTAGCTGCCCAGGATATGTTCTCCAGATATTGACACCCCTTTTCCTCCCATTTTCCCTCCATTTTTCCCTCCCTCTCCAGCAAGAGAAGGCATCCTTGTTAAGGTTGAATCCACATTCAACCTCTAGCACATTAGACTTTCATTGCAAGGTGTTTGAGATATCAGTCCCTTCCTGGTAATCATGGACGAGCCCCCTCAGCTGTCAGGGAATGAAAGGGTGACTGACCCCAAGCAATATAACCTTACAGCACAGAGTTGTGATTCAAAGCCTGTGAGTGAATTAGGACTCCTGACTCTGCCAGAGTCCATTCATTGATTTTTCTTCAGGTCCAACTCCAACTGGGTGACAAAATTCCAGTATGTAGGACAAGGCACCCCGTACCCCATATGATCAGAAGATACTCTCAACTCTGCCTTATCCCTCTAAGCTTGGGAATTTTGACAGTTAGCAAGATGCTAGGTTACATACTGGAGGTATAACTAGGTAATTAGGGCCATCCTTGGCTTAGACTGAGAAGAGAGAGGTTAGAGGACTGTGCCCTGCCCATCCATAACCTAGGATTTTCCTGAGAAGTCTTTACCACAATGAATTGAAAGTTAACAGGCCCTACTCTCATCTCAGTGGCCCATTTCCCAACTTTATCTCATGGGCAGCATGTTTTACAACACAGCACATAGGAATAGGTGTTTGTTTCTTCTATATCTGTATCTGTCATTGGACAAAGACTTAAAATTGCTAATGGCAATTCAGTGCTAGGCAACATGTCTCACCACTATCTGTTTTATTTAGTTCAAGGGTCACCTTATGAATCTCATCAGAAATTTTGGGATATTACAGATTGCTCTTCAAACCCTATCACTTTCTTACTATTTAGAGTTCACAGACTTATCTGAGCAAGAGCCATCTCCCCAGGTATGGAATTACCTCTGTTAGAATAGGATTGTAGTTACTCACTCTATATGTTTTCTCAGAGGACCTGAGTTTTCATGTGTTCTAATGTTTTAATATTATCAAATAATAGGCAGCTGGAGAGATGGCTCAGCAGTTAAGAGCACTTGTTGCTCCTACAGAAGACATGGGTTCAGTTCCCAGTACCTTTCCACGTTTCTACAGGTGGCTAAACTTGGGTACCAAGAAAGTGAAGGAGTAGTAGTTCATAGCCGTTCATTTTCCCAGAGAACTGACCCTCTCTTAAACCCAAGCTCACTTGTGACACACATGCATATGTATAGTCAAAACACCAATATACATAAAATAAAAATCTTAAAAACGTGCAAATATTTGAAAATGAGTTTTTAATGCTATGGAACCAAACTATATCTCTGGGCAACATTATTCCTCTCTCACCTGCTCACCAGTGTGTAACCTCTAACCTACATTGTTTCTAGACACCAGAATTTTGAGAGTCTGTAAAAATTCAATCAGAAGGCCAAAATAAATTCAGTCTCATTTTTTAATGTAGACAGCTATATTGATTTGATTTGCTTGAAGAAAAAATATATAGTGATTACCAGGTATTTGCTTCTGATGTTAATCACCCATGGGTACATTTGAGAGCAGTGTGCTATTACTAGTTTAAGATGAGCTTCAGGGTACTATTTGCTACAATATATGTAGTTTCCAAGAAGGCCAGTAGAACCTGGTAGAGACTCACTTTTTCACATGTAAATGTAGCAAAAATGTTTTATTCAAACTCTGTTAACCTCCAAATAGTAATACCACAAATATCACACCCTGGAAACCCTGCCAGCTGAGGTAAACACTTCTATAGGTGACTAAACATAGGGCCCAGGGAAGTGAAGGATTAATGTCAGAAAGAAGAGAAAATGGCCTTCTACCTGCATAGCTTGCTTACTGGACAGCAAACCAGTTCATTCCTGCATCCAAAACTCCTGCTTATGTTACATTTTTTAAGGTCTCTCTTAGTTCCTAAAAAAAAGTTTAGCATTTCAGCTCACTGAACAGTTGCTTAGCAACTGCTAATATTATAGCAAAAACAAACAGCTCATTTGGAAAATAATGAAGTTGTATCTATGCATAGGCAGAGCTGCAGAGTATCACCAAATTCTCTTCCAGCCCAATCTGTGTCTAGTAAAGTAGCTGTTAGAGACCCAGCTTTCATGCTTGATCACAGAACTGTTAGTAAGGTCAGGGGCCATGTAGAAACCGCACAGACCTTCATTTGAACAAGTACATGACTTGGGGCAGCTTGCTCCATTTCCCAAAACTTTCCCGAAAAAGCTTTTCTTTTTTTTTCAGCCAAAGAAGGGGCACTGATATCCCACTGCTGGGTTATAGTAGATGTTCCACAGGAATGAATTCCCTACCCCATGGCAGGCTCACAGTTGTCAGTTTGGGACTCCTTTGCCAGTTCTCACTGCAGGACCTTCCCTTACAAATGCCCCGCCACCTTCAGGACAGTTGGGTAACTGCGTGGAACTATTTCATTTTTTTCTCTCATGGACATGAGAAACAGATAAATGGTATCTGATCTATGATGGTTAACTTTTTGATTTTTCAACTATATAATGATGTATCTACAGAACCCATACTTAAAGATTTTGAATTTTGCGGGTTTTCCCAGCAAGCAATTAGCATAGAATCTTCTCTTGATTCTAGGCTGAACAGTGACAGAAGCTCCAGTCAACTGTGTGGTGTGGGACAACTGATACTCCACACTGTGCTACAAGACTAAGCTATGATGTTAACTAGATTAGGCATAGTAAATGGATTTCCCATACACCATGCTTTCAATGTATGATGAGTATATCAGGATGTGACCCCATTTTAAGTGAAGGGGATTCTATCCTCATATATGAGTTTCTTTTCTGTTGCTATGATAAATTACCATGATCACTGGCAACTTAAGGAAGAGAAGGTTTATTTGGGCTTATGGTTCCAAAAGGATAGACATCCATCCTGGCAAAGAGACATGACAGCAAGTAGCAGGTATGATTGCAGAACAAGAGACTATGAGCTTATATCTTCTGCCACAAGCACAAAGCAGAGAAAGCATACTGAAAATAGGTGAGACTTTTAATCTCCAAACCTATCCTCAATTTACATACATCTTCCAGCAAGGCTACCCACATAAATCTTCCCAAACAACACCGCTAGCTTGAGATCACGTCTAGAAATTGTAAGGCATATTTTGCATTCAAATCACCACACCTCTTTAGAGAACATTTACTTGGGCTTGGCATCTAGGTACCTCCATGTTCCTTGACATGAGGATCATTCCATTTCTTCCTCGTGAGTCTTAGGAAGGCTAGAAGTGATAGGACAATCTTCCTGTGACCATGCAGTGGATACCTGGTATAGAAGACTGAGTCAAAATGACTCAATCTGGGAACAGAAATATCCTTGTGGCAGTTCATGTTTCAGTGAGATCAAAGAAATTTGTAGAAATCCCTGCAGAATCAGATACTCTCTGTGGCGGGAAAGGAACTAACCAGAGCCTATTTATAAGGTATGCTGCACATTGGGTCTGTCTGTTGCAATATAGGCTTTGCAATATATCCATTTAGTGTTTGATTGTAAGTAACAGATAGCAGTTCTGTTATAAGAATATAATTATAGTAAAAATAAATCACATGGTAAGTATCTTCTAATGGAATCAAAGTAGAATTGGAAAGCCAGTGCAGTGAGACCAAAGTTAAGATGAGCAGCTCTAGGCATCTCTGCAACAGAAGTTCAAAAACCTGCAGAGGCCCAACAAAGTCATCTGTGTGGTCTCCCAGGCTCTGTTTCTATATAAATTGCCAAGGGTGAGAAATGTGTTTTTTCCCTTAGGCCGAGTATATACCCCTAGACAGAGCAGGCAGCTCTGAGAGCAGCTTTTATAAATAGCCCTTTAGAAAGGAGAATTAGTTTTGAGCATGGCATTAAAACAAATGGCTTTCAGGGTAGCTGCAAGTGGGAACCAAAAGCTCAGTCAGAAAAGAGGCTTCCTGGGCAAGCTTGAGGACCTGAGTTTGATCTGAGAATTAAACAAGAAAAAGCAGAATGTAGTAATGTATGCCTATAAACCCAGCACTGGGGATACGGAAGCAGGTGATCCCTGGAATTTGCTGACCTAACCTGATTGGCAAGCCCTGGTTCCCAATGAGAGACAGTGTCTCCAAACACAAGATGGAATGAGGAATGATAGATATTCCAAGAGTGACCTCTGGCTTCCACACAATGCACCCAGAAATATGTAAGCACACATACATATTAGTAACTGTGATTGCAATAGCTGGGGCTTATATAGAGAACCTCATGTTTATATATGCATATAAATGAATGTCCTGTTCCCTTCATAATTTTGCCCTCCCTACCTCCTACTCTATTTTCATGCAATTTATAGCTTAAGTTTCCACAGATGCAGTCTTGCTTCAAATTTAGAGATCTTTGTCCTCAGACTTTTAGCATATAGAGCCATTTATGCCATCATGTAAGTACTATCTGGGCAGTGTGTGGTGGCTGTATTTCTATGTAGCTGGCACATGATGGATGGATGTACAGTGATCACTGACTAAGTAGCAATATCTTGTGTCTTAGGGTTTCTTTTGCTATGAAGAGACACTATGACCACAGCAACTTTTATAAAGTTTAATTGAGTGACTTATAGTTTCAGAAGTTAGTCCATTATCATGGTGGGATATGGATGCATGCAGGCAGACATGGTGCTGAAGGAGGAGCTGAGAGTTAATCTATCTTCATCTGCAGGTAACAGAAAGTGAACTGAGACAGTGGGCGTAGATCTTGGGCGTAGCGGACCTCAAAGCCTGCTCCAGCAGTGACACACTTTCTCCAACATGGCCACACCTACTCTAACCAAGCTACACTTCCTAATAGTGCCACTCGCAGTGAGCTTATTGGGGTCAATTACATTCAAGCTACTCTATCCTCCAACATTTTTATGCCCTAGAGTCCCAGGGACCCAAGAATATTCTTTAGACTTAGATTCTTATTTTACATCTAAAATAGGTCCATACCTTTTCTGGGAGAAAGGTAAAGGGCTCAACTGTGTATATAATGTAGGTTTATTATAAAAGCCTGATTCTAGGTATCTGGCCACAGAGGAAGGAACTGTAGATATGTGACAAACAAGGGGGAGAAGAATGCAGGCCAGGACAGATTGACTGACACCCATGACTCTCAGACTTGCTGAGTATAGTTTACAGACATCTGTCTTCTGTCATCCTTTATAAACTTCTGTAGTAGTGATGTGGGGCTGTGTATCACTGTAGTTATAAGGACTCAATATAGTGATATTCAAGGGATTCCAAGATGAGCTTCCAGGATACTTCTTGGACACCACTTATCTATTCACCAAAGTCGCATAAGACTAAAAGAATGGTCTCAGAAATCTGTCCTTATCTGTCCTGGTTCATAGTCTTCATCACCATTAATCACCATTAATTGTTATAAAGTCCTGACTATGTGCTTCTCAGCCTGTGGCCCTGTTCTGCTCTGCCTTGGACCAGGTTAACACAGTGACTAAAACAGAATGTGACTTCTCTTTGAATATCATCTCTAGTCCGGGCTTTAAGTTCAGACTCCAACTTTTGTTAAGTGAAGTGGCTTCACATGGCTATGAAGGCTGCTTCTCCCAGGATTTTTCAAGATGCCTTCCAGTGTCTGCCATTCCCTTAAGCCTTTCAAGCTGTTTTCTTTTTTCTATTGTAGAAATAGACACAGAAGGTCCATGAGTGCATTAAGATCCTAAAGTCAGTGGTATGACTATATACAACATGAAGTACTAAGATCATAGCCAAAAGTAGATCAGTAGATCAGGCCACAGAATAATAACAAAACTGCAGATGATACTTTCTTCTTATCACTGCATACGTGCATCCTACCATGTGTACTACTTGGTGTGATATTGCCTCATCTACGGTAGGCAGGAATTATTGTCACTATTCTGGGCAGGAGAAATGTGAGGTAGTGAGAAGCTCAGTTATTTGACCAGGACAAGACTCAAAGTAGCATTGCCAGAATTCAAATGCAGTTTGTGTTTCTTAAAAGTATCATGCTATACTGCTATCTCTGAGCCTTTCTCCTTTTCCAAGAGATAGTGTTGGAACTGGTAGCCAACAGTCCAACTCAGGGGCAGGAGCCAGGTTCTGAGGAGCAGAAGACTGGGTGGGAGTCAATGAAGTTGGAGAACTCTTCCAAGTAATCCATCAGACTTCTGACTTACCTTGACTGGTGCTGGCCATATATGGAAAGGGTTTCTACCTACTTTGCAGGTTCAGGGTCAGGGTTACCCCAGAGTTGAGGGGTCATGGGTGGTCTTTCCTCTCATTGGTTTTGTATCCCTGGTCTTCTATGACTTGTAGTGTTGTAGCAGAGGTGGACATAGGTTCTTTGAGACTTTCCCCTTCTATTCTTGGCTGTGATAGTAGTGCACACTGCAATTCTGTGGGCAGTAGACCCGCCTCTACTGTTTAGCCTGCTCTGGGTTAGCAATGGTAACCTGTCAGTTCCTCTCTGTGCTCTGTATGAGGCATTTGAACAGTTGCTTAACCTCCCTGGACTGTCCATCAACTTATCTTCACAAGGAAGAGACTTGATCTGACATCCATGGCACCCTATATCTCTGTTTATATCTCTTTTAGGAAGTCTGTCATCCAGCTTGACCTTGCCAACACGAAGAAAGCAATGATTATTCCCGCATTCGAGACACTACGATACCGACTCTCTTTCCCCAAGTCAAAAGCAGAGCTTCTGTCAATGTTGGACATGGGGACCCTATTTACATTCAGGTGAGTGACCCTCACAGCAAACATCTGCAGTTCCCAAAGCACCTCTCTCCCAGGACACCCAGATGTCAAAGATGTTGGCAAAGAGGTCAGTGTGTTGCATTAGTCCACTATAAAACCAAAGAGAGATACTAATCCCGGTGTCCTTGGGACTCTGCTATTCTTTCTCACTGACATGTTATTTACTTTGCTTTATACATGGATGGTAGGGACTGCATCCAGATGGAAAGAGGCTTGCTGGGGCAAGAAGCCACACATTTATGTTCATACTTTAAAAGGCATGACAAATTCCATTTAGCACCTTGTCACTATCCCTTAGCTCAGAATTCTGCCTTTGGTGTACATGGTAATGTTCTCTAGAAAAACAAAATTGATAGAATGAATATACATATTTAAAATAAATTTATTAGATTGCCACATGCAATACAATCAGAATGGTCCAAGATTGTTTCTCTTTAGTACACATTGAAAGGCTGAAGAAGCTGGTACTAATACCACAGAAGGAACTAGCAGTGGTAAGAGGAATTGGATAGATGAATTTGTCAGCCAGAGTGAAAACCAAGTGAACAAAAAGCTTTCCTTCTTCCAGGTCTGGCT
The DNA here is from genome assembly GCF_982192425.1 of Myodes glareolus. NCBI lineage: Eukaryota > Metazoa > Chordata > Mammalia > Rodentia > Cricetidae > Myodes > Myodes glareolus. Next base: position 785,119 of record NC_142047.1, on the reverse strand, counting down.
ATTACCAGTAGGTAACACCCACATTTAGGGAAGGTCTTCCATATTAATTAAGGCAATCAAGACAATCCCTACACAGACTTTCCCACAGGGCAACCCAATATGTACAATCCCTCACTGAGACCCTCCCATTCTCCCTACTCTCTACCTTTCTCCCTACCCCTATGCTTCCAACCTTTGCCTGGTGACCTTGTCTGCTTCTAATTTACAGGAGTATCTGTATATGTTTTTCTTTGGGTTCACCTTATTACATAGCTTTTCTAGGATCATGAATTATAGTCCATTGTTTATGACTAGAATCCACTAATGAATGACTATATACCATATTTGTATTTTTGAGTCTGGGTTAACTCACTCAGGATAGTGTTTTCTGTTTCCATAATTTGCATGCAAAATTCAAGATGTCATTGTTTTTTACTGCTGAGTAGTACTCTAGTGTGTAGATGTGCCACACTTTCTTTATCCATTCTTCCATTGAGGGACATCTAGGTTGTTTCCAGGTTCTGGCTATTACAAATAATGCTGTTATGAACATAGTTGGACAAATGCTTTTGAAGTATGATTGAGCATCTCTTGGGTATATTCCCAAGAGTGGTATTGCTGGGTCCTGAGGTAGGTAGACTCCCAATTTTCTGAGACACCGCCACACTGATTTCCAAAGTAGTTGCATGAGTTTGTATTCCCACCAGTAATGGATGAGTGTTCCCCTTACTCCACATCCACTCCAGCGTAGTTTATCATTGGTGTTTCTGATTTTAGCCATTCTGACAGATGTAAGATGGTATCTCAAAGTTGTTTTGATTTGCATTTCCCTGATAGCTAAGGAAGTTAAACATGTCCTTAAGTATCTTTTGGCTATTTGAACTTCTTCTGTTGAGAATTCTCTGTTCAGTTCAGTACCCATTTTTAATTGTGTCATTAAGAATTTTAACTTCTTGAGTTCTTTATGTATTTTGGAGATCAGACCTTTGTCTGATGTGCAGTTGGTGAAGATCTTCTCCCAATCACTAGGTTGCCTTTTTGTCTTAATGACAGTGTCCTTTGCTTTACAGAAGCTTCTCAGTTTCAGGAGGTCCCATTTGTTCATTGTTGGTCCTATTGCCTGTGCTACTGACGTTATACGTAGGCAGTGGTCTTCTGTGCCCATATATTGCAGGCTACTTCTCACTTTTTCTTCTAAACAGGTTAAGTGTGGTCATATTTATATTGAGGTTTTTAATCCATTTGGACTTGAGTTTTGTGCATGATGATAGATATGAATCTATTCTCATTCTTCTACAGGATGACATCCAGTTATGCCAGCACCATTTGTTAAAGATGCTTTCTTTCAGAGTCAGTAACCTGAGCAGCGAGAGTGCCGTGGGCCGAGCAGGGGCTGCAGGGAAGTGGGAGTGCAGATTGAAAAATGCAGACCACCAAGGCACTGCTTGTTACTTCAGTTCTGATCTGCTTCTGCACCAGGGGTCTAATCAGGCCTGTGTCTGCTTCCCTCTTGAATAGACCAGAGGCCCCATCTAAACAGGTTAAACAGCCTTCCTGCAACAGCTCCCTACTCCAGGTGGCCAGACGGGAATTCTAGACCAGTGTTGTTTCCATGGCCATTGACACAGCTGCCAAGTTTATTGGTGCTGGGGCTGCCACAGTTGGTGTGGCTGGACCCGGGGCTGGCATTGGAACAGTGTTTGGTAGCTTGATTATTGTCTGTGCCCGGAACCCATCTCTCAAGCAACAGCTCTTCTCCTATGCCATTCTGGGCTTTGCCCTGTCTGAGGCCATGGGCTCTTCTGTTTGATGGTTGCCTTCCTCATCCTCTTGCCATATGAGGCTCCATGGGGTCACCCAGCCGTCCCTGCTGCTTGAATTCCATGCCAGTCCTGGTGCTGGAGTGTGCTAAGCTTTACCATTAAACAACAACGTTTCTCAAAAAAAAATGCTTTCTTTCTTCCGTTGTATAATTTTAGCTTCTTTGTCAAAAATCAGGTGTTCATAGGTTTGTGGATTAGTATCCAGGTCTTCAATTCAATTCCATTGGTCAGTGTCTCTGTTTTTATGCCAATACCAAGCTGTTTTCATTACTGTAGCTCTGTAATAGAGTTTGAGGTCAGGGATGGTAATGCCTCTAGAAGTTCCTTTATTGTATAGGATTGCTTTGGCTATCCTGGGTTTCTTGTTTTTCCATATAAAGTTGATTATTGTTCTCTCAAGATGTGTGAAGAATTTTGTTGGGATTTTGATGGTGATTGCATTGAATCTATAGATTTCCTTTTACTATGTTGATCCTCCCAATCCAAGAGCATGGGAGATCCTTCCATTTTTGGGTATCCTCTTCAATTTCTTTCTTCAATGCCTTAAAGTTCTTGTCAAATAGATCTTTCACTTCCTTGGTTAGTGTTACCGTGGGGGGAAAAATGGGCTGTGTTCTGCCACCCGGCTAACTTTACCCGAAATAATTGCAAAGAAACTGTATTCATTTAAACATTGCCTGGCCCATTATATCTAACCTCTTCTTGACTAACTCTCACATCTTGAGTTAACCCATATCTAGTAATCTGTATATCACCATGGGATCGTGGCTCTCCAGGAAGATTCTAACCTACGTCCATCTCAGGCCAGAGCTTCATGGCGTCTGCCTGCCTCTGCTTTCTTTCTCCCAGCATTCTGTTCAGTCTACTCCACCTATCTAAATTCTGCCTTATCAAAAAGCCAAGGCAATTTCTTTATTAACCAATGAAAGTAACACATAGACAGATGACCCTCCTACATCATTACCCCAAGATACTTTATGCTATTTGTGGCTATCGTGAAAGGTGATGTTTCTCTGTTTTCCCTCTCTGCTTCTTTATCCTTTCTGTATAGGAGGGCTACTGATTTTTATGAGCTGATCTTGTATTCTGCCACTTCATTGAAGGTATTTATCAGCTGTTGGAGTTCTTTGGTAGAGTTTTTGGGGTTGCTTATGTACACTATCATATCGTCTGCAAATAACGAAAGTTTAACTTCATCCATTAAAGTACCAGTTCCTTTGTCTTTCTCTTCCTTCCCCCCCTCTCTCTATCTCTTTCTCTCACATCTGACTTTAGTGAAAATTGCTGCATTGATGAAACTGAAGCTTAAGTTTCTGCCTTTTCTTAGCCTGTCCTTCCTACCCAGCAAAACATTGAATTTGCTGTATGGTTTAATGAAGGTTTAGAAGAAGTTCATCCTCTTTGATGAAACAAAGACTTAGGAAAGAGTTTCAGTCCTGCCACTTGTTAACAGAGACTGACTGCCCTATTGCTTTCTGGCCCCCTGAACCCAAATAATCACACAGAAACTATATTAATTACAACATTATTTGACCAATGGCTTAGGAGTATTCCTACCTAGCTTTTATATCTTAAATTAACCTATTTCTATTAATATGTATAGCACCATGAGACTATGGCTTACTTGTAAGTTTCTGGCATCTTTCTCCTTTGGTAGCTACATGGTGTCTCCTTGACTCCACCTACCCTCTATATATCTCTATTCATATTTCCTACCTGACTTTACTCTGCTAAATCTTTGGCCAAAACAGATTTATTCATCAACCAATAAAAGCAACACATATGCAGAAGGACATCCCACATCAGCCACTGCAAATGCAACCTATCTTGGGGCATTTATTCTCTCAGACATGCTAGCTTTACATAGATGTTTCTAGATTAGAGATATTAATTATCTGTATTCCTCTCTCCTACAACTAAGCTATTGGATCTCACCCTTACTTTCATTTCACAAAGCTTTTCCATCTATCCCTGGTGTCTTAGTTAGGGTTTCTATTGCTATGACAAAACATCATCACAAAAGGAAAGTTGAGGAGGAAAAGGTTTATTTGGCTTACACTTCAACATTGCTATTCATCACTGAAGGAAGTCAGGACAGGAACTCATACAAGGCAGCATCATGGAGGCAGAAGCTGCTGCAGAGGTCATAGAGGGGTACTTCTTAATGGCTTGCTTATCATGACTTGCTTAGCCTACTTTCTTATAGAACCCAGCCTCAGCAGCCCAGGTATGGCACCACCCTCAAAGGGTTGGGCCCTCCTCCATTGATCACTAATTGAGGAATTCCTTATATCTGGACCTGAGGGAGGCATTTCCTCAAGTGAGGTTCCTTCATGATAAGTCTAGCTTATGACACATTGACACACAAAACTAACCAATACACCAGGGTACCATGTTTTCTAACTTCTTTCTGATTTTGTTGCCACTACTGTGACTTTATTTTACTCCCTACATCTTCCTTCCCCACAACTTAACAGTGACAAAATCCTACCCACTCACCTCTCAGACACCTCTCAAGTTTTAGATTATCCATCCACTCTTTCACAGTGCACTCTCTCACATAATGAAACTGGGCACACAAATAAGAACAGAGCATCAATCTAGTGATATGAAAGGAGAGAGTTTTGGATCTTAGAGCTGAAAGGAAATTTTTTGAGATGAGTTGGGAACCTAAGAAGGAATGTGGTAAATTCGTGGGCATAGAGTGCAAACAGAATCCTAATTATCCTCAACCCCCTGCTCTTTCTCCTTTTGTATGAGTGTTGAGGACAGTGGCACAGATGATGGCCTTGAGGCTAGGCTACCTGGGCTTTGTTAATATTTGCAACCCAACATTGGATACATTTTTTGAATTTAAAACAATATGTATCTAGAGCATTTAAAATAATCCCAATACATAGTAAATTTGTAACTAATACAATTTTCTGTTTGTCATGTGGTCATTTCTCATCACCAGATAGCAAATTCCATAAACACAACACTGTAAAGCAGTAAAGACTCAGCCTCACTGTCTGTCAGCTTGCACTGAGTAGCCAACTCTCTGCCCACAGTATCACTGGATGGAAAGCAGATGTCTGAAGAAATACAGGTCTCCTCCAATGCGACATGCTCCTCTTTCTGTTCGTTAGATACTGGTAGGATTTCCTCCCTTCATACCACAGGATAAGGTCTCATCTTTACTAGCTTTTGGATGTATATCCTCATTAGCTCCTAGTTCCTTGCTCTTCACACCCTGACTTCATAAAGAGCTCACAACATGATTCTTCTCTTCCTTCCATATCTGAAGAATCATGAGTCATATCAGACCTACCTAGGCAATCTCAATTTTTGTTAGTACAGAAGCACCTGCTTAATAAGCTTTATATCTATAAAAATCCACTCTTGCCACAGAATATAATATAAACAGAGGGTATCCAACTCTCTGCCCCATCATTGAGGATCAAGCAGAATCACCAGATCACCAGTGGTCCCTGGTGGGAATTATCAGATATAGATTCCATGGTGCCAAGTGTGTGAAAGTTCACTGACATTTCTATGAAGTCTTCTCTGTAGTGACAGATAACTCTGAGAAACTGCATTAATTTCCTGGGGCTCCTGTAACAAAACACTACAAAATAGGTGACTTAACACAACAGTTGATTATTATTTAACAATTTTGTGAGTCAGAAGTTGTTTTCCAAAGCTCTAGGAAGGACACCTTCATTGTTCCTTTCTGCCTTTTTGCTGGTGATTGCCAGCAATCCTTGATACCCCCTTATGTTTTGATGGATCTGTTATTCTAAGCTCTGTTTGATCTGCACGTTAGTCTCACTGTATCTGTGCGTCCAAATGTCCCTCTCATAAAGGGACATAAGATTAAGTCCCACCCTAATTTTAACTTAACTGTGCCTGTAAAGGTCCTGTTTCCTGTTAAAGGTTTGAATTTGAATGAAGGTTTTGCAGGGACATGGTACATCCCACTAGGAAAAACATATCAAAATGCATTTCTTCTTCTTCCACACCACCAGGGTTGGGAAAAGCTCAGCTTCCATCCTTTCATTCCTTGGCCAATCTCTGTATTTCCCAGGTATCACGTCTGGACTAAAGGCCATGCACCCACAAACTTTGCCAAGTGGCGGACTGCCACCATGCCTTACCGGGTTGAGTGGGAGGCTGATTTTGAACCATATGTTGTTGTGAGACAAGACTGCCCTGAGTACGATCGAAGATTTGTGGGCTTTGGCTGGAACAAAGTGGCTCACATCATGGAACTGGATGCACAGGTAGGAACAGAGCAACTTACTGCTATTATTCAGGGAAGGAGACCGGTACAGATATTAGAACTGAAAGAGAACCTTGGAGAACAGAAGATTAAAAACAAACTTCAGAGGAACAGGATGTGGTCAGGGACTAAAAATGAGAACATGAATCTGATTTTCTAGGCTTTAAACCTCAAACTTTTGTTCTTGCACATGAGAATTGGGTTCCTGGCCAGGATTAGGCAAATGTGAGTCTCCTGCAATGTATCATCTTACCCCTCCATCCAGTAAGGAAGGCAAGCACTGGATGACTTGGCCTTCAAATTGTATAATTGTGTCACTGTAAATAGCACAAAACAGGCCACTAAAATGTGGTTAATTATTCAACCCTTCAATTAAAACAGCAGTGACTTTTAGATTGTGTTTAATCTTGAAAACCTTCATTCATTTATACAATACTTAACAAACATATACTTCAGAAGTCTGCAGAATTTAAATAAGTGAAGCCTAGGTACTGCACACTTTCTGCAAAAGACCAGATGGTGTGGGACCTGCAAATCTACCTTGCACCTGCTCAGATCAAGAATTATTTATCCTCCATAGATGGCCTCTAAATAAATGTGCATGGCTGGATTTCAGTACCACTTCAGACAGCTACAAGAAAGGCTGTGGTTTGTCATCCCTGTGTTGAGCACAGAGGCACAAAACTGCTCTGGTTAAGTTAGGGGGATACTTGGATCCCTTGAATCCCACTATTCATACTCTTCTTAGGCTTCTCCTTTTTGCCACAGTGTTAATATTTCTCAGCAAGAGTACTCCAAAATCTGGGAACACTAAGTTAGGTTAGTGATGGCTATCCATGAAACACTTGTTCCATTGAGTCTGAGCCATGCTAGGTGACTGAGAACTATTGGTGTTGGGAGAAGGTTGTGGAATAGTGTCCTCATTAAACAAAACAAAGCTTGATATCCATCCGTTGATACCCATGTCATAACCAACATAACTGTTTACAGATCATGAGCTTTGGCCTGCCTTTGCTGTTCCTAGATAGAACAGTGGTATTTCTGGGAGCAGAAATGTTGTGTGGAGAACATTTAAAGCAAAGTTTATTTTTCCCATCACCAAGGCCTTATTTGCCTTTGTTTTAAACTCTTTCACGGCGCTTTTGCAAACGAACCATATACTCTCCTCTATTTGCCTGTGGTATTCATAATGCACAATTTTACCCATTCCAGGGAATTAAGAAAGTAAAACACTCATAATCGTCTCTCAAGATAGATTTTCTCACTCTCACTGTGTAGATGAGCAAACCAAAGTTTAGATGACTCCGATATTTGTACAAGTTCATGGGCATGGTTCTGAAACAAGTTACTCTGTAGCTAGTGTGCCCCCTTTCTAGTGTTATTCTCCAGTCTCTTGATTCAAAGTCATATATAACCCAAGGCACTTGCAAGATCTCTCACTACCTTGTCTTCCTCCTTCCAGGAGTATGAGTTCATCGTGTTGCCCAATGCCTACATGATCCACATGCCCCATGCCCCCAGTTTCGACATCACTAAGTTCCGTTCCAACAAGCAATACCGCATATGTCTCAAAACCCTGAAGGAAGAGTTTCAACAAGACATGTCTCGACGCTACGGCTTTGCTGCCCTGAAATATCTCACGGCGGAAAACAACAGCTAGCACTATGAAGACCACCACTGGTGAGAGACATACCACAGAGGAAGAGCCACTTGCTGCCTGGGGCCCAGCCATTGAAGACAAACTGTATCACTGTTTTCTTTGGTTTGTTTTCCTTTGTCTCTTTGGCCCCTCAAAGCTGCTCTTTTCCATGATCTTGGACAACAACCCAGTCCACCACCATGAGGTGCTTCCAGAATGGGACATGGAAGGGTGGAAGCAAATAAAGAGTAAACAACTTACCACAAAATCACAGACTAAGTCAGGATTTCTGAATGCTCTAATTGCTTTTTAATAATTACGGTTCAAATCCTAGCTGTGGAGAAAGAAGTGGCTATTCTACGGATTAATAACTCCAAGAAATAAAAGCAAGCTACTTCTTCCTAGGAAGGGAATTTTATTTCCCCTGCCACCTAGCCAGGTACCCAAGTGGAGAGCAAGCCAAGGATCCCAACTACCATCTGGAGACCTGCACAGGGACATTATATATGCAGGGACCTAGAAGTAGGATGAATTAATTCTTTATTCTCAAATTCTCTCTTGTTTTGAGTTGTTTGAATTTGGGGGGTACTATTCATTTTGATCTAGGATTCCAAGCTAAAGCAATTATCTAATCATTAAAGCTCTAAAAGACAAATCAACTCCCTCAATCAGCAGTGGCCCGGCAAAGATGAGCTTCCTCAGAGAATGTTCACACATGGACAGCTTCCTTCAGAATGAACACTGAGATCCCCTGATGCTGAGTTCCCACTCTCAAGACCCAGAGTTTTGACAGAAACTACAGAAAAATGAAGCCAAAACTGTATGCAAGTCACATTCTTCTATGGACAGTAACTAAGTCACAAGGAAAGGGCTTCAAGGAACTACTTCAGTACTCACAGAAGGTATGATTCCTCTCTCAGGCCTTTAGAAGAACTTAATAGTTCACAGTAACCCAGTCCGAAGACTTGTGTGACCACATGGAAGCCACTGGAAGAAAGGGGTCTGGCACTTACAGAAAAGGGTCATGCACTTCCCTTTTGGAAGCACAGGAGTTAGTGACCTTAGTTTCCCTCAGGACTTGTCCTGGGGTTGGTAAGCGCCTCTTCACTTCACAGATGGAGGAAACACTGAACTTTTTACTCATTTCCTTTACTCTTCACTATTAATGTTGTGTTTCCATTGATGAGAACAAGAGTTAATGGCCTACCCATTGCTGGGCTGTTTGTATTGAGTTGCTATGTGACTAGTGAGAGCTGCATTCAATAAACAAAAGTATGGACTGTTTCTTCCTCATCTCCCTCCACTCTTGAAAGAAGCCCCTTGATCTAGAGGGAAAAGTCAGTTCCATGCACAGTACCTCACACTCTGTTATCTCATCTCATCTTTCTCGTTGTTTGAAATGTTACATTTTTTTCTCTATGTTCAAAGTTAGATCTTACTTTCTCCTCTAACCCTCAACTCATTTCAAAATTTCTATTTTACATCTGTCTCACCACTGTAGTGGTGATGTTTTATTCTAAGTATGCAAATCGTGGAGATCAGAAGCAAATTAAATAGCCTACTCTTAGGTCTCTCTTGTCCCCTGGAGCCCCAACAGTCCAATCAGTGAGACCACTACATTCAGTATGTTTAACAGTGTTTCCCCTGTATTTGTACAAAATGAAGAAAATTGTAATTAGGATTGTCACATAGACACAGATAAGTTTGTTTCTTTGTTAGTTACTTATCTTGTTACTGTGATAAAATATTTGACAATAGGGTTTATTTTGGTTCAGAGTTTGAGAATGCAGCCCAGCATGATAGGGAAGACATGGCAGCAGGAACTTGAATCCACTGATCACATTGTGCCTATAGTCAGAAAGCAAAGAGAGATGAGCATCAGCACTCAACTTGCTTTCTCCTTTTTCTTCAGTCAGGGACCCCATCCAATGGGATGATGCTACCCACACTTAGGATGGGATTTCTCACTTCTGTTAACCTAAATAATCTCACTCAGACATGTTTAGAGGTTTGTTTCTTGGGTGATTCCCCTAGTTGATTCTAGATCCTAGCAAGTTGACAATATTATCTATCACATTATATATATATATATATATATATATATATATATATATATATATATATAAAGGAAGCATCTGTGTGTATAGCATATATGCAAAATTTATCTTTACCAAAGTAATGAATGAACACTATAAAAGGGAAACATGACAAAAAGGTGTTCAAAGCCATGCTAAGTTCAGTTTCTTCACTAATAGTGCTACTGCCAGCTACCACAGGCTCATAGAATTGACTGTATGTCTCTTTCCAGTTGGTCACTCTCTCCAGTGACCTCCACAAAACATTGGTTATTAAATATTTACCTTTAGCACTCACAGCCTTTTCCCTTCTTCCCCACCATATGCATGTATACACATACCCAAAGGTACACATAAATTCTGATGCTTTCTTTTAAACATTTATTCTGGCACATGAATCAGACTCAGACACCTGGTTTTCATTTGCCTGTTTGTAGGAAAAACTAATGCCCTTATAATTTACTAGCCAAGCAAGGTCACTCCCAAGAATGAAAGGAGATGATAACTACTTTGATATAATACCCATAAACTGGTAGATGATAAAATTGCATGTACATAGAATCTATTAGAGCCAGAATCTGACACTCTATACCATTATGAGAAATATCCTCTTTCCTCAAATATGACTGTCTGACCCTGTCATCTAGTTCCACTTAAAAATAGAGCTCAAAAGTTGTCTAATTCAACCAAATTCAACCCAAAAGTTGGGAACTAGTGAAGCTAAAGTATGTGGAGCCAACACCATGAGTCCTCAGCAGGTACCTCAGTAGGTGCACAGACACCTATATGTGGGAAGTAGCCATTTGAGCCAAGGTAATTGCCAAGGATGGTGATTCCTTTGTATCAGCTTCCTAGAATCAAACAAACTTTGTAATGAATTGTCCTGGTGTCATGCAAATAGGCTTGGCTTTCAGTTTACAGGAAGAGCAGGTTCTCTCATTGGCTCCAAAATGTTCAGTATCCAGGAGAATTGCTTTTAAATAATAACTAACTGTGTTCAAGAGCCTTTAGTAGCATATATCAGCTCAATAAGGAGTTGGAGCAAAGCTTCGTGCTGGGCATTGCTGATTATCAGTGAAGACACTGTGTGTACTCAAATTAAAATTTCCCCTTAATTCCTATGATCCAAAATATCACAAAACCAGGTTTGAAACTCAATCCTAGCTACTTAATACAAAACCACATAACCTAAAATACTGCAGTTGCTTCCCTCAATAAGAAACAGCTAAATAAATATGTACTGGGAAAAGCGGGGTGGGGGTAATTTGAACCTACTAGTGAAAATTATTAAGCTTCCTCCTCCAGTATCCATTCAGTAACACAAAGCCTGAACATCAGACACTCCACCATTCTTCAAAGCTAACTGTACTAATGGACCTCGTGAAACTCATGTGAACTAGACCTGGTCTGTCTGTACTTATATGCAAAGAGGAGTTCAACTTTAGGGAACAGAAACTGACTCCCTAAATGCTAAATGACCCAGATAAAAGTATAAAATTTTAGGTTCCCCCCCCTTGAGCCCCAGCCTAGCAAACTACTTCAAAGTACTGCCAGTAAATACGTTGAAATGACTTATAAAATGCATATTGACTGAGTTAAAAAAATAGATTCTTAGAGCTCTATTGTAAAATGACAGATACTGCGTTGATACTGTTCCTCTCAAAAAACATTCCTGTCTGAGTTAAGGCTATGCTTTTTGTTAACCAGATCTTTAGGGAGTTCTGTGTTGGTAGAGAAACATGAAGAAAACTTCCTCCTAGATGGAATCTCTGCACTCTACTAATGAAGATGATAAGAGCCATGTTATTGAGTCTAAACTTCAGTTGTAGTTGGCACTGCTGGGTCATGGCAGCCATGCTATATTATGTCCTTCTTACTTAGCTGGTAGAGATATGTCTTAGAAAATGTGCATGTTCTTCCCAGGGTCCCATAGATAATAATCAATGCTTTGGAATGAGAACAAAATCTAACTGGCTTCAAAACCGGTATCCTCGCACTAATACATGTTATGACCTTACCATGTAATGTTGCAGATAGCCTTTGGGATTCCATAGTCATATCTACATATAGTTTTTGGTGACATGCTTTGATCTTGTTTTCTTGTAATCTTAAGAAAAATTTCAGTTTAATGCCACTAGTATTCATGAAATTTCACAACTATCTCGAGAATCTCAAAGGTTCTAGACCTACAAGATCTGATATTAGATATATCATGGGCTTTGTTTTTAAATGCTAAGCAAAAAATGTTCTCAGTAAGCAGCTTTTTGTTTCTAAGTATAACTAATGGTATCTGAAAGGAGGTAATGGACTTCTAATTGCGGATTTGCTCATTGATTTGTTCTGACATATTTAGGTGGTCTTGATAGGTACCATAATTTACAAGATAAAAGAATGCCATCAGTTCTGGGAAAGAATTTCCCCATAGGATACATTATTAATTTAGTTGCTTCACTACTGGACAATGAAAATGGTTGTTGAAGTGCTTCATGTATGGGGATGGATGTTTATTGAATTGAAAGTCTTCATGGGGTTGTTTCACATGGATATGAATCACACTGAATACCATAGGCAATGGTAAGTCAGGGACTGAAGCAGGGGAGAACAAATAAGCTGAGTGATAGGAATGTTTTCTTTTTAATTTTTTTTCATTATTTTATTTTTCAAAAAAGAACAAGCTATCTTCTTTATTATACATATAAATCCAAGTTCCCATTGCCTTCCCTCTTCCCATTACCTCCACTTGTGCCCCATTTACTCCACTGCCCCCAATCCACTACACAGAGAGGGTAAGTCACATTGCTTTGGGGAAGGTCCAAGGCCCTCCCAACTATATCTGGTCTGAGCATGATATTCATCCAAAGAGAATAAGTTCCCCAAAATCCAGTACAAACAGTAGGGATGGGTCCTGGTGCCACTGCCAGTGGCAACTCAGTCTGCCCCAGCCATGCAACTGTCAGTCACATTCAGAGGGACTAGTTTCGACCTATGCTTGTTCCTTCCCTGTCTGGCTGGAGTTGGTGAGCTGTTTCAGTGGGTGTACCCGTCAGGGTCTCGAACTCTTTGCTCATACTCTCATTCCTCCCACTCTTCAACTGAATTTTGGGAGCTCAGTTCAGGTACTCTCTCCTCTATTGCTTAAGGTCTTAGCTGGGGTCATCCTTCTGGGTTCCTGGGAATTTCTCTAGTAATTTCTTGTTAGCCCGTAATGGCTCCCTCAATCAAGATACCTCTTTCCTTGCTCTCATCTCTGTCCTTCCTCCATCTCAATTACTCCATTCCCTCGAGTTCTCCTTCCCCCTTCTCGCCTCCTCTTTCCCTTCCACTCTCCCTTCTACCCCCACATGCATGCGATCTTGTCTATTATGACTTTCCAGTTGGATCTATATATATTTTTCTAAGAGTTCACCTTGTTACTTAGCTTCCCTAGGATCATGAACTATAGGCTCAATATCCTTTGTTCATAGCTAGTATCCACTTATGAGTGAGTACATATCATATACATCTTTTGGGGTTTGGGTACCTCACTCAGGATGGAGTTTTTGAATTCCATCCACTTTCATTCAAGTTTCAAGATGTCATTGTTTTTTACTGCTGAGTAGTATTCTAATGTGTAAATGTGCCACATTTTCTTTATCCATTCTTTGGTTGAGGGGCATCTAAGTTGTCTCCAGGTTCTGGCTATTACAAATGATGCTGCTGAGAACATAGTTGAAGAAATGCCCTTGTAATATGATTGAGCAGATTTTGGGTTTATGCCCAAGAGTGGTATTGCTGGATCCTGAGGTAGGTTAATTCCCAATTTTCTGAGAAACTACCATACTGATTTCCAGGGTGTTTGTACAAGTTTGCATTCCTACCAGCAATGGGTGAGTGTTCTCCTTACTTCACATCCTCTCCAGCATAAGCTATCATTGGTGTTTTTGATCTTAGCCATTCTGACAAGTGTAAGATGGTATCTCAGAGTTGTTTTGATTTGCATTTTCCTGATGACTAAGGATGTTGAATATTTCCTTAAGTGTGTTTTGGCCATTTGAACTTCTTCTGTTGAGAATTCTCTGTACCCCATTTTTTTAAATAGGGTTATTTGGAATTTTGATCTCTAATTTCTTGAGTTCTTTTTATATGTTGGAGATCAGTCTTTTGTCTGATATGGGGTTGGTGAAAATCTTTTCCCATTCATTAGGCTGCCTTTTTGTCTTATCGACTATGTCCTTTTCTTTACAGAACCTTCTCAGTTTCAGAAGGTCCTATTTATTTATTTTGCTCTCAGTGTCTGTGCTACTGTCTCAGGGTTATATTTCGGAAATGCTCTCCGGTGCCCTTGCATTGAAGGCTACTTCCCACTTTTTCTTTGCCAGGTTCAGTGTGGTCAAATTTATATTGAGGTCTTTAATCCATTTGGATTTGAATTTTGTGCATGGGGATAAAAATAGATCTATTTTCATTCTTCTTCATGTTCACATCCAGTTATGCCAGCACCATTTGTTGAAGATTCACTCTTTTCCATTGTATAGTTTTAGCTTCTTTGTCAAAAATCAGGTATTCATAAGCATGTGGATTAATATTCAGGTCTTCAATTCAATTCTATTGTTCAACCTCTCTGTTTTTATGTCAGCACCCAGCTGTTTTTCACACTATAGCTCTGTAATAGAGCTTGATGTCAGGGATGGTGATTTGTGCAGAAGTTCCTTTATTGTACAGGATTGTTTTGGCTCTCCTGGGACATATGACGTTGCTTATTGTTCTTTCAAGGTCTATGTAGAATTGTGTTTTGATTTTGATGGGGATTGAATTGAATCTATAGATTGATTTTAGTAGGATTGCCATTTTTATTATGTTGATCCTGCATATTCAAGAACATGGAGATCTTTCCATTTTCTGATATCTTCTTCAATTTCTTTCTTCAAAGACTTAAAGTTCTTGTCAAATGGGTCTTTCACTTCTTTTGTTAGTGTTTTCCCCAAGATATTTTATGTTATCTGTGGCTATTGTGAAAAGTGATGTTCTCTGATTTATTTCTCAGCTTTTTTATCATTTGTATATAGAAAGGCTACTGTTTTTTTTTAATTGATCTTGTTTCCTGCCACATTACAGAAGTTATTTGTCAGTAAGAGTTCCCTGGTAGAATTTTTTGGGTCACTTATATATACTATTATATCATCTGCAAATAATGAAAGTTGACTTCTTTTTTTTTCAATTTAACCCTCCTTGTTCTCCTTTTGTTGTCTTATTATTCTAGCCAAAACTTCAAGAACTATGTTGAATAGATATGGAGAGAGTAGACAGCCCAGTCTTGGTCCTGATTTTAGTGGAATTGCTATGAGTTTTCAGTTTTCTGTATATTGCTTTTGTTATGTTTAGATATGTTCCTTGTATCCATGATCTCTCTAAGTCCTTTATCATGAAGTGATGTTGAATTTTGTAGAATGCTTTTTCAACATCTACTTAGATGATCATATATTTTTCTCAGTTTATTTATATGATGGACTACATTGACAGATTTTTGTATGTTAAACCATCCCTGCATCACTGGCATGAAGCTAACGTGATGATGGTGGATGATTTTTTGATGTGTTTTTGGAATTGGTTTGCCAGTATTTTATTGAGTATTTTTGCATTTGTGTTCATGAGTGAAATTGGCATGTAATTCTCTTTCTTGGTTGAGTCTCTGGGTGGTTTTGGTACCAGGGTAACTTAGCCTTATAAAAAGAGTTTGGCAATGCTCCTTCTGTTTCTATTATGTGGAACAGTTTGAGAAGTATTGAACTTGGAAGTTCTAGTAGAATTTTGCACTAAACCCTCGAGCCTTTTTTTTTTTTTTTGGTTGGTTGGGAGGCTTTTGGGCTTTTGATGACTGCTTCTATTTTCTTGCAGTTTACAGGTTTATTTAAATTGTTCACTTCATCTTGATTTAATTTTGGTATATGGTATCTATCCAGAAAATTGTCCATTTCTTTTACATTTTCCAATTTTGTGGAGTATAGGTTTTTGTAGTATGACCTAAAGATTCTCTGAATTTTCTCAGCGTCTGTTATATCCCACTTTTCATTTCTGATTTTGTTAATTTGGATGTTCTCTCTCTGCCTTTTGCTTAGTTGGGATAAGGGTTTGTCTATCTTATTGATTTTTCTCAAAAAGCCAGCTGTTTCATTGATTCTTTGTATTATTTTCTTTGTTTCTATTTTATTGATTGCAACTTTCTATTTGATTACTTCCCATCTTCTACTCCTTCTGGGTGAGTCTACTTTTTTTTTCTTGTAGAACTTTTATGTGTGCTGTAAAGTCACTGATATGAGCTTTCTCCACTTTCTTTATGTGGGCTCTTAGTGCTATAAACTTTACCCTTAGGACTGCTTTCATAGTGTCCTATAGGTTTGGGTACATTGTGCCTTCATTTTATGTAATTCTAGAAAGGCTTTAATTTCTTTATTTCTTCCTTGACCCAGGGGTGGTTTCATAGTTTACTGTTCCATTTCCACGAGTTTATAGGCTTTCTGAGTATAGTGTTGTTGCTAAATTCTAACTTTAAACGATAGTGATCTGATAAGATACAGGAGGTTACTTCAGTTTTTTTGTGCTGTTGAGGTTTGCTTTGTTACCTAGTATGTTGTCAATTTTAGAGACAATTCCATGAGGTGCTGAGAAGGTATATTCTTTTATGTTTGGGTGGAATTTCTATAGCTGTCTGTTAAGTCCATTTGAGTCATGACATCTGTTAGTTCTCTAATTTCTCTGTTAAGTTTCTGTCTTGTTGATCTGCCCATTGGTGAGACTGGAGTGTTGAAGTCTCCTACTATTAGTGTTTGGGGTTTGATGTGTGGTTTAAGCTTAATAATGTTTCTTGTATTAGGGGCATAGATGTTCAGGACTGAGTCTTTATCTTTATGAATTGTTCCTGTTATGAGTATGAAGTGTCCTTCTTCATCTCTTCTGGTTTATTTTTGTTAGATATTCAGATAGCTACATTCGCTTATTTCTTAGGTTCATTTGATTGGAAAATCTTATCCCAACCCTTCTCTGAGGTAATGTCTGTCTTTGAGGTTGAGGTGTGTTTCTTGTATAAAGCAGAAGGCTGGATCCTGTTTTCGTATTCGTTTCTTAGCCTGTGTCTTTTTAGAAGTGAATTGAGTCCATTGGTATTAAGAGACATTAATGACCAGTGGTTGTTAATTCCTGTTATTTCAGTGGTAGTGTGTGTGTTTTCCTTCTTTGGGATTTGCTGGTGGGAGGTTATTTGTTGCCTGTGTTTTGTAGTTCCAGTTAGCTTCCTTGGGTTGGGGTTTTCCTTCTAGTACTTTCCATAGGGCTGGATTTGTGATACATATTGTTTAAATCTCTTTTTGTTATGGAATATCTTGTTTTCTCAATCGATGGTGATTGAAAGCTTTGCTGGGTATAGTAGTCTGTTCTTGCATTTGTGGTCTCATAATGTCTGAAGCACATCTCCCTGGGGCCTTCTGGATTTTATGATTTCCATTGAGAATTCTGATATAATTCTTATAGGTCTACCTTTATAGGTTACTTGACCTTCACAATTTTTTGTTTGTCTTTTCTTCCATTTCTTTAAGGGAGTTTACCATTTCCTCTTTAAAGATCTTCACCATTTTTATAAAGTTACATTTTAAGTTCTTTTCTTCTCCATCTTCTGTATTAGGATGATCAAGTCTTCTTGTTGTATGACCACTGGGTTATGGTGTTACAAGTTTGCTTTTTAGGTTGTTGTATGAATTCTTGCATTGGTGCCTACCAATGTCTTCCTTCAATTGATGTGTCTTGGTCCAATCCTTGCAGTGGCTGCCTTCATCTTTGGGAACTGTTCTTGTTCTGCTCTGTACTATCAATACCTGTGTCTCAGGGAGGCACTGAGGTCTCTCTTAGCCTGCTTTTTTGATCTGCTCTCCTGGTTTGCTCTCTTGGTCCATTCTGTGTAGTCACAGTTTGTGTTTTAGTGTTCCTCTCTTGGTCCTCTCTGTGTAGTTGCAGCTTGTTTCAGCATTCCTCTGAGGTTGCAGGGTATGGGGTTGGGGGATTGGAGGGTTTGGAGGCAGAGTGATACTTGTAGCTTTCAGGGTCCCATGGATGGGATGGAGGTGTTAGAGAAGCCTGCAGAAAACTCTGCTGCTGGCTGGCTAGAGAAGCTACGGCAGG
Organism: Myodes glareolus; assembly: GCF_982192425.1. Classification (NCBI taxonomy): domain Eukaryota; kingdom Metazoa; phylum Chordata; class Mammalia; order Rodentia; family Cricetidae; genus Myodes; species Myodes glareolus. The sequence goes on along the minus strand of NC_142047.1, from coordinate 767,194 downwards.
TATGGGAGGGACCTGGGGTTTTGCCCCACTATGGAGGACCTAGAGAGTGGGTGTCCTGCTTTGTGGCTGATCACTCACCTCTTGGTACTCTGTGTATTGCAGCAAGCTGTGTTTCAGAGTTCCACCGAGGTTACAGGAGGATAGGTTAGTTTGGGGGTGGGGGTGGAGCTTGTATCTTGAAGAGTCTAATGGATAAGGGGTATTAGGGCAGCCTACCTACAGAAAACTCTCCTGTTGACTCAATAGACATGTTTTTTTTTATGACATTTACATCAAAAGCATAAGTGGTGGCCCATAATTTTAATCCCAGCACTCAGGAGGGCGAAGCAGGTGCATCTCTGTGAGGTCGAGGCCAACCTGGTCTACAAAAGCTAGTTCCAGGACAGGCTCCAAAGCTACAGAGAAACCCCGTCTTGAAAAAACAAAACATAAAACCAAAATCCAAACCAAACCAAACAAACAAGAAACTAAAAAAAGAAAACAAATCCTCAGAGAGATTAGTTAAGGGCCCTGACAATCAATCCTAGACCTCTATGTCTGTCAGGTCCATTCCTTTGATTGTTCAACTTTCTGGGGATTCAAATAAACACAAGATGATAAATCTTAATGAACAAAATAGGCCTAGCCATTGGGAATTGATCTTGTCTTTCAGTCCCACTTATATTTTTTAATCTTCCTGTATGTAGGAATAACATTGAGGATTTCATCAATATCACATTTATTCACTAGACACCAAGAGCTTCTATTTCTAACAACCCCATGTGGTAAATGGACTTTCTTGAGGCCTCTGATAATAAACTTGCTTCCAAGCATTTGTGGAACTCTGATAGCAGGACTGGCATTCAAGAGATACTATAGCAAACCTCCATGTAATTAAGTTGTCTTAGGGTTCTGTTGCTGTGAAAATACACCATAACCTTGCTTACGATTTCAGAGATTTAGTCCATTGTCATCATGATGGGAAGTATGGTGGTATACAGGCAGACATGGTGATGGAGAAGTATATGAGAGTTCTACATCTGACTCCACAAGCTGCAGGAAGTAAGAGAGACTCTGGACCTAGCTTGGTCTTCTGAAAACTCAAATTCTACTCCTCAGTGATACATTTCTTTCAACACAACCACACCTCTTAATATTTTCAAATGTGCCACTTCCTTTGAGCCTATGGGAGCTATTTTTATTCAGACTACCACACAAGTGATATGCCATTTTTTTAAAATATATGTACTGGGCTTTGTTTCACTAAGCTAGTCCTTTTGTCTGTGAGGTCCCTGGCCAGCAAGGGACCCTGATCCTATACCTGTACATGGGAGTGTGTTCCTGACCTGCCGGCAGAAGCCCCGGAAAGGGAGCACAGACATTCCTCAACCCCCTAAACTTTCTGGTCATTCTGCAGGGTATTCTCTCCCCGGCTACTTCCTAGTCTATCCCAGCTTGCTCCCAGGCACCCCTTCCCTTCTTCGGGGTCATAAGCTCCTCCAGCTCAGCCTCTCAGGTTTGGGACAGGATAGTGAGTGAAACAGGGCGGAGTTCCTTTGTTTCACTAAGCCTGTAAGCAGCAAGCTAGTCCTTCTGTCTGCGAGGTCCCTGTCCAACAAGGGGCCCTGATCCTGTACTAGAAGATTCATCGGAGGGGTGAGTGTGTTTCTGACCGGCCGGCAGAAGCCCCAGAAGCACAGACATTCCTCAACCCCCTAAACTTTCTGGTCATTCTGCAGGGGCTTCTCTCCCCGCCCACTCCTTCTCTCTTCCTATCCCATCCCAGCTTGCTCCCAGGCATCCCTTCCCTTCTGTGGGGTCATAAGAACCCCCAACTCAATCTGTTTTGGTGCTGAGGCTTTGGGACAGGGTGATGAGTGCAACTGGGCAGGAGTTCCTTTGTTTCACTAAGCCTGCAAGCAGCAAGCTTGTCCTTTTGTCTGTGAGGTCCCTGGCAGCAAGTGGCCCTGATCCTGTACCAGAAGATCTATCGGAAAGCATTTGAAGGAAGAGATGGGCAGGCGCCAATGCAAGAATTCCTCCAACAATCTGAAAAACAACATAATAACACCAGAACCCGTTGAACATACAACAGGAAGACTTGAACACCCTAATCCAGAAGAAGTAGAAAAAATGGACATTATGAAAGTGATAGAGTCCCTTAAACAGGATGTGAAAAACTCCCTTAAAGAAAAGGATGAGAAGGATAATAAGAAGTTTGAAGAAATGAATAAATACTTAAAAGATACCCTAGGAAACCAAGAAAAATAATCAAACAGATAATGAAAACAGTTCAAGACTTGAAAACTGATATGGAGAAAATGAAAAAAACACAAACTGAGGGCCGGCTGGATGTGGAAAATCTAGGTAAACAAACAAAGACTACAGAGACAAGCATAACCAACAGAATACAAGAGATAGAAGAAAGAATCTCAGATGCTGAAGACACTGTAGAGAAAATAAATGCACTGATCAAAGATAACAGCAAGTCCAACAAATTCTCATCACAAAACATCCAGGAAATCTGGGACACAATAAAAAGACAAAACCTGAGCATAACTGGGGTAGAAGAAGAAGAAGATTTACAGATCAAAGGCCCAGAATAGAAGAAAACTTTCCCAACCTAAAGAAGGATATTCCTATGAAGGTTCAAGAAACATACAGAACACCAAATAGACTGGATCAAAAAAAAATCCCCACGCCATATAATAATCAAAACACAAAACATACAAAATAAAGAAAGAATATTAAGAGCTGCAAAGGAAAAAGGTCAAGTAACTTATAAAGGTAAACCCATCAGACTTACACCTGACTTCTTTATGGAAACCATGAAAGCCGAAAGGTCTTGGGTAGATGTGCTGCAGAAACTAAGAGACCATGGATGCAAGCCCAGACTGTTATACCCAGCCAAGCTTCCTTTCACCATCAATGGAGAAAACAAAATATTCCAGGATAAAAACAAATATAAACAATACGTAGTCACAAATCCAGTCTTACAGAAAGTAATAGAAGAAAAATCACAACCCCAGGAATTCAACAATACCCACAATAACTCAGACATCTAGCGACCCTTCACCAGCACAGCTCAAAGAAGGGAAACACACAAATTCTACCATCAAAAAAAATAATAATAACTGGAGTTAACAACCACTGGTCATTAATATCACTTAATATCAATGAACTCAATTCACCTATAAAAAGACACAGGCTAAGAGACTGGATACAAAAACAGGATCCAACATTCTGCTGTTTACAAGAAGCACGCCTCAACCACAAAGACAGACATCTACTCAGAGTGAATGGTTGGGAAAAGGTTTTTGAATCAAATGGACCTAAGAAACAAATGGGTGTGGCTATACTAATTCCTAACAAAATTGACTTCAAACTAAAATCAATCAGAAGAGATGGAGAGGGACACTTTATACTTAGAACAGGAACAAATTCATCAGAATGAAGTCTGAATCTTGAATAGCTATGCGGCTAATATAAAAGCACTGACTTATGTAAAAGAAACATTACTAGAACTCAAGGCAGACATCAAACCCCACACACTAATAGTCGGAGACTTCAACACTCCTTTTTCACCAATGGACAGGTCAATCAGACAGAAACCTAACAGAGAAATAAGAGAATGGAGGTAATGAATCAAATGAACTTAACAGACATATATAGAACATTCCACCCAAATAGGAAAGAATATACCTTCTTCTCAGCATCTCATGGAACCTTCTTGAAAATCGATCACATACTTGGTAACAAAGCAAACTTCCACAGATACAAAAAAATATTAGTAACCACCTGTGTCTTATCGGATCACCATGGAATAAAGTTAGAAGTCAACAATAATTCTACCCCCAGAAAGCCTACAAACTCATGGAAGCTGAACAGTCAACTATTGAACCACCCCCTTGGTCAGGGAAGAAATAAAGAAATTACAATCTTCCTTGAATTCAACAAAAATAAAGACACAACATACCCAAACCTATGGGACACTATGAAAGCAGTGCTAAGAGGAAAGTTCAGAGCTCTAAGTCCCCACATTAAAAACAACAGAGAAAATTCACATTAGAGATTTAACAGCACAGCTGAAAGCTCTAGAAAAAAAGAATCAGACTCACCCAGAAGGAGTAGAAGACTGGAAATAATCAAACTGAGGGCTGTAATCAACAAAATAAAAACACAGAAAACAATACAAAGAATCAATGACACAAAGAGCTGGTTCTTTGAGAAAGTCGACAAGATTGACAAACCTTTATCCAAACTAATCAAAAAGCGGAGAGAGAGCATGCAAATTAACAAGATCAGAAATGAAAAGGGGGACATAATAACAGACACTGAGGAAATTCAGAGAATCATTAGGTCTTACTACAAAAGCTTATATGTGACAAAGTTGCAAAATGTGAAAGAAATGGACTTGTTTTTAGATAAGTACCATTTACCAAAATTAAAACAAGACCAGGTAAACAATTTAAATAGACCTATAAGTCGTGAGGAAATAGAAGCTGTCATAAAAAAACTTCCAACAACAACAACAACAACAACAAAAGCCAAGGACCTGATGGTTTTAATGCAGAATTTTATCAGAACTTCCAAGAAGAGTTGATACCTATACTCCTTAATGTGTTTCACATAATAGAATCAGAAGAGTCATTGCCAAACTCTTTTTATGAAGTTACATTCACCCTGATTCCAAAACCACACAAAGACCCAACCAAGAAAGAGAATTACAAGACCAATCTCAGTCGTGGACAATGATGCAAAAATTCTTAATAAAATTCTGGCAAACAGAATCTAAGAACACATTTTAAAAAGTATCCATTACGATCAAGTAGGCTTCATCCCAGAGATGCAGGGCTGGTTCAACATACAAAAATCTATCAATGTAATTCATCATATAAACAAACTAAAAGAAAAAACATATGATCATTTCATTAGATGCTGAGAAAGCATCTGACAAAATTTAACAGCCCTTTTTGATAAAGGTTTTGGAGAGGTTAGGGATACAAACTCTACCAAAGAACTCCTACAGCTGATAAATACCTTCAGTGATGTCGCAGGTTACAAGATCAACTCAAAAAAATCAGTTGCCCTCCTATACACAAAGAACAAAGATACAGATAGGAAATCAGAGAAACATCACCTTTCACAATAGCCACAAATAGCATGAAGTATCTTGGGGTAACTCTAACCAAGGAAGTGAAAGATCTATTTGACAAGAACTTTAAGGCATTGAATAAAGAAATTGAAGAGGACACCAGAAAATGGAAGGATCTCCCATGCTTTTGGATGGGTAGAATCAACATAGTAAAAATGGCAATTCTACCAAAGGCAATCTATAAATTCAACACAATCCCCATTAAAATCAACAAAATTCTTCACAGACGTTGAGAGAACAATAATCAACCTTATATGCAAAACAAAAAACCCAGGATAGCCAAAACAATTGTATACAATAAAGGAACTTCTGGAAGCATTACCATCCCTGACTTCAAACTCTATTACAGAGCTACAGTAATGAAAACAGCTTGGTATTGGCATAAACACAGAGATGTTGACCAATGGAATCGAATAGAAGACCCAGATATTAACCACAAAACTATGAACACCTGATTTTTTACAAAGTGGCTAAAAGTATAAAATGGAAGAAAGAAAGCATCTTCAACAAATGGTGCTGGCATAACTGGATGTCAACCTGTAGAAGAATGAAAATAGATCCATATATATCCCCATGCACAAAACTCAAGTCCAAATGGATTAAAGACTTCAATATTTATCTGAACACACTGAACCTGATAGAAGAGAAAGTGGGAAGTAGTCTACAACACATGAGCACAGGAGACCACTTCCTACATATAACCTTAGTAGCACAGACAATAAGGGTAACATTGAATAAGTGGGACCTACTGAAACTGAGAAGCTTCTGTAAAGCAAAGGACACTGTCATTAAGACAAAAAGGCAACCTAGTGATTGGGAGAAGATCTTCACCAACCCTGCATCAGACAAAGGTCTGATCTCCAAAATATATAAAGAACTCAAGAAACTAGACTTTAACATGCTAATTAACCCAATCAAAAAATGGGGCACTGAACTGAAGAGAGAATTCTCAGCAGAAGAAGTTCAAATGGCCAAAAGACACTTAAGGTCATGCTCAACCTCCTTAGCAATCAGGGAAATGCAAATCAAAACAACTTTGAGATACCATCTTACACTTCTGAGAATGGCTAAAATCAAAAACACCAATGATAGCCTTTGCTGGAGAGGATGTGGAATAAGGGGAACATTCATCCATTGCTGGTGGGAATGCAAACTTGTGCAACTGCTTTGGAAATCAGTGTGGCAGTTTCTCAGGAAATTCGGGATCAACCTACCCCAGGATCCAGCAATACCACTCTTGGGAATATACCCAGGAGAAGCCCTATCATACTACAAAAGCATTTGTTCTACTATGTTCATAGCAGCATTATTCGTAATAGCCAGAACCTGGAAACAACCTAGATGCTCCTCGATAGAAGAATGGATAAAGAAAGTGTAGAATATATATGCAGTAGAGTACTACTCAGCAGTAATAAAAAAAAACAATGACATCTTGAATTTCCATGCAAATGTATAGAAATAGAAAACACTATCCTGAGTGAGGTAACCCAGACCCAAAAAGATGAATATGGTATGTAGTCATTCATAAGTGGATTCTAGCCATAAATAAAGGACATTGAGCCTATAATTCGGGATCCTAGAGAAGCTAAATAAGAAGATGAACCTAAAGAAAAACATATAGTTATCCTCCTAGATATTGGAAGTAGACAAGATTGCCAGGCAAAAATTTGGAGCTTGGGGATGGGGTGAGGGTAATGGGAGATGGGGAGGGAGAAGGGAGAAGGGGAGGATGGGGAGAGCTTGGGAGGATGGGATGGTTGGAATGGAGGAAGGGTGGATATGGGAGTAGGAAAGTATATATCTTAATTTAGGGAGCCATTTTAGGATTGGCAAGAGACTTGATTCTTCAGGGGTTCCCAGGTGTCCAATGAGATGTCCCCAGCTTGTTCCTTGGGCAGCTGAGGAGAGGGTGCCTGAACTGGCCCTATTCTATAGCCACACTGATGAATATCTTGCATAACACCATAGAACCTTCATCTGGTGATGGATGGAGATGGAGACAGAGACCCACATTCGAGCACTGGACTGAGCTCTCAAGGTCCAAATGAGGAGTAGAAGAAGGTAAAATATGATCAAGGAAGTGTGCCCACCCACTGAGACAGTGGGGCTGATCTAATGGGAGCTCACCAAGGCTAGCTGGACTGGGACTGATGGAGCATGTGATCAAACCAGACTCTCTGAATGTGGCTGACTTGGGGGCTGACTGAGAAGCCAAGGACAATGGCACTGGGTTTTGATCCTACTGCATGTACTGGCTTTGTGGGAACCTAGTCTGTTTCGATGCTCACCTTCCTAGACCTGGATGAAGGGGGCAGGACCTTGGACTTCCCACAGGGCAGGGAACCCTGACTGCTCTTTGGACTGGAGGGAGAGGGGGAGGGGGAGCGGGAGGGAAATGGGAGGAGTTGGAAATTATTAATAAAAATTATATATATATATATATATATATATATATATATATATATATTGGGATTCAGCAACTGGGCTAGCTGGTAAAAGTTCCAATATGCCAAAAGATGTATGAATAATGCATAATCCCTACCATCAAGGTTCTTCAGTACCACAGGGAGACTGATGGGAAGGTAAGTAGCAAATATGAGTGATATGTGGAAGCCTGGGGAAGAGGTGCTCACTCCTGCTGGAGATCACAGAAGGCTTCCAAGACAAGTAATGCCTGTCTTAAAGAAAAAAATGTCTTAGCACTTGATAAGATAATATAGAACACTTTAGTTAAAACTGTTGTAATAGATATTCAGGCAATTTCATTAAAGAGTAGTGGGTCTCCAATTCAAACATAGCAAATGCCTGTATACTTGTGGTCAATAAGCAGAATGAGGAGTCAGCTGAGAGAGAACATCAAGGGTAAGAGATTCTTTCTTAATCAACTTCTTTTCCAAATTAATTTTGTGTACTTATTTTATGTATCACATGTAGCAATATTTTGATACAAATGCACAAAGTGTATTTGGTTAAGTCCACCAAACTTAAGAATGGTTAAGTCCCCAAATTACCATAAGTATGGCCATACAGGGCATCATTATTATGGAAGAACAAGTACTTAGCATCCATTCTCAGCATTTTTCAGGAGTCCAGTATGTCATCAACTAGCAACACCATGCTATACAGTAGTGCTCTCCAACAGGGCCCTTGTTGAAAACAGACCAAGGACTTCAACTTTAAAGGCAAAGAGTTAAAAACTTAATCTGATACAAAGGGAAAAATTCTCCTAAACTCATTTAGACAACTTCTTGTCAAAACTGGACTCCACAGGCAGAATGAAGACAGGATGCAAATTAGACTTAGTAAAAAAGAAGGCAGAGATACTGTTCCCCTGAAAGAGGCTAGGCATAAGACTGAAGAACCTGACTGATGAGGGCCCCTCAGTACAAAAGTGCTGCAACTACCTTGTTTTTCTTAGTAAATTTCCTATGAGTGTGCTTACAATTAGAATTTTGTCCAATGTGTTCCAAGAGTCTTCACCTTAAGGTGAATTTCAGTTTGTAAATTTATTCCCTTGGCTTTGAATAAGATTCTTTTCTGCTAGCTAGTTTTTGTACCCACATATACCAGTACTTGATCCTTAGTATTTGTAAATACAGATTCTCTTCTATTTTTAATTCATGATTATGATAAGAACAACTTGAGTAGGGCTTGCTATGACTGTCATAGCAATTTTCTTACAGTGAATTCAATAGTAATTTCAAGTAGTAATCTAAAATAGGTCTACTACTAATCAACCTGTTTACAAAGAAAAAATAGAAAAAGTAACTTGCCTAAATTCCAAATCTAAGTAGAGCTAGGAACTGAACTAGGGAATCTGACTGCATAATTCATATTACATTTTTAAAAATTATTTTTACTTTATTTTATTTTTATGTCAGTGGGTATTTTGCTGCATGTTTCTCTGTGACCTTATCCATGCAGTACCCATGGTAGCTATAAGAAGGTATTAGATTACCTGGAACTGGTTGTAATCTTCCTTGTAGATGCTGGTAATCAAACTCCTCCTTTGGAAGAGCAGCCCATGCTCCTAATTGCTGAGCCATCTCTCCGTCCCCTCATTCACATTCTTAACTAATACTTCCCTGGAAATGAATGAAATAGTGTACTACAGCCCACATGATGTGTTTAGTTTCTTTGAGAGTGTATTTGTTCAACTAATTAGCACAAACGAAGTGGCTTAAAAATCTGTCACAGTTTCTATGGGTCAGAAGTCCAGGTAGCAATGATTTGCCTACCATCTTATAAGACTACAGTCACACTGTCAGTCATACAATAGTTCTTATCTAGGCCTTGAGGACCTCTCATATGTTCACTTGTTATTGGAAGATCCAGTTTCTTCTTTCTTGTGATTGAAGGATGGAGAACTATTGTTATTGGATGTTTGCCCAGGACTAATTTCAGCTACTGGAGGTCACTGTCCACTCTCTGCCAAGTGTTCTGTCCAATATGGGGCATATTGTTATCTTCAAAGCCAGAAGATTTTAACATGGTCATGGTGTGTTGTCCTATTGCATATCAAGGCCCTGCCCATTCACAAAGGAAGAACATTATAAAGAATATGTATACCAGGGCATGGGAATCGTAAGGGCGCCCAAAATTCTGAATACCACATGGGACAATTCACATATAAAATTGTGCTTAAAGAATAGGCTTAAACAGAGTGCCCATTGCCACTGAGAAAGAACAGGACAACAGGTTATCATGTTGATTGACAGGCTTGAGGCACCAAGGGAGAGCGAAGAACAGAGGCCATCCAACCTAGGTTGGGCATCAATTGAGGATGTGTTTACTATTGATGGGCTTAGTACTACAGGAGCTGCAACAGAAAGAGAATCATCCATTGGGGGCAGAGGGCAGCAGCACTGGGAGTGGTCAGGAAAGGCAATGGCCTTGAGGCCTCTTTAAAATAGTTGAAACCATCTGCAACAGATCAGAGGTGGCATTAGCAACCATAGAAATGACTAATGTTATGGTGTAAACATAGACTATGTATTCATTTCCCAGACACCCAGACCCAAATAATTACACAGACACTATATTAATGTAACACTGTTTGGCCAATGGTTCACATATTCCTAGCTAGCTCTTCAATTTTAAAGTAACCCAATTCTATTAATCAATGTATTGCCACAAGTCTGTGGTTTACCAGTAAGTTTCCATCATCTTTCTCCTTCTGCAGCTACACGGCAGATGCCTGACACCACCTTCTTTCTCCCTGCATTCAGTTTAGTTTTTCTTCCTATCTATATTTTGCCCTGCCATAGGTCAAAATGGCTTCTTTACTAACCAATGACAATCAAACTTATTCATAGCATACAAAAGGGAATCTCACATCATTATGGCCTTCAGCAGCAAACAATATATTTCTAAGCCTAGCCAAAGCCCTTGGGACAGTTGGGAATTCATTGCCTGTTCCTTGACATATAGAATAGGTGGTCAACTGACAGGCAGGTAAGGCTATTACCATCTCTGTGTTATCCGTCAACCTCTTCATAGGGTCTGTGTGTAAGAAATATACCTCTTCAGCCTGATACGTCTAGTAAGTTTTCTTGGGCCCATTTTTTAAAATATGATTTTAATATGTCCATCTGACTATCAGTTGTAATTTACCCTGATTAATTTATAGGATGCCTCTTTCCTACTTACAGAAATAATTCATTATCAGACTTTGCTACATGGGTAACATCAGAAAGATGGTACCATTCACATGTCCACCCAAGTCCAGAGTCATCCTCTATCCCCAAATGTATTAAAAAACTGCTTGTAAAATGGAGTCATTCATGACAAGGCCCAATCTAAAAAAAACACAGAATGAAGCAACCTAGGATAGGCACAGCCTGATCTTAACAACTTCCATCTATTCATATAATAAAATGATCACAATCTCTTTCTGTTCTGCTTTCTTTTTTCCACCCTCTTTCCACTTGTACATTCCTAGTGGTTCCCTTTGACTTTCATGTCTTTTGCCCTGTCCATTCCATGTACAAGAGAAAATATGTACATTTACTTTATAAATCTAGTTTGACCCATTCAACAGGATGACCCCAGTGACCATGATTGTCCAACACTCTAGCTTCTTGGTATTAAAATTTAGCAGGAGCCAAGAAAGACCCCATGACTCTCAAAGAACCTATGCCATTGTGATTCTATGACTGACTTTCTCCAGACCTCACCACATTGACCTAAGTCATTCCCCAAACAGTTAGGTGCAGAGTCTTAGTTATAGCTGCTGTTTTCTTTTAATGTTTTAGTTCTAGTTCTCTATCTCTCTCCATCCCCCACTCTCATAAAACAAGTAAAGCAAGATTTTCACATGCCTTGCTTCTGAGAGATACTGGAACAGAAAAATAGCTCCAAGTGCTTTTGTTAGCACTGTTTCAATTGTCTTCAAACCATAAGAGATTCTATTAAAAAGGTACATAGTTGTGACAAATAGAGCAGTGTGTTGAGATTATATGTGCCATAGAGAACTATGGGAATTTTCAAAAGGAATAAGACAAGGGAGAATTGTTAAAGACAGAAATAAAGTCAACTCAATAAAATTAATGTTTAAAGAGTTTGTAAATACTAAGTATTATTTTAGAGATAGGTACTCCTGTAGCCCAGGCTGGCCTTGAACTAATTATCTATCTGAGGATGACCTTGAACTTCTGATCTATCTGCCTCTGCCTCCTGAGTGCTAGGATTACAGACATCCACCACCATGCCTGATTTCATATAATGCTGGGGATTGAACCCAGGATCTCATGAATATGAGGCAAGTGTTCTATCAGCTAAGCCATATCTCTAACCTAAGTTTTGAGAAAAACAGTGCACCTTTCTAGGAATGCCTGCTATTTTGTCCATTTCTTTTTCTTCCATTGGTGTTCTATAGCTTCTAATGTGATTTGGATGTGGGACGGATTTCATACCATTACCTTGGGTGCCAAACTCAACTCAATGGCTCTTTCCACTAATAGAGCATAAAGGAATTCAACTATGCAGCTATGCCATGCTTGCACCAATGAATTTAGCCTTTTTTTTTTTTTTTTTGGGAAATAAGCCAGAGGTCTGGATGAGGATCCAGAGTTCCATTCTGTCTTTGTGCTATAAAGGATGAAGAACTTTCAGCAGCATTGGTGAGTGTGCTCCTGTGTCCCGCACCCCACCCCACCCCAGTGCTCTGCCAGCTATCCCTGGTCCTGCTCCTTAGGCTCCCCGCCGCCAACCATGCTCCTTGCTCCCAACACCTGCCAGGTAGCTGCCACCTTGGTCGAGCTGCTGACAAGGGATGGAGGGGAACATCGCTGGGACGGCCGCCACTCTTCCCCAAGATCTGGGCTTTATTTGTGGACCTTCCCAGGACTTTAATTTGGGTTCCTCCACTCAGCGGCTAGTATCTTTCGCACGCACCCACAGTGGACTGCGAGATACCAACCTTCATTCCATCCTCAACCTCAATTCCACTGTGAAATGGCTTAGGACATGCGGAGAGGCAGTCTGATCAGGACACAAACATGGGGTCTGTTCCGTTGCCCACTGCTCACTTTAGATGCAATCTTTAAGGGAGCACACAGAGGCATTCATAAGTTGGAAGCAAAAGCCGTCAAAACATACCAGCCAAGGAAGTTGGCATCAGAGAGGAAGCAGAGATTTTCAGAAGGGATCCAGAGTCAATATTCTTCATTCTTTCTGTTAGGAAGGGCTCCGTTTCCCTTGAGGAAGAATAACGTCTATGCTTACACAGCTGTTCTTTTTGCAAGAGAGGACTTTTGCTGAAATACTCCCATTGTTCAATCTTTATTAAGATATACTTTTTCTGAGATTACAATTTAACTACATTATTAACCCTTTGCATGGCTCATTTCTTATGGTGTGTTTATGGATGGGGGTCAGACCCAGGGAAAATACTCAGGATGGCGAGACCCTGGACAGGATATTGGCTAAGGGAAGAGGGGTGAGAGCTTAGCTAGGAAGGACAACATTCTCTGTATGTTTAAAAAAAGAAGCACAGGCACTTAACTGGGGGAAGAGTAGGCAGTCTGTAGCAGAGACACTCAACTTGCCTCTAAACTGTTTGTCTTAGCTTTCATAGCGATTGTGGAAAGTTATTGGCAA